>NC_041234.1:109620542-109624457 GCF_002837175.3 Physeter macrocephalus
CACCCCCCACCCCCACCCCCACCCCGGCCAGGACCCGTGCCACGCGGGATCTTAATTCCCCGACCAGGGAACAAACCCGCGCTGCCCCCTGCAGTGGAAGTGTGGAGTCTTAACCCCTGGATCACCAGGAAAGTCCCTAACACTATTTTCTTACATGTCAAAAACCTTATTAATCTAACTTGGGTAGAATGGTGTCCTCCCTGCTGCCTTGTATCCATGTGGTCACATTATGTTGTACAATTGCACCTCATTTTCCCTGGGCTCCTTTGCTCATTTGCAGATTCTTACACAGAGAGGATGCTAAGCAATTATCATGGCATTCTCCAGTTGAATTCATAAATAGATTAAGTACAGCTTAACACACTTCTGCCACTGAAATATGACAGTGGTTACTTTACAAATCATTCACTGGTGTAACCCAAATCTCAAAACCATAGAATGAAAAAAGTCAAATCTTCATGCTGTCAACTACAAGCCTGAGCTCTAGTAAACCTGTATAAGTAGGTCAGCCAGTTGTGCCTCAACATCGCAGCTCTGTAGCCTTCCCTGATGCCTTCTCTTACTCCCTCTATTAAAAGGCAGGTAAAAATGTCTGATAATAGGTACAGATTTTAGCCTCCACCCTAGTATGATATAGAGTTGACAGGAATCAAAGAGTCAAGAGACAAAAGTACCATTAATTTTATCAAGGACCTACAATGTGACCAGCTATTTAGAGATATTATCTCCCTTAATCATTCATTCATTTATTCACAAATAACCTATAAATGTCAGACAACCCCAAATCAGCAAAGCAGATAATGTTCCTACTTTCATGTAGCTTACAACTGAGTTCAAGAAAGAGACGTTTAAAAATAATCACACAGGGGCTTCCCTGGTGGCACAGTGGTTAAGAATCCACCTGCCAATGCAGGGGACACGGGTTCAAGCCCTGGTCCGGGAAGATCCCACATGCCACGGAGCAACTAAGCCCGTGCGCCACAACTACTGAGGCTGCGCTCCAGAGCCCGCGAGCCACAACTACTGAAGCCCGCGAGCCTAGAGCCCGTGCTTCGCAACAAGAGAAGCCACCACAGTGAGAAGCCCGCGCACTGGAATGAAGAGCAGCTCCCACTCGACACAACTAGAGAAAGCGCAGCAACGAAGACCCAACACAGCCAAAAATAAATAAGTAAAACAAATAAATTTAAAACAATAATAATAATAATCACACAACTTCTACTTCCAGGTAAAATGTAATAGACTGCAGCAAATAAATACTCCTGCTGTAATAACTAAGTATGGATACATGATTAAAAATCATATTTTAAACGTCTGAGAGAGCTTCGGTAACAATTAGGACTAGATGACCTAATATTCTAGAGAGTATACAAACATTCCAAGACCTGCACTACAACAAGAATAAGGGGAGTCCTTGCGACAGAAGAAAACGATCCCAGACAGAAGCACGCAAATGCAGGAAGCAAAGAAGAACCCAAGAAGGAACTAATGTGTGGGTAAATTTAAATAAATATTGACTTCACAAAGTAATAATAACACTGCCTTGTAGAATTCACATTAAATGACAACAATAACGAAATAATAATAACAGAGGTGAATGAAGTTTATAGGTTCTAAGGGTCTATTGGTTATGAGGCTATGGCAAGATAATAATTTGTATTAAAATAAAATAATTCATGAATGCATGTTATAATCTCTACAGTAACAACTAAAAGAGCAAAAAGTATATGTAACTAACAAATTTTCAGAAGAAAAAAACCCAGCACAATATATTTTTAGATTAATCCAAAAGAAAGTATCGATAAGAAAAGGTGATAAAAGGAATATAAAACGAATGGACCAGGAAAGAAATAAATAACATGATATATCAGTAATTACAATAAATGTAAAGGAACTAACTTCTCCAAGTAAAAGACCAAGATTATAAAGCCAGACAAAACCAAAACATGACTATATACATTATAAAACCAGACAAAGACTTCACAAGAAAATAAACCAACAGACCAATATATCTTATAAACGAATACAGGTGCCAAAATTCTCAATGATATACTAGTAAAGTAAATTCAGCAACATATAAAAAGGACTATACACCATAAGAGATTTATCTCAGGAATTCTGGCTGATTTAACATATGAAAGCCAATGTAATGTACCGTATTAATATAATAAAGGGAAAAAAATTACATTATCATCTCAACAGATGCAAAAACAAAAAGCATCTGACAAAATTCAATACTCTTTTCTGATTAAAAACACTCACTATACTAGGAATAGAAAAGAGCTTTATCAACCTGAAAAAGGACATCTATGAATAACCTCCTCATCACGCTACTGAAAAAATTAATGTTTTCTCCCTAACATCAGGAACAAGACAAGGATGTAAATATACTCTCATTGCTTCTATTCAGCATTTTACTATCAATTCTAGCCATAGCAATTAAGCAAGAAAATGAAATGAAAGGCATCAAGTTGAAAAGGAAGAAATAAAACTATACCTATTCACCGATGACACAATCACATATAGGAAATCCTACGGGATCCCCACCAAAAAACTATTAGAACTAATAAGAGGGTTCAGCAAAGTTGCAGGTTAAAGATCAATTTACAAAAATCAATTGTAATTCTATACTAATGCACATCCTAAAATTATGAGCATAATTCCCCTTATTAATAGTGTGAGAAAGAATGCTTATGAAAGAATTTTTCAAGAGGAGTGCAAATGATACATTAAACAAGATGGACTTAATTGATATTTATAGGACATTCCATCCAAAAACAACAGAATACACTTTCTTCTCAAGTGCTCATGGAACATTCACCAGGATAGATCATATCTTGGGTCACAAATCAAGCCTCGGTAAATTTAAGAAAATTGAAATTGTATCAAGTATCTTTTCCAACCACAACGCTATGAGACTAGATATCAATTACAGGAAAATATCTGTAAAAAATACAAACACATGGAGGCTAAACAATACACTACCAAATAACCAAGAGATCACTGAGGACATCAAAGAGGAAATCAAAAAAACACTTAGAAACAAATGACAATGAAAACATGACGACCCAAAACCTATGGGATGCAGCAAAAGCAGTTCTAAGAGGGAAGTCTAGAGCAATCCAATCCTACTTCAAGAAACAAGAAAAACCTCAAATAAACAACCTAACCTTACACCTAAAGCAACTAGAGAAAGAAGAACAAAAGAAACCCAAAGTTAGCAGAAGGAAAGAAATCATAAAGATCAGATCAGAAATAAATGAAAAAGAAATGAAGGAAATACTAGCAAAGATCAATAAAAATATAAGCTGCTTCTTTGAGAAGATAAATAAAATTGATAAACCATTAGCCAGACTCACCAAGAACTAGAGCAATCCAATCCTACTTCAAGAAACAAGAAAAACCTCAAATAAACAACCTAACCTTACACCTAAAGCAACTAGAGAAAGAAGAACAAAAGAAACCCAAAGTTAGCAGAAGGAAAGAAATCATAAAGATCAGATCAGAAATAAATGAAAAAGAAATGAAGGAAATACTAGCAAAGATCAATAAAAATATAAGCTGCTTCTTTGAGAAGATAAATAAAATTGATAAACCATTAGCCAGACTCACCAAGAAAAAAAGGGAGAAGAATCGAATCAATAGAATTAGAAATGAAACAGGAGAAGTAACAACTGACACTGAAGAAATACAACAGATCATGAGAGATTACTACAAGCAACTTGATGCCAATAAAATGGACAACCTGGAAGAAATGGATAAATTCTTAGAAAAGCACAACCTGCCCAGGCTGAACCAGGATGAAATAGAAAATATAAACAAACCAATCACAAGCACTGAAACTGAAACTGTGATTAAAAATCTTCCAACAAACAAAAGCCCAGGACCAGATGGCTTCACAGGCGAATTCTATCA
>NC_041234.1:109626270-109716028 GCF_002837175.3 Physeter macrocephalus
AAACAGCTCATGCAGCTCAATATTAAAAAAACAAACAACCTAATCCAAAAATGGGCAGAAGACCTAAATAGACATTTGTCCAAAGAAGATATACAGATGGCCAACAAACACATGAAAGAATGCTCAACATCACTAATCATTAGAGAAATGCAAATCAAAACTACAATGAGGTATCACCTCACACCGGTCAGAATGGCCAGCATCAAAAAATCTACAAACAGTAAATGCTGGAGAGGGTGTGGAGAAAAGGGAACCCCCTTACACTGTTGGTGGGAATGTAAATCGATACAGCCACTATGGGGAACAGTATAGCGCTTCCTTAAAAAACTAAAAGTAGAACTACCATACGACCCAGCAATCCCACTACTGGGCATACACCCTGAGAAAACCATAATTCAAAGAGTCATGTACCACAGTGTTCATTGCAGCTCTATTTACAATAGCCAGGACATGGAAGCAACCTAAGTGGCCATCGACAGATGAATGGATAAAGAATATGGGGCACATATATACAATGGAATATTACTCTGTCATAAAAAGAAACAAAATTGAGTTATTTGTAGTGAGGTGGATGAACCTAGAGACTGTCATACAGAGTGAAGTAAGTCAGAAAGGGAAAAACAAATACCGTATGCTAACACATATATATGGAATCTAAAAAAAAAGAAAAAGATAGTTCTGAAGAACCTAGGGCCAGGACAGGAAGAAAGACACAGACGTAGAGAATGGACTTAAGGACAGGAGGAGGGGGAAGGGTAAGCTGGGACGAAGTAAGAGAGTGGCATGGACATATATACACTACCAAATGTAAAGTAGGCAGCTAGTGGGAAGCAGCTGCATAGCACAGGGAGATCAGCTCGGTGCTTTGTGACACCTAGAGGGGCGGGATAGGGAGGATGGGAGGGAGACGCAAGAGGGAGGAGATACGGGGATATATGTATATGTGTAGCTGATTCACTTTGTTCTAAAGCAGAAACTAACACACCATTGTAAAGCAATTATACTCCAATAAAGCTGTTAAAAAAAAAAGTGCAAAAGCTGTACACTGAAAACTATAAGACATTTTGAAAGAAATTTTAAAAGACCTAAATAAATGGGAAGACATCCCATGTTCTTGGATTGGACAATTAATATTGTTGAAATGGCAATATTCTCCAAATTTATCTATAGATTCAATGCAATTCCTGTCAATCACAGCCAGTTTCTGTGCAAAAATTGACAAGTTCATCCTAAAATTCATATGGAAATGCAAGGGACGTAGAATAACCACAACACTCACAAAAAAGAACAAAGATGGACGACTCATTCTTCTTGATTTCAAATTTTACTACAAAGCTATGAGAATTAAGACACTGTGATACTGACATATGGATAGACACATAGAGCAATGGAACAGAATTGCGAGCTCAACAGTTTTACAGTTTCTGAAAGTATTAAACATAGAATTACCATATAACCCACCAATCCCACTCCTAAGTGTATACCAAAAGAACTGAATACGTATGTCCACATAAAGCCCATACATGAATGTTCACAGCAGCATCATTCACGATAACCAAAAAGTGGAAACAACCCAAATGTCCATCACCTAATAAATGGGTAAACAAAATATGGTATATACATACAATGGGATATTTTTCAGCCATAAAAACGAATAAAGGATTGATAAATGCTACAACATGGATGACCTTATAAACATTATCCTAAGTGAAAGAGGCCAAACATGAAAGACCATATTTTACATGATTATGTTTATATAAAATGTTCCCATTAGGCAAACCCATAGATACAGAAAGAGGATTATATTTTCTAGGGTCTTGGGGTGAAAAAGAATTGGAAGAGACTAATGGATGCAAAGTTTCTTTTGGGGGTGATGAAAATGTTTTAAAATTAGTGGTAATGGTTTCACAAGTCTGTGAATATGCTAAAAACCACTGAGTTGTACACTTACAAGCAAGAATATTATAGTATGTAAATTATATCTTAGTAAAGCTGTTACAATTTTTTAAAGATAACTATAATACACTTATAGAAACACTTTTAAAAAATATAAAGACACAGAAAGGTCTAAATTAAAAGGATAGATAAAATACATCATTCAAACGTTAAACAAAAGAAGGCTGGCATAACTACAGTAAAATCAGGCAAAGTAAATTTTAAGGTAGTAAGCATTATTAGAGACAAAGAACAACATTTTGTAGCAATAAAGAGGTCAATAACGAGGAGTGGAACTGCTGGGTCACATGGTAGTTCTATTTGTAGTTTTTTTGAGAAACCTCCAATACTGTCTTCCACAGTGGCTGCACCAATTCACATTCCCACCAACAGTACACAAGGGTTCCCTTTTCTCCACACCCTCGCCAACACTTGTTATTTGCGGTCTTTTTGATGACAGCCATTCTGACAGGTGTGAGGTGATAGCGCACTGTGGTTTTGATTTGCATTTCCCTGATGATTAGATGTTCAGCATCTTTTCATGTGCCTGTTGGCCATCTGCATTTCCTCTTTGGAAATATATCTATTCAGGTGTTCTGCCCATTTTTTAATCAAGTCATTTTTTTTCTGATGTTGAGTAGTATGAACTGTTTGTATACGTTGGATATTAATCCCTTATTGGTCATATCATTTACAAATATTTTCTCCCATTCAATAGGTTGTCTTTTTGTTTTGTCAATGGTTTCTTTTGCTGTGCAAAAGCTTTTAAGTTTAATTAGGTCCTATTTGTTTACCCAGCAATTCCACTCCTGGGTGTATATCAGAAAAAAACTAAAACACAAATTTGAAAAGATACATACACTCCAATGTTTACAACAGCATTATTTACCATTGCCAAAATTTGGGAGCAACCTAAGTGTCCATCAACAGATGAATGGATAAAGAAGATGTGGTGTGTGTATACATACATATATATATGTGTGTGTGTGTGTGTATATATATATATATATATATACACACACACACACACACACACACACACACAATGGAATATTACCCAGCCATAAAAAAGAACAAAATAATGCTATTTGCAGCAACATGGATAGACTTGGAGGGCATTATGTTAAGTGAAATAAGTCAGACAGAGAAAGACAAATACTGCATGATATCACTTATATGTGGAATCTAAAAAATACAACAAACTAGTGAATATAACAAAAAAGAAGTAGATTCACAGATACAGAGAACAAACTAGTGGTTTCCAGTGGGGAGAGGGGGGAGGGGCAATGTAGGAGTGGGGGAGTGGAAACCACAAACTATTGGGTGTAAGACAGGCTCAAGAATGTACTGTACAACATAGGGAATATAGCCAATATTTTGTAATAACTGTAAATGGAAAGTAACCTTTAAAATTGTATAAAAATTTTAAAAATTAAAAAAATGAATAAAATTTAAAAAAAATTTGAAAAGAGGTCAATACCTCTTCAATATCTTTATAATGATAAAGAGCTCAATATCATCGGTAAAAAGATACCACTATCCTAAAACGGTATACACATAATAATATAGCTTCTAAGTATATTATATATAGCAAAAATCCTGAGAAAACTAAAGAGAAATAGACAACTCCACAATCATAAAGGAATACTTAGCCATCAATATTTTTTTTTTTTTTTTTTTTTTTTTTTTTTTTTGTGGTATGCGGGCCTCCCTCTGCTGCGGCCTCTCCCGTTGCGGAGCACAGGCTCCGGACGCGCAGGCCCAGCGGCCATGGCTCACGGGCCCAGCCGCTCCGCGGCATGTGGGATCTTCCCAGACCGGGGCGCGAACCCGGTTCCCCTGCATCGGCAGGCGGACGCGCAACCACTGCGCCACCAGGGAAGCCCGCCATCAATATTTTTTAACTGAGGTATAGTTGATTTACATGTTAATTTCTGCTATACAGCAAAGTGACTCAGTTATACATATATATATATATATACATTCTTTTTTATATTCTTTTCCCTTATGGTTTATCCCAGGATATTGAATATAGTTCCCTGTACTATACAGTAGGACCTCATTGTCCATCTCCATCAATCTTCATAGCTAATAAAACAGAGAGACAAAACTATCAGTATACACATAAAAGTTCTGAAGAGCACAATTAACAAACTCGGTGTAATATTCATTTATAGAGCTCTGCATCCAAAAACGCCAGAATTCACATTTTTTTCAAGGGCACATGGAGCAGTTATTAAAGTCCACTATATGCTGAGCCATGAAAAAAACCTCAACACATTATAAAATATTAAAACCATTCAGAATGTTTTCTAACCAAAATAGAAATTAATAACGAAAATATAAACAGAAATTAATAACAGAAATAAAATAATAATAGAAATTTAAAACAGAAAAAAAAAAAACCCCAACTGAGCAGAAATTAGATAATACAAACAAAATAAACATGGCCCATGCATGACTGTGGTTTAACCATCAGTTCAAGTCTTTAAGCCTTTGCTTTGCTTCTTTGCGTCTGCTCTGTAACTATATGGTTCAAGGGTCAGCTTGAGACTTTCCTGGTGTTCATATACAGAATTAGGAGATCCCTTTCTCCAGCTCTCCCCTCTGGGAATTATACCTCACTCTCTAGTCATGGTTGCCTGGATTTCTTTCCCTGGTTCTCCTAGCCAGAAAGCACCATTTCTATCAGAATTGAAGCCACCTTTGCTGCCCTGTCTCACTGAACAACTGATGCCTGCCCTTGGGGCAAAGCCACAAAGCCAAAAACAAATAGCGCAAAACTGATGCCCATGCACATTGCTTCTGCGAATTTCAGCTCTCCTCCTCAGTTTGTCTGCCTATATTTTTAAATCAGAATCCTCAGGTAGCTGGTTTTTGTATTTTGTCAAGTAAAGAGTTACCTCTATAACCCCTCTATTGAGGGGTTATACCACTACTTCAGAAGTTACAGGTCCCACACTGGGATTTTAATTTGCATTTATCTGATGACAGTGAAGCAGGATGACCATAGATTTCTCATCAGAAAATATGAAGACTATAAGACAGTGGAATAACATACTGAAAGTGATAAAAGAAAAAAAGACAGGTCACCCACAATTCTATATCCAGTGAAAATATCCCTTAGGAATGAAGGTAAAATAAACAAATTTTTAGAAAAAGGAGAACTAAGAAGACACATTGCAGTGTTCTTTAGACTGAAGGGAAATAGTACTAGAGGGAAGCTTGGAATCTTCAAGAACAAATGAGAAGCATTAGAAATGGTTTACTTCTTGGGGCTTCCCTGGTGGCGCAGTGGTTAAGAATCCGCCTGCTAATGCAGGAGACACGGGTTCGAGCCCTGGTCTGGGAAGACCCCACATGCCGCGGAGCAACTAAGCCCACACGTCACAACTACTGAGCCCGCACTCTAGAGCCCACGAGCCACAACTACCGAAGGCCACTGCAATGAGATGCCCACACGCCTCAACGAAGAGTAGCCCTCGCTCACCG
Source organism: Physeter macrocephalus (assembly GCF_002837175.3). NCBI lineage: Eukaryota > Metazoa > Chordata > Mammalia > Artiodactyla > Physeteridae > Physeter > Physeter macrocephalus. Next base: position 109,631,698 of record NC_041234.1, read on the forward strand.
CAACTAGAGAAAGCCCGCGCCCAGCAACGAGGACCCAATGCAGCCAAAAATAAATAAAGAAATAAATTTATTTAAAAAAAAAAAAAGAAATGGTTTACCTCTTAAATTTTTTAAAACATATATGATTGTTTAAAGGAAAAGTATAACATTTTCTTGTCTGATTTTCAAAGTAGGTAGATGTAATACATCGGTAATTATAACATAAAGGATGAGAATGGGGATTAAGGGGACCTATATGGTTAAAAAGTTTCTACATTTTACATGAAATGGTATGATATTAATTCTAAATAGACTGGTAAAGTTTAGGAATGTATATTTTAATTGCTAGTACAACCACTAAAAACTAACACATTACTATAGCTAAAAAGCCAATAGATAAAATAGAATACAAAAATACGTTCAAATAATCAAAATGAAAGCAGAAAACAGGATAGGAGCAACAACAAAAAAGAAACAAGAGACAAACAGGAAACAAAAAATAAAATGGTAAACCTAAATCCAACCATATCAATAGTTACATTAAACCGTAATGGTATAAGCATTTCAATTAAAGGAACAGATTCTCAGAATGGATAAAAAAGCAAAACTGAACCATATGCTGGCAACAAGAGACAAACTAAGAATAAAAACACTGACAGGTCAAAAGTAAATGACTGGGAAAAAAATACACCATGTAAACAGAAAGCATAAGATGGCTGGAGGGACAGAGGTATAGTGACCATATATATCCTGTTTGCCTGGGTTAGTCCTAGCTTAGGCCTGTTATCCCAGATTAATAATTAATATCACATCCTTTCACTCTGAGACGAGTCCTGGTTGGGAGAAGAAATCATGTGGTCACCACAGGCAGAATGACACAAATTCTAAGATTCAAAAGGTCCAGCGAATTCCAAGCAGGATAAAGGAAAAGAAATCCATGCCTAGATACATCATAATAAAACTGTACTGAGATAGATTTGGGGTGTGTGTGGTTAGCAGGGCAGGGTGGGGGTGGAATGAATCTTAAAAGTAGAAAAAAAAGACAAATTAACTTCAGAGGAATAACCAATAGATAGCTGACCTCCCCAAACCACCAACAGCAACAGACTATTTCAATATGTTGAACAAAATAACTTTTATATTTTATTTTTTTTGGCCACACCACGCAGCTTGCAGGATCTGAGTTCCCAGACCAGTGATGGAACCCCGCCCTGGCAGTGAAGGCGCTGGGTCCTAACCACTGGACCGCCAGGGAATTCCCCCAAGTAACTATTAACCTAGAATTCTATAGCCTACAGAAATATTTTTTCTTAATAAGTGCAAACAGAGACAACTACAGGCAATTATAATAATAATATTAATAATAATTGCCATTATTAGCCTATACTTTTACTAAAAAGTACTTACTAATAAAGACTTATTTAAAGCCAAAAATATATATACCAGATGGAATGTCTGAGGTGTAAAAAAGAATGAAGAATAAAGTAATAAAAATGTGGGCAAATATAAATGAACACTGACTAAAAAGCAATAATAATAATGTCTAGTGGTGTTAAAAAGAGAAATGAAACATGATAGATTTTAATACCAGGCAATAAAATATATAAGCTTGAGGTGGGGAGGAGAGGACAAAATATGAGTTCCAAAATTCCTGCAGTATCTGGGAGTAGGATAAAGGTTTTGACTCAGTTTAGACTTTCATAAGTTATTTATCTATGTTATAATTTACAGGCTAACAGCTAAATAAATAGAGTATATAACTTTCTAAGTGGTAAAGAGAAAATAATAGAATGATTAAAAATAATTAACTGAAAGAAAGGCAAGGAAGAAAACAAAGAACAACACAATAAAAATAAATTTAATCCCAAATATATCTGTAAATACATTAAATATAAGTGGGCCAAATGTTCCAATAATAGACAAAGACAGTCAGATTGGGGTTTTAAAAAATCAGTAGTTTGGGGGTGGTGTTATTGTGATGAAGCTGAGATTCAAAAAGGTTAATTAATTTGCCCAAGTTCACCTAGTCATTAAGTAGCTCAGCTGAGATCTGAACCCAGGTTGTCTAACTAAAGCCCATGCTCTTTTCACTACTACACGCTGCCTCCTCATGCATGGATCTGGCTGTAATTACATGTGTAATGTTTGATTTTCTATGCACTAAGTCACAGAGCCACAGCTTAACCTAGCATATGAAACTCCACTATTTGTCTTATAAGCATCGATCAGTTGGTGGTCAGACTTTTTGGCCACCAGATGTCCTGATGCCCTGATGCATTTCTTCACACGTGAGAAACAGAACATAAAATTCTATTCATAAAATTTCGTAACTCACAAGGTTCTCCCCTACAGGATAAAGAGCAGTTCACAAAACATTTTCACATCCATTCTTTCATTTAATCTTCTCACCACTATCATGAGGTATATAGCCATTATCAGCCCCATTTTTATAGATGAGGAAACTAGGATCCAGCAAGGTGACGCATCTTACCCAAGGACCCACACAATTAATAACAGATCTGCAACTTGAAGCCATGTCTTCTGTCCCAACAGTCTGCCTTGAGTTCACTACTACACCGAAAGTTATGAGACCTGTCACTACATGGCATGTGAAAGAGAAGCTGTTCCAACTCACACAAGAGGTGTGAAGAAAAACAGTTGCTAGCTGTGATTAGACAAATCCATTTCTTCCTGTTCTCTCCATGATACCACAACACCTCCACCACATCACAGAGATGGCTGAATACCTGTCTGTGCAACATGACCTATAAGCAGTGCAAGTTCAGACAGGAGCCATACAGGACCTCTACAGTGAGCTAGTCGAGGGGAGAAGAAAGCGGTGAACAGGCGAAAGTCTGCTCTCTGAACAGAGTGGTGGACAGTCCACCACACAGAGCCCAAAGGCTCATGGGGAGCTATGATTCTCAAGTACAGCCAGCTTCCATAGGCCAATGCAGCTGCAGCACACATCAGCGCCTCAGAAGTGGAAACTGTGAGCACCTGAGATTGTAAGGGCCAGGGCCAGGCTCCCGGGAAAGAGTGGGTAAAGGACTACAGACTGGTAGAAGATGGTTTAGAGAAACGTGGAGAACTGGGGGGCAGGTGGAGGGAAATGAGGCAACAGCCCAGTCACATGGCCTGGTTGGATGGGTTCACCTCAGGCATAGTGGATATAAGCCTGGTAACAAAAGTAGGTCCAGACCTCACCTGATGGTAGGGATGGGACGACTTAATATCCTTTCTGCCTCACGGCAGACTGGAGCTGAGTCCATGGGCTGGAGGCTGGAGAAGGCAGAGGCTGACAATCAGAGCTGTCTTTGGGCAGAAAGAATGCTCAGCAGTTTACTGAATAGAAGGAAATAATATGGTTTCCCTGCAGAGTTTGATATATGGGGTTGGAACAATTCTGTGACCTACTGTTTTGCCCCTGAAACATAAACTCATCTCTAAAAACCAGTGCAATGACTTCTAAGACATTCCTCCATCGTTTCTTATGGATGCTTCTCTTGGAGAAACGCAGCAGGGTACTCTAGGGGACACCAACAGAGACAGAATGCTGGAGGCTTTGTCTCCCTGAGCGAGGCAAGACCGAGAGAGAAGTAAAAAGGATGAGATTAAATTCTGCCAGCGAAGCCTCTGGAGAGCATCCTTGGCATGAGATTCCCTTGCCCAGCTGCGCAGGCCCACTCTTTGGGCTTTCACCTTCCAAGTACACTGGTTTGTCTTGCTAACCAGGAGGCCATTTGGCAGCAATAATTATTTCCCAGGCGTGTTGCACCATGCGGCTTATTTTGTGGATGGCTAAGCGAATTTGGGAGGATAAACCCAGCACCATTTTTTCTTCCTAGTAACTCAGTTGTTTCAATACCATTTTCAGAAATTGTTTTTTCAACCTCCAAATACAGGGTACTTTCATTTATTTTAGTATTCTTTGTATATTTAACCATCATTCCCGTTCCATACACTTTGGTGAAGAAAAGTAACTAGAGTTACCAACTGTTTCTATTCAAAAACTCTTCTTTATGAGTTGATTATGACTGCTTCCCTTTTACAGGCCTCACTGTTCAGGACTCTGAGTTTATCTAGATCATGAAAGTGTAATGTGGGAATTTCTCAGGATCACACTTTGATGTATCCCCCTTTGAACCCTGAGCATGCTCTTGAGAGCTGTGTCTACATTAAATTCGGAAGCAACTTCTGATCCCATTTTGCAGCCAGAGATCAGAACTGGTGGTTGACAGAGACTTAGAGCATTTAATAACCCCAGATTTCCTCCAATTGATTATGCCGCTCTATGGAAAAACTGAACAAATCAGTTTCAATAAAAGTTGCTACGGTCCCTGGAGATTCGTGGTCACAGCCAAAACTCTTTAGCAGGAACTCTGGATGGATCCGTTTAAATTACGGCCTAGTGCATGGAGAGTATTATTTCTACAGTACAACATGTGGGTGAGGTACAGAAATAACCGCAGGAATTTGGTCTTACAGGGAGGCAAAAAGGTGGAGTGCAAAAAGCTTAGGTTTTGGAAATCATCCAAACCTAGATGCAAGTTTCTACTTCTACTATGTCCTACCTGTGACTTTAAGCAAGTTACCTCATCTCTCTGAGGCTCAGTCTCATCTGTAAATTGGGGAGAGCAAAAATACCAACTTTATACAGCCACCATGGAGAACAGTATGGAGGTTCCTTTAAAAAACTAAAAATAGAGCTACCATATGATCCTACAATCCCACTCCTGGGCATATATCCAGGGAAAACCATAATTTGAAAAAAATACATGCACCCCAATGTACCTAGCAGCACTATTTATAATAGCCAAGACATGGAAGCAACCTAAGTGTCCATCGACAGATGAATGGATAAAGAAGATGCGGTATATATACACAATGGAATATTACTCAGCCATAAAAAGGAATGAAATAATGCCATTTGCAGCAACATGGATGGACCTAGAGATTATCATACTAAGTGAAGTAAGTCAGACAAAGACAAATATCATGTGATATCACTTCTGCGTGGAATCTAAAAAAAACGATACAGATGAACTTATTTACAAAACAGAAATAGACTCATAGACATAGAAAACAAACCTGTGGTTACCAAAGGGGAAAGAGGGGGAGGGATAAATTAGGAGTTTGGGATTAACAGATACACGCTGCTATATATAAAATAGACCCTACTGTATAGCACAGGGAGCTATATTCAATATAGTGTAATAACATAATGGAAGAGAATGTAAAAAAGAATATATATATATTTATATATACATATAATTAAATCACTTTGCTGTATATCTGAAACTAACACAATATTGTAAATCAACTATATTTCAATAAAAATTTTTAAAAATACAAACTTTACAATGTTCTCAGAAAAAAAGAGAATAAATCAGAACACTTGAGAAAAGACTTTGACATATGGTTCACATTCAATAAATGAGCATCACTAATACAGTTAAAACTATCTTACTTATTCACAGGCCCTGCAGGGAGTTGTTCACACATCCTGTATTCCAGTCAACCTCAACTACTTGGAAAGCAGAATAGTAGTGGCAGTGGTGATGCTGGTTATAGCAGTTGCCCTTTACTGAGCTATTTATGTTTACCACTCTGCTAAGTACCTTACATGTATTATCTTATTTAATCTTGACAACAACTCTAAGAGGTAGGTATCAACACAGAGGTTAACCCAAAGGGTTTTGAAATCAGAAAGTGCTGGATTTGAATTGTGGGTCCCCCACTTAATATCTGTGTGGCCTTGGACAAGCTATAGAGCCTGTCTAACTGTGAAGTGTCAATTTCCACATCTGTAAAACATATCATTCCTACTTCACGGGTTGCCAAGATTCAAGGAGAGAGCGTATATAAAGTTCCTGGCACATAACAGGTGTTGAATGTTACACTTCCTTCTTCCTTTAAATTTAATAAGAAAAGGACAAATGAGTGAGTTTGTAGATTATCTCATCACTCCTTAAATCTGAAAATTAAACCAAGATTTGTAGGAAGCAATATAGTAGAGGAAAAAAAAGAATAAAAAACCAAGCCATCTTGGAAGAAGTGTTGGGGGGGGGGATGGAAAGAAAGCTGAAAGGAGATTTTTTTTTCTCTTTTTTTTTTTTTTTTTTGTTTTGTTGTTTTTGTGTTACTCGGGCCTCTCACTGCTGTGGCCTCTCCCGTTGCGGGGCACAGGCTCAGCGGCCATGGCTCACAGGCCCAGCCGCTCCGCGGCATGCGGGATCTTCCCGGACCGGGGCACGAACCGGTGTCCCCTGCGTCGGCGGGCGGACTCTCAACCACTGCGCCACCAGGGAAGCCCTGAAAGGAGATTTTTATTTTAGCTTTTTCCAGTACTAGTCCTGAAAATAGTGCTATTTGTATTTTAATTATGTGTTATTTCTCAATTTTACTCACTTGACAATTGCTTCAATAGTTCTTCATTGGGGTCATGGTTACTGGAAGAAAGCATATTGTTACATTTGAATAAACCATTTTTAGCAGTTCCATTTTGGCCAAATGGAGACAATGTAGATGTCAGGCAGAGTCAGAAATCAATCCAGTGGCTAACTCCATCTTAATGGTAACAGCCACGACTGCCAATTCCCAGAAAGTCTCTACCTGGCCTTTTCCCAGGAAGATGCAAGGTGCAGCCCTATATAGAACTTTAACAAGCTGCCCCTGCCACAATCTGCCACATGTCCAGTGTGCACAAATTCATTTCCTCAACACTCCATCCTCCCTCACTCCATACCTTGTTCCTCACTCTGACTTCTTTCATCCACTGGCCCCTGACCATTCCAATTTCAAATCACCCCCTCAGCTGGACAGATAATCTAGTCCATCCAAACTTTCAGCCTTGGCTTCCCTCCTGGCCAAATGTTTCTATCATCTCTCCCTCCGGCACATGCTGATAACTCGTAGGGTAGCACCCTTTTTGGACCAATCTGGTTCCACAGAAAAATTCTATCCACACACTGACCTTGCACACAGCTTTGCAAACCTCTTCCCCCACAGCTTGTGCACAGCCCTGGCTTGACAGGGATGATTAAGAGAGGGAACTCAAGGGACTTCCCTGGTGGTCCAGTGGGTAAGACTCTGTGCTCCCAATGCAGGGGGCCCAGGTTCGATCCCTTGTCAGGGAACTAGATCCCACATGCATGCTGCAACTAAGAAGTCCGCGTGCCACAACAAAGAAGTCCGCACGCCACAGCTAAAGATCCCATGTGCTGCAACGAAGATCCCATGTGCCACAATGAAGACCTGGCACAGCATAAACAAACAAACAGACAAATAAATAAAACTTAAAATAAAAATGAGACAGGAAACCCAAGAATGATTCTCAGCAACCCAAGAATCATCCCTGCAAAGGCTGAACTTGAGGACAAACAGGATTCTTATGAAATAACCCTTCCTCCCAGGGCCCCTCCATCTCTGTTTTCCCTCGTCCTCCTGCGTTGTACCAGTTGTAGTTCCTTTTAAGAGCAATCCCCACCACCAGTCAAACTTCATGCCTCCTCTCTAACTCTTCTTGTCAGCACCTAGCCATGTGGCTTGCTATTCCCATCAGCCAAGGCAAGTGACAGCCACAAAAGAACTACCTTTGAGTCACTACTGAACACACCATCTCTTCAGTAGGTTCAAATGGTTCAGCACAACACCTACCGTTCCATTCAAGAACAATGCTTCGACTTCTACGGGCACAGCTACAAGGCTCACTTTGAGACTCCCGTAGCATTCAAACAAGTTATTTATACTCCCCCTTGTTACCAACAGGATTTAAGGTAGCTTATTATATGATATATTTTTATTTATTTTATTTCATGATAAAATTAAAAGTGTAAATAAGAAGGTAAAAGGTCAGGAAATCAAGGCAAGGTGAAAAAAATGGGAGAGGGCTTCCCTGGTGGCACAGAGGTTAAGAATTACCTACCAGTGCAGGGGACACGGGTTCGAGTCCTGGTCCGGGAAGATCCCACATGTGGCAGAGCAACTAAGCCCATGCATTACAACTACCGAGGCTGCACTCTAGAGCCCGCGAGCCACAACTACTGAGCCCGTGTGCCACAACTACCGAAGCCCGCGTGCCGAGAGCCCGTGCTCCGCAACAAGAGAAGCCACCGCAATGAGAAGCCCGAGCACCGCAACGAAGAGTAGCCCCCACTCGCCGCAACTAGAGAAAGCCCGCGCGCAGCAACGAAGACTCAACGCAGCCAAAAATAAATAAATTAAATAAATGAATTTATATTAAAAAAATGGTATAAAGGTAAAAACAGGGTTAGGAGTAAAGTTAATACACAAAACATCTACTGAAAGTACGGAACACTTGCTAACAGCAAGCCAGCCATAAAATCAGCCCGTGTGAAGGAAGAAAAGCAGCGACATGGTGCCTCCAGTAAATAAGCCAAACAAGGGAAGCACAGGTATTCCTGGTACTGAGACCAGACATTACATTACATGATCCACAAGCAACACACTTCATAGCACTGTTTCCTATAGGATCACTCGCGGTACGCTGATGACTTCAGGTCAAAGCACTTCTACAGGGAGCCAGAGAGATGGGACCCGGGTAACCAGCTCTACCAAGGTCTGGCTTACAGAGAGGTTTTAGCATTTCTTTAGGAATGGATAGATGACATAACTTATAGGCCATTCTCCATAAATATGTTACCAACAACTGAGTTTTGGTTTTTGGCATCCGCAATTCCTAGGAAATGTTCCCTGACAAGTCACTGAAATGGAGCTCTTTTAGACAACCAGCTAAGCATGTGCTTTAGCAGTGAGTTCAGCTACAGTAAGTCAAATACTCATGTTAGTTATTTTAAAAACATAAAATAATCATGAAATGTCTAATCTAGGACAGTATAAATTTCTGGTATATAATTTAAAATAAATCACAAGTGTGGCCGATAAATAAATCATAAAGTTCCCCATGATGCCCTCCTCCGAGTAGCCACCTTCTTATATAATCCCTTCACCCTGAGTGTGGGTAGGACCTGTGACTTGTTTCTGAATAATACAAGGGGCCAAAGCGATGGGAGGTTGTGCCTGTGATTAGGTTTCACTGTAGAAGACTTCATTCTGTCAGCAGTTGGGCTTTAGAGACTCCTTACTAGCTTGAAGAAGTAAGTAGCCATTTTGGGGAAACCCACAAAGCAAGAAACTATGAGCAGCCCCTAGGAGCTGAGGGCGGCCGACATAAAGCCAGGGGACCCTCTGTCCTCACATCCCAAAGGGAATGAACTTTGACAACCACCTGTGTGAGCTGCTTGGAAGCAGATCCTTCCCCAGTTAAGTCTCCAAATGCCTACCGGGTCTGGCTGGGACCTGTTCCTGTGTGTGTAATCTATCGTTTACACACACAGGAACACATACATGAGAATACAATCACGCAAACATGCTGCTGTTTTCTCCTCACGTAAGAATTGACAGCATCTGTCCATGTCAAACACAGTTCCCCATCATTGTTTTTTAAACCCTAGGCTTTGTTTATTTTAAGCTTTGGTGAAAATAAAACAAATATTCCAGTTTAAAATCACTGTAAACCGTATTATTTTTTAGATCTAGTTCACTTGTTTTCATAAGCTGAGATATAATTCACATGCCATACTATTCACCAATTTAAAGTGTACAATTTGGGGCTTCCCTGGTGGCGCAGTGGTTGCGCGTCCGCCTGCCGATGCAGGGGAACCGGGTTCGCGCCCCGGTATGGGAGGATCCCACATGCCGCGGAGCGGCTGGGCCCGTGAGCCGTGGCCGCTGTGCCTGCGCGTCCGGAGCCTGTGCTCCGCAACGGGAGAGGCCACAGCAGAGGGAGGCCCGCATACCACACACAAAAAAAATAAATAAAAAAAAAAATAAAGTGTACAATTTAAGTTTTTAGTATATTCACAGAGTTGTGGAACCATCACTACAATCAGTTTTAAAACATTTTGATCACCCTAAAAAGAAACCCTGTACCTACTAGTAGTAACTCCCCATTTTCCCTTTACCAAAGCCCTCAGCAACCTGGATTTACCTATTCTCATTTCATATACATAGCATCATATAATATGTGGCCTTTTTTTTTTTTTTCTTTTTGGCCACACTACATGGCATGTGCAACTCCCCTGACCAGGGATCGAACCCATGCCCCCTGTGTTGGAAGTGCAGAGTCTTAACCCCTGGACCAGGGAAGTCCTAATATATGGCCTTTTATGATTGGCTTCTGTCAGTTAGCTTAATGTTTTCAAGGTTTATCCATATTGTAGCATGTATGGATCTATATTCATTCCTTTTCGTGGCTGAATAACATTCCAGTGTGTGGATATACCACATTTTGCTTAGGCATTCATCTGCCGATAGCATTTTTTGGCTATCATGAATAATGCTATTAACATTCATGTACAAATTTGTGGGGACATAAATTTTCATTTCTCCTGAGTATATACCTAGGAGTAGAATTCTTGGGTCACATGGTAACACTGTGTTTAACTTTTTAAGGAACAAAAAAATTGTTTTCCATAGAGGCTGTACCAAGAGCAATGTATGAGGGTCCCAATTTCTCCACGTCCTCACCAAACTTATCTTCTGTTTTGTTGATTACAGCCATCCTATTGGGTTTGAAGTTGTCTCTAATTGTTAATTTGATTTGTATTTCCCTAATGACTAATGAAGCTGAGCATCTCTTCATGTCCTTATTGGTCATTTGTATACCTTCTTCAGAGAAATCTCTACTCAGATCTTCTGCCAATTTTTAATTGGGCTATTTGTGTTTTTTATGTTGAGTTGTAAGAGTTCTTTATATATCCTATTAAAAATCCCTTATCAGATATGATTGGCAATTTTTTTCTCCTATTCTGTGGGTTATACTTTCGCTCCTTTAACAGCACCTTTTGATGCAGAAAAGTTTTTAAATTTGATGAGAATCAATTTATTGCTTTTTTCCCTTTGGTTGTTTGAGCTTTAGGTGTCATATTTAAGAAACCATTGCCTAATCCAAGATCATGAAGATTTATACCTATGTTTTCTTCTACGAGTTTTATAGTTTTAGTTCTGTGGTCGATTTCTGAGTTAATTTTTGTGTATGATGTGAGGTAGGGATTCAACTTCATTCTTTTTCATGTGGGTCTCCAATTGTCCCAAAACCAATTCTTGAAAAGACTGTTCTTTGCCCCATCAAATTGTCTCAATACCCTTGTCAAAATCAATGACCATAAAATTGAGGATTTATCTATGGACACTCAATTCTAATCCATTGATATATATGGTAGGCTTAATACTGGCCCCCAAATATGCCCACATCCTGATCCCCAGAAACGATGAATATGTTACCTTACATTTGGCAAGAAAGACTGCAGATGTGATTAAGGATCTTAAGATGTGGAGATTTTCCAGGATTAGTCAGTGGGCCCAATGTAATTACAAGAACCCTTATAAGAGAGAGGCAGTAGGATCACAGTCAGTAGGAGATACGATGATGGAAGCAAGAGCTTGGAGTAATATAAGGAAGGGGCTATGAGCCAGAAATTCAGGTGGCATCTAGAAGCTGAAAAAGACAGGGAAATGGACTGTTCTCTCTGAACTTCCATAAATAACCAGATCTGACAACACCTTGACTTTGACCCAGTGAGATCGATTTTGAACTTCTGACCCCTTCAGAAGCATAAGATAATAAATTTTTTATTTTAAGCCACTGAATTTGTAGCAACTTGTTACAGCAGTAATAGGAAACTAATTCAATCTGTCTATCCACGTGCCAGTACTACATTTTCTTGATTACTACGGCTTTGTAGCAATTTTATTTATTATTTATTATTATAGGCATAATGATGTACGGCTGAACTCTAGAACTTATTTTTCATGCATAACTGAAACTTTATACCCATTGAACAACAATTCCCCACTGTTTTGGCTATTCTGGCAAGCTGTATCATGTTATAGTTCAATATACCATTATTTAATTGTTACCCTAATTCTTACTGTTGGATATTTGGGCTATTTTCAGTATTTCACCATTATAATAAGTGCAAAAACTATAGTTTGAGGTAAATTCTTTGTTCATTTATAACTATCAGCTTAATTTCTATGTCAAAAAAATGAATTTTTGAGGCTTTTGATAAGACCTAAATGACCTCCAGAACTCTGTACACCCACCTACAGTAAATGTGAGTACTCTTTCCCCACACTCTCATCAACCTTGTTATAAATTTTAGACATAGATTAGACTATAAATTTAGATGTGAAAGATAAAGCTATAAAGTTAGTATAAAAAATATACGAGAATATTTTTTTGACCTAGGGGCAGGGAAATATTTCTCAAACAAAACTTTAAAAACACAGATTATAAAAGCAGAAACTGATGAATTTAATAAATTCAAATTGAGGATGTCTAGTCAACAAAGTATAAGAAAATCACAAAGTTAGTTGACATATGACAGAATGGGAAACAATTATTTACAATGTCTAAAACTGATCATGGATTAATATCTAGAATATTCAAGGAAAGTCGTCAAATTAACAACCCCAGAAGAAAAATGGGCAATGGTCATAAGCAGGCAATTTATAAAAGGGGAAGTTCAGAAGTCTGAAAAGTATACAGAGACATGTTCTAACTCATAACAATAAGGCAAACATCAATTAAAACAAGATAGCACTTTAACTCTTTTAAATTATTAAAAATTATAAAGGGATAATTCCAAGAACTGGCATGAATGTGCAGATATAGAAATCTATACGCACTGCTGGTGGGAGTGCAGACTGGTGCAGCCAACCTGGAGAACAATCTGTCGGTGCTTAGACAGATCAGGAATAGGAATACCCCAAGACCCAGACATTCTGCTCCTGAATATATATCCTAAGTAAATTACCATATTATTCCATAAGGGTACTCAAAAGAAGGTGTCCACTGTGGCAATATCTGTGGAACCAGAGTGTTTTAAGCAATCTAGATGTCAATCACTGGGAGAAAAGCTAGGAAAAAATGTGGTACATATACACCAGGCAGCAGTTAGAAGCGTTAGACTAGATGTGTGCATAGCAATAAAAATGGATCTTAAAATGATGGGTTTGGGCTTCCCTGGTGGCGCAGTGGTTGCACGTCCGCCTGCCGATGCAGGGGAACCGGGTTCGCGCCCTGGTTTGGGAGGATCCCACATGCCGCGGAGCGGCTGGGCCCGTGAGCCATGGCCGCTGAGCCTGCGCGTCCGGAGCCTGTGCTCCGCAACGGGAGAGAATTTAAAAATTAAAGAAACACAAAATATATAATATACTCCCATTCATATAAATTAAAACGTATGCAAACTGAACAGAATAGAGAGTTCAGCAATAAACTCACATGTACAGAGCCAACTGATTTCTGACAAAGGTAGCAAGGTAATACGATGGGGAAAGAACAGTCTTATTGATCAATAGTCTGGAGAAATCCATATTCATAAAGAACAAAAAATTAACCTCAAATATTAACCTCACTTCACATACAAAATTTATCCAAGATATATCACAGACTAAAACATAAAAGCTAAAACTATAAAGCTTTTATAATCTCAAACTAGTGTTCTCAGGACGGTATTTGTCTACCCTCCCAGAGGTACCAAGAGTTCAAACAGAACTTCAAGAAGAAAGCAATGCTTAGCACAAACGAAAACACTAATGATGGAGTGTTAGTTTTCTACTGTCACATAACAAATTTTCACAACCACAGTGGCTTAAAACAATACCCATTTATTATGTCTCAATTTGGTAAACAGAAGAGCAAGCGATCTCAAGTGAGATCTCAGCTTAGTGTCTCCCAAGGCTGAGGTCAAGATGTCAGCCAGCTAGGCTCCTATCTGGGGGCTCTAGGGAATAACCCATTTTCAGACTCATTAAGGTTGCTGATAGGATTAAATCCCATTTGGCTATAGGTCTGAAATCTCTGATTTCTTGCTGGCTCTCAGCCAGGAATGGCTCTCAGCCTCTAGAGACCACTCTTTCCACATGCCCCACCACCTCCCATGCAACTTCAAAGCCACCAATGCTTCATCAAATCTGTCACGTACTTTGAACATCTCTGACTTCTCCTTTTGCTATCAATTGGAGAAAACTCTGTTTTTAAAGGAGATGCCAGACTGGATCAGGCCCACCCAGATAGTCTCCATAAAATAATATCAACTGACTTGGAACTTTAATTACCAAAATAATCCCACAAAGGATCTAAAAGTTAAATTGGAATTGGAATCACAGCCCAGAAAAATAAGCCAGGACCTGTGTGATAGGTCTAACAGTGACTGCCTGCTAAATGGGACCCAGAGACTACTAACATAATAGACAAAATGTCCAGAATACAACTGAAAACCACTCATCATGCTAAGAACCAAGAAAATCACAATTTGAATGAGAAAAGATGATCAAGCGACACTAATACTGAAATGAATCAGATGTTGGAATTATCTGAGAGGGATATTAAAGCTGGTATCATAAAAATGTTTCAATAATCAATTACAGACTATCTCAGAAAAAAATTTAAAAAGTAGAAAACCTCAGCAAAAATGTAAAAGCTACTTTTAAAAAAAGAAGAAAATGGAAAATATAAAGCTGAAAAAAATAACTTTAAAAAAAAAAAAACCTCTCTGGAGAGGCTCAATAGCAGAGTGGAGATGACAGAAGATCAACTCAGTAAACTTAAAAGAGACCTCAACAGAAATCACCAAACAATAGTGAATTCACAGAATTTATTTAATAAGAGAGAAAATATAGACTAATATAAATGAAAAGAGACTCAGAGACCTGTGGGACAATAAAATACATGCAACACTGGTGTCACTAGAATCCCAGATGGAGAGGAAAAAGAAAGTGGGGCCAAAGGTATAATAGCTGAAAATTTCCCAATTTTGGCAAAACACACAAATTTACAGATTCAAGAAGCTGAGTGAACCCCAAACAGTATAATGCCAAAGGAATCCATCCATGCCAGCCAAAGCACATCATAACTAAACTTATGAAAACTGAAGACAAAGAAAGAAAACTTGATAGCTGCCAGAGAAATCTGACACAATACCTGTAGAGGAGGACCAATTTGAATGACAGATTTCTCACCTGAAAACATGGAGGCCAGAAGGAAGTGGTACATTTTTCAAGTACTGGGGGGAAAAAAACAGTCCAACACAAATTCTATATCCAGTAAAACTATCCTTCAAGCATGAATGGGAAACAGAGGCATTTTCAGACCTATCTTAAAAGAATGGCTAAGGGACCTTCTTCAGTGAGAAGCAAATGATAAAAGAATTGGATAGGAAGATCTAGCAATGCAAAGAGAAGAGATATGGATATATTCATTAGACTATCCTTCTCCTCATGAGTTTTATAAATGATATTTGATAATTAAAACAAAAAATAGCACTACCTGGTTATCACAACAATGATATTTAAAAGTGGAGAAGGTTAATGGACCAAAATCAAAGTAAGGCTTCATACTTCACTTGAAGTGTTAAATACTGATACCAGTAGACTGTGACAAGTCACATGTGTATATTGTAAAACCCAGAGCAGAAGCTACAATGATCATACAATAAGATACACTTTTTAAAAAACCCTATAAATAAATCAAGATGGAATTCTAAAAATTTTTTCAAGTAACCCACCAACAGGCATGTAAAGAACAGAGAAATGAGAACAAGAGGGGGGGAAAAGAAACAAAAAATAAAATGGCAGACTCTTATAAAGCAGAAACTAGCACACCATTGTAAAGCAATTATACTCCAATAAAGATGTTAAAAAAATGGCAGACTAAACCACTAACATATTAATAATTTTATCTTCAATATAAATGGTCTAAATACATACCTATCAGAATGTCTAAAATAAAAAATAGTAATAACACCAAACGCTTTCAAGGATGCAGAGAAACTAGACCACTCATCCATCGCGGTCGGAATGTAAAGTGGTACAGCCGTCTTGGAATATAGTTTGGCAGTTTATTTAAAAACCAAATATTCAACTCTCACATGACCCAGAAACTGCATTCCTGTGCATTTATCCCAGAGAAATTAAAAAGTTACATCCACATAGAAACCTGTACATGAATGTTGAAAGCACATTATTGCAATAGCAAAAAATTGGAAACAATCAAAATGTCCCTCAGTAAGTGAATAGTTAAACAAACTGGCATATCCATACTCCTCAGCGATAAAAAGCAACTACTAAAACATGCGGCAATCTAGATGGATCTCAAAGGCATTGTGCTGAATGAAAAGAGCCGATCTCAAAAGGTCACATACTGTATGATTCCATTTATACAACATTCTCACTATAGAGACCGAAAACTGATCAGCAGTGCCAGGGGTTAGGAATAATTGGAAGGAGGGGGAGGGGTGTGATTATAAAATAGCAGCACAAGGGAGACCTTTGTGGTGACATAACTGTTAATGATAATTGTTTTGTATATTGATTGTAGGGGTGGTCACATAAATCTATGCATGTGATAAAATCACTCAGAATTATACACATACAATAGACCAATCAATGTCCACTACCTGGTTTTGATATTATACTACTATATTTATGTAAGATATAAACATTGTGAAAGGTATATGGGACTTCTCTGTATTGTTTTTGTAATTTCCCATAACTGTAATTATTTTAAAACAAAATTCTGAAAAATAAGATCCTAGAATTTTCCTCATTTTAATGCCACAGATCCGAGAATCTCAATGAACCGCAAGAATACCTTGGCTCACTGTAGTCCAATTGCTGAAAAGAAATGATAAGAATTAAGAATATTCACTGCCTTCTCATCAGAAACAATGCATGCCAGAAGGCCAACAGGATGACTTCTTTAACGTGCTGAAAGAAAAAAGAAGTCAACCTAGAATTGTATATACAGCCAAATTACTTTTTTTAAATGAAGGTAAAATGGAGACATTTTCAAATAAACAAAAGTTGAGAAAATTCATCAAAAGATGACCTACGCTATCAAAATTATTAAAGAAAATTCTTCACAATGATGAAAAACTGTAACAGATTGAAATTTGGGTCTACACAAAGAAATGAAGAATATGTGACTAAATATAAAATATCTTTCCTCATTTTTAAATTTCTTTGAAAGACTGTTGACTGCTTGAGGCAGAATAAGGTAACATAGGGTTTACTGGGAGATCAGGATGGACATATATACACTACCATGCATAAAATAGCTAGCTAGTGGGAACATGCTATAAAGCACAGGAAGCTCAGCTCGGTGCTCTGTGACAACCTAGATGGGTGGGTGGGATGGGGGGGGTCCAAGAGGGAGGGGATATAGGTACACATATAGCTGACTCACTTCATTGTACAGCAGAAACTAACACAACATTGTAAAGCAATCATACTCCAAGAAAAAATTTTTTTTTAATTTAGAAATAAAATGTATCACAACAACAGCACAAAGAATGGTAGGTAAATGTTGGTATACTAGTATGAGTTTTTTATATTACATGTGAAGTGGTGTATCAATATGAACTATTACATAATAATATTTATAACATTTATTTTCTATACATAAGTATATATGCATATACATACACTCATACATACATGTGTTCTGAGACAGGGCCCATATGTTTCACCATACGGGTACACGGCACAACAAAGTTTATAAGCTCCTTGTTATGAGGAGGAACATAAAGGATCCACCAGGTGACTCAAGAGGTATCAGCAGTGGAGACGTTTTAAGTTGGGTGACAAAATGACTTCATTCTTTCCATCTCTTTGCCTTTCAACTATATGACATTAATGCTCCCCGACAAGGATAAGATGGATCCTATGGTGATTTTTGCTGCCACAGCAACTGCAGCCATTATACCTCCCCCTATTCTAATGATGGGTCACTTCCTGTTTCAGCCTCAGATCAGCCACAGTGACAGAAGCCCATGGAAACAGAGGTGACGTTTAACAATGGCCACCGCCTCCTCTCTTCATTTAACCCAAGAGGACATCGGAAACAGCCCAAAGACCCACTGAGGGAGATGGACATTGTTTCCCAGAAGTAAATACAGCTCAGCTTGTACTTTGGAACAATTGTCAACCTTGCTACTTGCACAATCTACTAGCAAAGGTTATGCGGTGCCTGAACATGATCATGGCAGAATCACCGGGCCTCGTCACCATCTGCCTCTTCGGATATCTACTCAGTGCTGAATGTACAGGTTTGTTTCCTCTATAAAGATACATTCAATGTGCTTGGCTTTTAGATATAGAAATGTCTGGGGCTGTCTTCTTCATTAAATAATGATTACAGGATTTGACCACAATGTTTAAGATTCTACTAGTAAGCATGTGGGTTGGTGAGTACTAGTTCTCTGGTACTGGTTCTTCCTCATTTTTAAAACTAAATAGATTTACACTGTTTAGAGTACATTTTTTTAATGGACACTGTTGGGCTTATGATTTGACAATGTAATTCCTTAGAAAAGTCGTCTCCTTGGTTCAAAAAAAAATTAAAAGGGGGAAATGTTTTAGCAAGGAAACAGCTGAATGTGGAGAAAAAATTAACTGTCATTTTGTGGGTTTTTAACTCATTATTTTGAAATCAAAATGGGAAACAATAAAGCAAAAACAATGGTTTTATTTACACAAAAAGTTTGATTTTAAGACATGATGTGATTCAAAATTGTAGAACTATTTAACGAGTCATGCCTCTAATTTTTAATCTATAAAATTATATACCTTCAATTGAAAGTTTTAGTTAAAATACAAACTTTTCATTAGTAAGTTGTTACTTATCACCGAAGTTTTCCATGGGTGAGGAAGAAATTATTTTGTCTGATTCTAAACATCTCGGAGTTAATACTGGGGGAAACTCGATACTCACTTGAGCTCTTAGGACAGCAAAGCAAGTCCAAGAATTGATGTCGAGTAGGAACTTAGTTAAAGCAATTTACATCACTTGGGTTTTTTTTCACAACTTTAGTGACCTTACGCATTCCCCAAAGGCAGGCACATAGGGAAGAAATTACCCCATTTAGACAAACAGCATGTTCTCACAGGAAGCATTTATCACACTTACTTGTCAACCGATTATAATCAAATCTAGTAGTTGACAGTGCAAGGATCAGGGGTGCCAACCCTAAGCATCCCCAGAAAGCAGACGGGCCCATGGTTCCCACTCCAGACATGATGTCACACTGAAATGCAGAAATAATGGTACGAGAATGCAGAGGTTAAGTCAAACCAGCAAACTGGCTAGAGTCAAGCAATAAAGAAATTCAGCGCGAACACTCACAAAGTAGGACAGAATGCTAAGTCTTTACACACATCTCATCAGTGTGAAATCTAGGAGGACAAAGGATCCAAACCCTTCCTTCAAGATAAGTGCTGAGATGGAGGTTTTAAGAGGACTTGCTGCCCCCTTGAAGACCTCAGATGTAGGAAAAAGGATAGATTCAGAGGAAAAAAGAAGGACTGGGATTTCAGAGCTGGGGAAATAATGACTAGAAGAGATAAGCCGGAAGGGAGGTTAAATATACGACCCTCAGACAATGGTGAGGAGAAAGGCAGTGTGATTCCGGAGTCACCTTAGTCAGAGGTAATAGGTTCTTAAGCAGAGCGCCAAGGGGTCTTCCCTAAGCACGGACAGTGTCGATGCAGGGCTCTCCTCTGCTGTTGAACCACCACTGGCTTCTAAAAGCAGTTTCTATGAATGATTTTCTGAGATGTTGCATTTTCATGGCTGCTGCCCTTAGATATTATTGCATCAATTTAGAATTTTGAAATCAAATGTGTTCCGTAAAACCAAGTCAGTTTTGTAAAGCATATGGACCCAACCTGTCTTTCATTTAGAATGAATGAATGAAATAAATGAAAGACAGCTTCAGTCCACACGCTTTACAAAACTTTACAAAACTAGGTGACTACTACGGTGCCAGGTACTGTGGCAAGGTACTAGGGGCTTGGGGATAAACCAGATTCCCTCTTTGACCTAAAGCACCATGAGGTCAGCCGAGAGATTTCAATATAACGTGAGGAGACGTATACCAGGTGCTAAAGGGGCACAGAGAAAGGAACACATTAACTGGGGAGACACTGACAGAGAGACAGTATTTTGAGCTGGGTCTTAAAAAATAAGTGGGTACACTCTCCTTGAATGACTGATCTAGGTCATTCTATGAAGAGAGGATCACTCACGTGCAGAGATCCAGATCCACAAAGAACGTGAGGTCTTTCAGGAACTAAGTATGTTTTCAATATTGAATATGACAGGTGAGGCAGGGTCAGGTCATCAGATAAGGAAGGCCCTAAATTAAGGAGTTTGGACAACAGAAGGCAATGTGGAGTCATCAAAAGTGTAAACATGAATACCACTGATGGCTGACTCAGGCTGCTCGGCCTGGCAACATTCTCATGAACTGTGTGAGGAAGGGGCGGCCAGACAAGGGGAGACCAGTCTTGAGGCTACTGTAATCATCCAGGGAAGGCACGGGGGCCTGAACCTGGACATTAGCTGTACAGACAGAGAAGAGGGAGTGGAATGCAAGTGACACTGAGGAAGTAGAAATGATATGACTTAACCACCTGGATATGGAAGGGGAACGGGTTTAGAGGAAGTGGAAAGACCATGTCTTGAGCATTTAGGATACAGCACAGTGCCTAAGAGCATGGACTGTGCCATCTGACTGCCAACGTCTAAATTCTGGCTCTGACACTTTAGTATATCACTTGGGGCAAATCACTTAACCTCTCTGAACCTCCGTTTTTTTGATTTACGAAAATGAGACGACAGCACCTCTCTCACGGGACTGCCGTGAGAATGGAATGAAATAATGGATGCAAAGCACCAAGCACATTGTCCAGCACATCAGAAGCATTAAATAAACATCGGCTCTTATCAGCCACATGACGATGGACAGGTACAAAGTTGGAAAGACAATCTGGAATTCCGAAGATATATCTGACTAGAGATGGATATTCGGAACTCACTGTTGTATAGACAGTAGTTACAACCGCGTGTGTGAGGATCCAGGGAGTGAGCATGGATCTTGTGGCACCTAGTACAGTGCCTGGCAGTCGTGAGTGCTCAGAAAATTGTGTTGAGTCAGGGCTGGACGAGGGTGAGGCAAGCAGGGCACACAGGGCATAAACATACTTGCACACACTGAGAGAGAGAGAGAGAGACTCCTTAGATTCTGTGCCCTAGGGGCCTTGTTTGCCTCACCCCAGCCCCAGCCCTAGCAAGGATGTATGGAGTGAAGAGGGACAAGGCTGAAGCTGGAGGCTGGAGCCTGGGAGAACTCTGAACATATAAGGGGCAAGCAGAAGAAGGGGAATGAATGGATGCAAGTGGCGGATGAATAACAAGAATCAGAGCGAAGAGGAGAACCAGGAGAGAGTGAGTTCATGAAAAGAGCACCCTGGAAAGGGAAAGATCAACAATCAGAAATGTTTCAGAGCAGGCAGGAAATACAGAAGCTCAAAATTACCCTTTAGGAGGCCATTGCTGATCCTGACAGTAGTCATTTCATTATATGGATGGTGGTAAAGAGGAGAAAGATCCACAGAAAAGTGCATTAAATCAAAAGGGAATTGAGAAAATTAGGAAGGCCGACCAGACAGAGTAGAAAGGAAGAGAGAAAACCAACATACACCAGCCTGTACACATTATCTCACTGATCCTGTCAGCAACGCTGGGAGGTAGACAGTCTGATGATACTACTGTTATACCCGTTTACACTTGACAAAGTTAAGCTGCAGAGATTATGTGACTTGCCTGAGGTCTCACTGCCAATAGCTGGTAGACGCGCGTGATTCAAATCCAGGTGTGTCTGCTCTGACTCCAAACCCCCATTTTTCCACTAGACCGCACTGTGAATGGATACAGACACAGATGTACTGTAGGAACGCCCAGGGCCAAGCACATGAACTGGCAAGCAGAGAGGAGGGCCTGGTGGAGACTGGGAGGCGTCGATATGCCATGCCACCCATTTGCAGCTTGTGACTTTCTCCCAGGGCGCCTGGCTGCCTGGGAAGGGAAGGAAGAGGCAGCTGGCGGCATTGACCTAGCGGTTGGGATTGCGGGGTACTGCAGCACTGAAGAAGGGGTGAAGGGAAATGAGAAAGTTGTCAAGGGAAGAGTTGAAGAGAAAAAGTCTAAGTTAAATTCAGGGAAAAAGTAAAGCCCAAGGGGACCTGAAGAGCAAGAGAAAAGTGAGAGGCCGTCAAGGGACTGGAAGGCTCCATAAAGCGAACAGCTGCAATGGAAATAAGGAACTTCGGTTTGTTTCTTTTCCTTTCCCTTTTTTTTTTTTTTTTTTTTTTTTTTTGGCACTAATGAGAAAACAGTCCCAAAATGCCCTGGAAAGTTCATGTTATAAACACCTGGTCCTGTTGAGATGGTATCAGACAGTCTCCAGAAGAAAGGAATAACTCCAGGCAACCTCCTGAGCTCCTGTTATGAGTTACAGATATAGATACTACATCTATCTCTATCTAGAGAGAAACACGCACAGAGACAGAGGGTGAAACAGAAAGAAGAGACTGAGATTGGAGAGCGGCGGGGAGGGGCTGGGGTGGAGAATTAGGTTAGAGACTTCAATCCTCCAGAGTTCAGGAGTGCGTTCCTAACAGGCTAGACAGTCAGAGCTAAAATAAACCACATCCTGAATCCCAGAGAAAGACTTATGTCACTGGAATTCCTGGAACACGTGCCAACTTAAGGTGCTGTGAGTCTGAAGGTTAAAAAAAAAAACATGAATGCAGTGGTTTTTCTTTAATATCTAGTGAGAGACAGCAGGGTTGCATTTAGGCTTCTGCTCGTCCAAGGGAAATGTGCTGCAAAGTCATTTGGGCAACTGCGTCCTGTAAACACAGCCCGGCCAGCATGATGGATCACCTTGCAAGGATCTGCAATTAGTTATTTTCAAATGATGACAAAGTGTGAAGTTAACCACTTATCTGAGAACTTTCTTTTTCATCCAGAGTAAATTCAAATATGATTGAAAATCTGACCTTTCGTTACGAGTTCTCTTGACTAAGAGTAAAATTGAATTTTAATTCCTAAATCTCCATGTGTATATAGTACCATGAGAACATCATGGATTTTGACTCCATGCCCCAAAGATAAATTGGCTTTGGGATTACTTGGATTAAAAAGAAAGCCTTTCTTAAGAGATGTATTTAATTTTCATGATGTTTTCTTTTTCTTTTCAATTTCAGTTTTTCTTGATCGTGAAAATGCCACCAAAATTCTGAATCGGCCCAAGAGGTATAATTCAGGTAAATTGGAAGAGTTTGTTCGAGGGAACCTTGAGAGAGAATGTAGAGAAGAAAAGTGTAGTTTTGAAGAAGCACGAGAAGTTTTTGAAAACACTGAGAAAACTGTGAGTATTTCCACATAACACCATTCAGATGCAGAGCAAAGAAGAGAAAACCTTTAAAAAGAAAAGGGTGGGGGGAACCATACTTGCCTTTGGAATTTTAAAATATCTATACATACACGTGCTCTATAAATGTTACAATAGAGAAGGAATCAAATCGAAAACATTTTAAATAGTACCATTAACCTGTCTTCTTTTTCGTTATAGACTGAATTTTGGAAGCAATATGTTGGTAAGCAATTCATTTTATCCTCTAGTATGCGAAACATTTGAGAATTATGTATTTTTTTCTTCTGTGTAAAGAGATAATATATTAAACTCTGTCAAAAGGGCTCAGAAAAATAAGTCCAACTCTTTTTACCCACAATTGAATGGTGAGAGACTCCAGGTTTATGCCAGCGTGGGAGATATCCGCTGGCAGATACGCTTACTCCTTCCTAGGGCTGCAAAAGGAACATCGTTCCACCCCAGGAATCTGGAAGGGAGAGACCAAAGAGAATTGCATCTGGGGCTGAATGAGAGTTTGCCATCCTCAGCAGAGAATCAGAGAATGCTGACTGACTTAAATGTATACTGCTTAAAAGTGCTCCTCCTTCTGGTGGCCTACAGGGCCCTCCTGGCTGCCCAGCCCCTCCTTTCCTGCTGCCCCTCTGACCTCCTCTCCCCTCACACTCGCTGCCGCTCCTCGCATGCTCTGGGAATGCTTCCATTTCAAAGTCTTAGACCTGATTGTTCCTTTAATGTACAAGGTTCTTCTGCCAGGTTCCCCTAGGCTCACTCACTCACCTCCTTCAGGTCTTTACCCAAATGTCACCCGCTCAATGAAGCCTGCCTTGATCATCTATTAATACTTCAACCTGCCCCCCATAACCCCATCACTTGAGATACCGTATCCTGCTCTATTATTTTTCATAGCACTTTTCACCACTGAGGTATCATATAATGGTCTTACATATACTATTTATGTCTCCCACCTCACTAGAATGCAAGCTTCATGTTGGCAGGGGCATTCAACTGTTTTGTTTATTGATGCAGTCCTAGTACCTCGAACAGTATCTGGTACAGAAGCACTGAGTAAATATTTGTTGAATGAACCGACCAAAAGGAGGAAAAGTCAAAACTTTAATGACAACTGAGTTTTAAAACTAATTTAAAATCCAGCAGCAGGATTTTGAGGCAGTGTAACTTTCCCAGCTTGATTTACCTAAGACCCTTTGCATGGACAGAAACTAACCTGGACAGCCAATTCACTGAATTCCATCAGTTTTATTTTCCAAGATTCTATTCTACAGACACTAATGGACTTGTTCATACTCTTGTAACTCACAATTTCTCCACTTTGTTTGTAAATCATGAGGGAAGAAGAGGTCCATTCCGTTACATTTGCTTTATCTGCCTTTCCTCGCTCTTAGTAATGAATGCTACCACGCCAACTCTCTACTAAAGTATTGCCCAACAGTTAGTCCAAACAAGTCTTTTTATTCTCTATTTCTAATCTATTTAAAATTTTGAATCTTGTATTTTAAAGCAAATCAGTTTCTACCTTTCCTCCCAAAATATTCCTGGCCGCATTTAAACTCTCATGGTCCCTTCATTGCCCACCCCCACACCCAGTTGGCCCCCCACCCGTGAGTAGGGGTTCATCAGTACCTCTTAAACACCATATTTTGAAGTTGGCTCCCTGCCTTCTAGGTCACAGCCTGTGCTGTTTACTGTAACTCAGGTAAAGATACCTGGAAAACATCAAGGGCATGATTCTGTCGTTGACCTGAAACAAAACAGACTCCAGCAAAGATGGGTTTATTCAGGATCAGCAGAGAATTGCAATTCAGGGTCTACAACCACCATGAGCCACGTGCAAGTCCCTGCATGGCAGGGGGCAGACAACTCCTTTAGAGAGGGGGAAAGGAAGTGAGGAGGGCTACAGTAAACAAAGAGTCCCTGGCTTTTCATTGGCCGAGTCCTTGCCAAGAAAGAAGAGGAGTCTGTCTTCTTCCTGTTGGGCTCTGCTAGCGTCATAGGGCACGAGAGCTCTGCCTTCCAGTCTCTTGACTCTATTTTTTTTTTTTAATAAATTTATGTATTTATTTTTGGCTACGTTGGGTCTTCGTTGCTGCGCGCGGGCTTTCTCTAGTCGCGGCGAGCGGGGGCTGCTCTTCCTCGTGGTGCGCGGGCTTCTCACTGCGGTGGCTTCTCTTGTTGCGGAGCATGGGCTCTAGGCACGTGGGCTTCAGGAGTTGTGGCACGTGGGCTCAGTACTTGTGGCTCGCGGGCTCTAGAGCGCAGGCTCAGTAGCTGTGGCGCACGGGCTTAGTTGCTCCGCGGCATGTGGGATCTTCCCGGACCAGGGCTCGAACCCGTGTCCCCTGCACTGGCAGGCGGATTCTTAACCACTGCGCCACCAGGGAAGCCCCTCTTGACTCTATTTAACTGAGGTTTCTGTTTATTAATTTTTTACACTGTCACTACTGCTTTGTCTGCTAAAAATAAAACAAAAACAAGAAAAGAGAAAAAGAAAACCCAACTCCACGGCTTCTTTTCACTTTGCAGTCGAGATTCCCAACCCCCCCAGAATAGCCTATGCTGTTTCTCCCTGTATGGGCTTTCTCACATGGTAGGGACACAGGCCCCTCACTCCTGCCCTGCTCTCTTCTATCATCTCACCAAGTAAGGAGACTGGTGAAGAGGAAACATCGCCCGACCACATTAACCAGCATCTGCCCAGCCCTTTACAGAGTGCCTGTCACCTTTAACCCTCACACCAACCCTGTGAGCAAAGCACTATGAACCTCATTTTACAGAAGAAGAAACTGAGGTTTAGGGAGGTGAAATGACTTGTCAAAGGTCACCCAGCTAGGGAGTCATGGAGCCCAGAAGAGCAGCCAAATTCTCCACTGCCCAACCCCCACTTTCTCTATTACCCCTCCCGGCCTTCAAATCTAAATGCAGTTATTCATTAAACCACCACCTGGTAGGCTTAAACAGGAAGCTCTCACTTGGCAAGGTCTTGTCCCTTGTTGTCTTTGACCCCTACAGTCTGTGGCTTTGCTTCAGCCCGAAGTACACACAGACAAGCACCCAAAGGAGGACTAAATGCGGGATGAAATGACACTCATTTTAAAGATATGTCTCAGCAAATGAGTTGCTGCGTAGCTGGCTGCAAGCCCAGAGCCTTTCAGTGAAACATCCTAAATAATTCAGCTCCGTTGGTCTGTAACATAAAGTGCAAATGTGACTCGTTTTTTCAGACCAGTTCTGAACATCAATAATAATAAACCAGAGATAACGTATTTTGTTCTCATAGAATTGGAACAAATTGAAGTATCTGTGCAAAAGCACACTGGATCAAGGGGCAGAGGGGACAAGGTCTAATTTTTACAACAAGCAGTTTTCCAGAGAGGGACTGTTCCTAAGAAAGGGGTATTAACCCCCAGCCAGCGGGACCTGGATACATGCTCCTGACAGCGAGCACGACAGACACTCTACTGCTGTCCCTGGAGCAGGCAGGGGTCCACACGCTAGATGTCACAGAGCCTGGCTCTAAAATACGCACGACCATTAGAAATTTCTCTTAAATTGCCCCCTTTCGCTCACTGTTTTTCACTTACTCCTCTGTCACTCATACACTCAGCCTTGCAGATCCGGCTCCCGGTTTTCTTCAGGGCTCTCTCTCGGCTCACAGTGCGCACGACCCTCCCTTCTGGTTCTATTCATCCCGTTCTCCTGAAGCTTCCTTAGAAGTACGGGTGGAGGCAGAGCTCTAAGAAACCAGACTTAAAGGCTCCCTCCACATCCTGACCCTTCCCCTCTTACCTATTCCTTCCTCCTGTTTTCTGATGACCAGTATCTTTAAAGGCTCTCCAGAACTCTGCAAATGTAGAAACTTCAGGAAAGGTAGGAAGGAAACATAGCCAATCTATATATAAATAAAGCACATTTTCAGAACTTTTTCTTTTTTAATTCTTTGTATTGAAAGTTGTTTCTCACTCTACCAAACCATTTGGGACCTAGTCACAGACAGTAGAATACCTTTCAGGAGTAAAGCATCTTTTGTACTGTTTGGAACCATCACTGCATACTCTGCTTAAACGTGAAGTGATAAGATGAGGAAGTGGATGCATGTGCGCCATGCCTAGGCTGCCAGGTCCCTGAGTGGAGTTGCTATCTGTTACCTAGCTCAGCTTGCTCTACAAGACCTGTGACAGAGCAAGCCTTGTACAACACATAGATGACTGTTGAAGCAGTGTGATTTGATCTAGAATTAACTCCATCATCATTCGATAAGGAAGGACTGAAAATTCTTCTCACACTCTGCTGATAGAGTACATCTCTATACTCAGACGTTCTCTTCCCTCTTCCTCCTCCCTTCAGTTACATAAACAATGTGCGTGCCGTCCTCGGGGCCATTTCCTAGGACAATGTTAGCCTAAGAACCTTTACTTGTCTTTAGAAACTTAGGAAGACAGGGGCATCCCATAAGCAGCTGGATTCCAGGTCAGAAGTCTTGCTCTGACCCTAAAATCAGGCTCCCCTCTCCATGAGTCTGTGCAGGGAAGACTAAGCATTCTAAGCAATGGATCTACTAATTCAACTTCTTAATCTATCTCGAAGATGGAGATCAGTGTGAGTCCAATCCATGTTTAAATGGCGGCCTGTGCAAGGATGACATTAATTCCTATGAATGTTGGTGTCAAGTTGGATTTGAAGGAAAGAACTGTGAATTAGGTGAGTAACTATCTTTGGATTACTCGTGGTTCAAAATTTCCCTTTGAAACCAGATGCAACTGGAAAATGCAATGTGTATGTATCATAATTTTCTCTTAAATTATGGTAAAGAACCATTTATGTGAGATCTACACTCAACAAATTTTGAAGTGTATGATACAGTACTGCTAACTCCAGGCTCTATGCTGTACAGCAGACATCTAGACCTATTCCTCTTGCATAACTGAAACTTGATACCTGCTAAACAACAACTCCCCATTTTCCCCTCCCCTCAGCCCCTGGCAAGCACCATTGTATTCTCTGCTTCTATGTGTTGGACTATTTTTAGACACCTCATATAAGTGGAATCATGCAGTATTTGTCCTTCTACGACTGGCTTGTTTCATTTACCATAATGTCCTCTAGGCTCATCCATGTTTTTGATTATGACAGAATTTCCTTCTTTTTGAAGGCTGAATAATATTCCATTGTATAAAACATACTTTCAAAGCTTATAAACATTCATTTTATCTGCAGTCATAGTTTCCAGGATGCGCTCAAGAGACTAGATGAAGAACAATAGTAAGATTCGGTAGCTAGTAGGAAGTGGTAATGATGTTCCACTAGCACGTTCATCCTCAATACAACCACACGTAGTCAGCACCATTATCACCTCCATTCTACGCAAATGAGAAAAGTGCAGCTCAAACAGCTCAAAAATCACAGAAGCAGCAAACAGTTGAGCCAGGACTTGAACTTCAGTTGGTTTGGCCAAAACCCATTCTTCTAACTGCTACCCACAAAACACAAAGAAAACTGACCCATAAAATTGTTAGAACTCGTGACTAAATTGCTATCAACAAAAGCAGTGGAAGTCAACTAAGTAAAGAGTTGGGGTATGGGAAGGCCAATTCTCCCATATACTAGGCACTTCTCCACGCATACGAACCACTTCACATATGAAATCTGTTGACAAAAATCAAAACTCATTCCTGAATTTGACTATACTGATTACGCTGAAAGAGTTACATAGAAAATCTAGGATCATTGTGCATCTTTTCTTTGCATATCCTAGAATTTTTTTGTGCTGAGATTTTGGCAGTTGGAACCGTAAACCCCAAAGTCCTTTACCTACTTGTTTATTACCTCTGGATGCAAGATTACTGGTATCGTGATTGTGAAAAGCATATAGTGCTAATGACAGTTCTCTTTCTCCTCTGAAACTCCAGAAGAACAGAGATGCGGTCCTAGGGAAAGAATTTAACACCACAGGCTACATGACTAACACCACAGGCTACATGCCTAAGGGCAAAGAGTAGAAAATTAGCAAGACTCTATTAAGGCGTTATGGCAACCCACCTGACATACAGATGAAAAGGGCATAAAACAGAATGAACCGCAGCAGCCGCACTTGTCCTACTGAGAAGGGAAAAAGTCACCTCTAATGCTGTTCAGAAATCCTTTCAGTGCTAAAGAGAAATCCACTGATCATCTTCCTGTGAGATCCAAAAGATAAAAAGGAATAGAAGATAGGAAAAAAAAAAAGGTGGCAGGGCAAAAACATTAAAAAAAAAGAAAAAAGGAGATGCAGGTGGATGAACTGTACCCCAGGCTTGGACTCCCACTCCTGCAGGCTTCCCAGCATGGGGACAAACCGACGTCTGGGTTCCCTTTCCTATGGGTGTGTTCATTAGCTCAACACCTCTGAAGTGCTACTTTCATCTGAAAGGTTATAATTTCAAGTTCAGATTGACCTAGATAAATCCGATCCTGCTATTATGGAAACCTACAGAAACTGATGGAGTATCAGCTTAAATAATATAACTATTGGAGCTGAGGGAATGAAGGACTCAGCTGGTCTCCATTAAGAATGAAGGGCATGTGGTAGCAAAGTATAACTGAAAACACTGTTTAGTATTAAATATTCCTAAATGTCTTTAGTTTAAAAATAAAGACACTTTAAAAGAGGCAAAGAGCCCCGAGGAATGTAGCTATAAGCACAAAACTGCTATAACAGGTTTTGCTACGTGTGTGAGGCTACAGTCTACACAGCAAAAGTGCTAAGTCTAGGGCTTCCCTGGTGGCGCAGTGGTTGAGAGTCCGCCTGCCGCTGCAGGGGACGCGGGTTCGTGCCCCGGTCCGGGAGGATCCCACATGCCGCGGAGCGGCTGGGCCCGTGAGCCGTGGCCGCTGAGCCTGCGCGTCCGGAGCCTGTGCTCCGCAACGGGAGAGGCCACAGCAGTGAGAGGCCCGCGTACCGCAAAACAACAACAACAACAACAACAACAACAAAAAACCCTTTTATGGCTTTAGCTACAGACGAGAATGATGTGAAAAACTGTCTTTTTATCAATTTTCCCCCTTGAAACTGCAGATTGTCCTCTGAAAAAAAGTGCTAAGTGTACAACGGACACCATCTCAGGCCTCTCGGGTTCCCCACGTTTTGGTTTGGTCAGGGCTCTGCAGTGACACTGCAGCCACCACTACACCTGGCCTCTAGGGTGTCTTGAGCTCCCCCAGCCCATCTGAGCAAGGTTTAGAAAAATCCTCCCTGCTTGCTTAGTTCAGAAACAAAGTGGGAATTCTCTCAAAAAGCTCTTTATCTCAGACACTAGAGGAAAGCAAAAGCATATACAAACTCCCATTTAAGCTGCTGCTTCAAACTGAACTAAGGACTAATCTCAAAAGCTGCTGGAAAAACAGCACAGTTTATGGAGTATCTGGGCCCCAAGTCCCTTGCCTCACCCTGTCTCGGAAAGGGAAGGAGATTTCCATTGTTAAATCCTTGCTGTTTTCCTCTTCTCTTGTTCATCAGGCTCCTCTCCAGGGGAGAGAGGTGCAAATATTCAGGGCACGCTTTCTAGTTAGAACAATTAATTGGCTATTGTGTCCCTTTGGCTGGAATAAAGACCACTGTATGTGCCCAGCTACACATCACATCTGAGTCCTTTTCAGATAAATCAAAGTCTATAAGAACTTGGTCATTCCTGTCCCTTCTAAAGAGTACAAGAGGCATTTCCCGACAGTAACAGAGGATGGAAAGAAAAACAAGCATATAAACACTTTTTTTTTTTTTCGTTTTGCTAACATGTCACAGACACTACTAATTTACTGCGTATTTCTGTGGAGTAGAAAAAAGAAAATATCTTGAGTTTAGCCAAACAACAGCATATTCTGTGATACACTGGTTAAACAGAACATCTTTTGTCCAAGCTTTGGTTTTCCCAACCATGAATATATCAGGGAAGATGAAGGCAGAGTAAAATAAAGGAGAACACGATAACTTTTGTAGTAGGCATGAGGGGAATTAGAAAGAGGTATTTGTGCTAACA
Source organism: Physeter macrocephalus (assembly GCF_002837175.3). Lineage (NCBI taxonomy): Eukaryota > Metazoa > Chordata > Mammalia > Artiodactyla > Physeteridae > Physeter > Physeter macrocephalus. The sequence continues at coordinate 109,663,010 of NC_041234.1, forward strand.
CGGAGGGAGAAGAACAGATGTTTTGACATGTCCTTCCGCAGACATTCTAGGCACTGAGATCAGCCCCAGGACCAGGGAGAAGCCACACCCAATACAGTGCCTGACGTCTGAGTGCTCAAGAAACAATTGATGAATGAGGCCCACAGTGACTGTCCCTGAGGTCCAGGACTACAGACCTCTCAACTGGAACTCCTCGTGCTGTTATTCTCTTTCCAGACTCGAGTTCTTTACCTGAGGTCAAAAGACTGCTGGTCGGACAGCAATATTTCCCACTGCGTGTGCAAACCAAGCCAGAGGACAGCAACAGCGGCAACACACTGGGCTGCAAAGAGCAGTGACGAATGAGGAAAATGACAGAGAGGTCTAGTTACCTAGCCGAGGACGCAGCATCAGAATCGGGAAAAGCACGCTGACTTTACCCATTCCCGTTGTGCATGGCCTGGACCAAAGTAGTCAGCACCTACCACCCACCTCTGTGAACTTAGCACAGTCTCATGTTGACTGAACACTCCCTGCAGGTGGTATTTGATTTGGCTGAACACTCTAGTATTGCTTTGCAGCAACAAAATGATTGCTAGTAACATGAGAAGAGCCAGGGATGTAATCACCGATAGTGAGGAGAAAGGTCTTTAAAAAATAAATAAATAAATAAAAAGGACCAAGTGCCACCTTTTTGGATCATGCACTTAGTGGATGATTATTGGTAGCGAAGGTTAAAGCTCAGGCTGGTTCCTTTGCCCACCTAGTAACAGTTGATTTGCCTCCCCTTACTTCCTGAAGTATCAGTAAGGAACATGAGCGAATCATTACATTAGCCTATGCTACCTATGTAAAATGTAATTAGAAAATTTACATCTGTCACTCAAAAATCCATAATATACTCCAAAACCATATAGTCACTGGGTTAGCCTGGAATCCCCCAGGAAAAAAAGAGTCTGTGACAGAAGCTTATCTATTAGGCTGTGCAGTTCTAGGGGGGCAAGAGTAAGGGATGGGGGAGTGAGGAAAGGAGAACCAAGAGTAAAAGGAGTCGTCTCTCCTCGTCTGCAACTGATTGTTTGATCTCCGGGGACTGTTTTCCAAGAAGCCACGTGAGCTGGCCTCAGGAGAGTCAGCCTCGGAGGGGAGAAGAGGTGAAAGAATCTGTCCATCAGCATCCTTCTCCAGATGGTCAACACTTCAGCCTGTGGGGCTTTAACTCCCCTGAATCACCAGGTTGTACACGCTGGGGCCCCCTAGAGGTCACGTGGCATCCCAGGCCTCAGCATCAACCCAGGAACGCCAAGCTAAGAGGCGAGAGGCACACTGTGCAGATCTGAGCCCAGGCCATTCAAGGCTGCACCTGGACGAGGCCAGCGGAAGTCCATGCAGAGCTGATCACAGGGGTGCTGGGGACGGACGTGGGTGAGGCTGGTGGGGACTAAGGTGGTGCACAAAGAGGTGGCTAACACAGTCGCTCATGTTCAAACTCTCCATGTTCTAACTGCACTGACAAGTGAGCATTTCTCTTGAAGGCTGTACTGCTGTTGAGCCTGTAGGTAAGGGGGAAGGTGCCTTCCATTCACTATGTTCCTATGCTGCTCCGGAGACAGAAATAGGCCCAAGGGCAGAGCCTGTTTCTCTTAACTCAGCAGGTCTCAGCCAGCAAGCCCTAAACCCTGCTACTTCCTGTTATTGAGATCGCATCAGAGAAACAAAGGGAACGCACGCAAATTAGAAAATGGAAAATAAGATTTGGCAGGAAAAAGCCAAATATATCAGGAATCACAATTAATGTGAATTGGGGTTAATGACAATTTTCAGACTGGAGTTAAAAATCTAATCGTATGCTGTTGATAAAAGAGATACCTAAAATAAAACTCTACCAGGAGGCTAAAATAAAAGGATGTAAAAACATTTGCCAGGTAAATGCTAACAAAAAGAAACTGGCAAAGCTATCTTAATATCAGATAAAACAGAATCCCAACAAAAAGCATTCTAAGAGACAAAGAAAGATACTTTATATTAATAAGGGAGACTGTATAGGAGAGTAAAGAAAATATGAGCCAGTAGAATGCTCATCATTGTCATCACATAGTGTTTCTGGCATTTAGCTCCCTTAAAGGACCCTATTTCATTCTCTTGTATTGACACATACTCACGTCAGCCAGCTTCAAGTTTGCTTTGAAAAACTGGATTATATTAAAACCAGGCACTTCTATTCAGCAAAATATACTATTTAGGGTGAAAAGGTAAGTCACAGAGTGGGAGAAGATATCCACAATACATATATCCAGTAACTGGAACTCTCATACACTGATGGTGGGAATCCAAATTTGTACAATTATCTTAGAAGACTACTTGGCAGTATCTACTAAACCTGAACACATGGCCCAATCACTGCACTCATGAGCATATATCCAGTAAATATGCACGCCTGCTACCAAAAGATACGTACAAGAATGTTCATTACGGCATTATACATAGAGCCAAAAACTGGAAACTCAACTCAAATATTCACCCACAGTAAAATGGATGAATGAAGGTAGTAATATTCATACAATGGAATATACTACACAGCATGCAGATGAACTATAGCTACACAAAACAACATGGATGAAGCTCACAGACAAAATGTTAACTGAAAGACACAGAGGAGTACATATTGGGAGCTTCTCCTTATATAAACTTCATGAACAGGCAAAACTAATTCCCTGTTAGAAGTCAGGGTAATGGTAACTTTGGGAAGGAGGAAACGGTGACCAGAAGGGGGAATTAGGAGAGCTTCCGGGGCGTTGGTAACGTCCTAGGTACTGATCTGTTTACTGTTTAAACAAGCGCAGTCACCTTGTGAAAACTGATTCCAAAATTCTGGGTACTTTTCGGAATATGTTATACTCTAATAAACAGCTTTTTTCATTGCACTCTATGACTTTGTGAAAGTAGTATATCTACAACTTCAGTTTTATGCCAAATCACATATATTGCTGCCACCATTTTTATGCCTTATTAAGAATTTTATCTTTTTTTTCCTACTCTTAGCTCAAGGTTCACACACTTCTCTCCATGAATGCCCCCAGCTTATATCTGACCTGTACAGGAGTCAGTAGTTTCATGCACTTTTTAGAAATGCATGTTAAATGATGCTACTGCTGGGACTTCCCTGGCGGTCCAGTGGTTAAGACTTCCCCTTCCAATGCAGGGGGTGTGAGTTCGACCCCTGGTCAGGGAGCCAAGATGCCACATGTCTCGTGGCCAAACAACCAAAACATAAAACAGAAGCAATACTGTAACAAATTCAATAAAGACTTTAAAAATGGTCCACATCAAAAAAATCTTTTAAAAAAATACATGATGCTATTGCTGTTGATTCTGCTTTCTTTCAGATGCGACATGCAGCATTAAGAATGGCAGATGCAAGCAGTTTTGTAAAAAGGGCGCTGATAACAAGGTGGTTTGTTCCTGTACTGCCGGATACCGACTTGCAGAAGACCAAAAGTCCTGCGAACCAGCAGGTCAAAATCTAAATAAGTTTTTTTTTAAGCTCGGCAGATACATTCTCCAAATCCATATTTGAACTTTTTGCATTATAACTAACCTACATAATTTTATGCCCTACTTGTTTCTACTTCCTTTTGAAATCATAGAAAAGACTAGTAGCTTGGACAAATCAATTTTTCAAAATGCATCATCATTTTAAATAGAAATTCTGCAACTGTCTTCAGTCTGAATTCTTTTCTGTGACCGATTTTTTTCTCTGACCTTTATATCATGAAGCAATCGATTTGTGTGATTTCTGTATGCATATTTGTAATTTGCCAAGTCAAACTAATGTAGTAATCCCATAACATAAAAGATATGTACGTGATTGACTGATAGGCTTCTAGTACAAGGAGAGTGAATTTTAAGCATGATCTGTCCGGGTGTGGCTGGCTTACTCACTCCAAGAAAGTTATTGCCTATCCTTGGGTCTCAGCTGAGTTTACATGCTTGGCATCAGAACAGTTCCGACAACCATCTGTTTTAAGTTGTGTCAGGCTGATCAGCACAGTCAGTCTATACAGCAGTGGACAAAGCAATGTTTCCCACTCATGTCAACCATGCCACCATGTTGACAGCTGACTGGTGTGTTCAGAGCATCTCCACTCCAAACTCATACTGCTCTTCTCTGAAAAAGAAGGCAGTAGAAACTTGGATTTTGAAAAAAGCAGGTTCTGCGGGATCAATTACATTTGATAAATGAGGGGTCTTTTTGAAGCAAACTAGATATAATTTCTTTTGCATTTCCAAAGCCTGATGTCTTATTAAGTTGGTGCATTAAATCACACACCATTCCTCTGTAACTGGGTTCGATACCTATCTCAGCAATGCACCCGGCAGAGGAAATTAAAGGCAGCATCAGAAGCCAAGAGTATACATGCTGCACTAAAATGAAGAGTCTCTAATGCTTCAGGGACCTGCCTGCCTCCTGTCCTTCTACCTGGTTCTTGACATACACTGCTTCAAATTAGCCTACCTAGGGAGGAGTGTGTGCGTATATCTGTTTTAACCTTCGAAACCTAACTTCCAATGTAGACAGATGGCATAGTAGCTAAACCCTTATAAGCCCTTCTCTGTTATAAGCGAGGAAAAAAAAAATGGAGAACCACCTCCAACTATTAAGTGTTACATTTGAATACAGCCTTAGCTTTAGCAGAATAAATAGGCCAAACCTAAAATACGCTTTTCTGCCTTTCAATAGTAATGGTCCCTTTTCTCTAGCTATTGTTGATGATTTATATTTATACACAAGTATTTTGAACTAATTTCTTGTTTTCCCAACCACATGCTGTCTTCATGATACTCTGCCGCAGCTGGTTGCTATAGAAATGTCTGTTATAAGGAATGCGGATAGAAGGAAAGTGAGAAATGAAATGTGAGGTGACTTTGCTGGACTACAAATTTCCATTCTGGTTGTCCCCAGTGTTTCAGTAGATGATTTCTTTTCTTTAGGAAATAAACCAACCCAAGGTAAAAGGTGGCCAGTGCCCAGGTAGATGTGGCTGTAATAATCACATCAATAACTTATTTGGTTAATACTCAACAGACAGGTAATTAAATCACAATGATCTCTCCCCAGTGGATACCTCAAGTCCACCCGGGAATCTAGAAGGCATTCTGGTCTACAAAAGAAACCCTGGGAATTCCCTGGTGGTCCAGTGGTTAGGACTCTGCACTCTTACTGTGAGGGCCCGGGTTCGATCCCTGGTCGGGGAACTAAAATCCCATAAGCCGTGCGGTGCGGCCAAAAAAAAGAAAGAAAGAAAGAAAGAAAGAAAGAAAGAGATCCTGTTAACGATAAGCAGCAGACATCCCATTTACCTAATTCTAAAATCAAAGTTACATGGCACCAGATTTCCATTCAGAGACAGTACTTGAGAGAAAGACTTTTTAGCAAAGAAACTAAACAGAAAGTCATTAGACTTTATAAAAGTCTTACAAAATTCAATTCTGGAACACCTCTTCTATTTCCATAAAGATGATGGATTCCTGAGCCAAATGTCCTTTTCATGAAGGGTTTGAAAACTTTCCATGAAAATAATTCAATTAACCTTTTAGTTTTAGACTATATTCATTGATTTGATTTTTTTTTTTAAATATCGACGGGCCTACTTCTCAGAAGTGACAAGGATGGGCCTCATTTTCGATTTTTGTAATACAAGTTCTGCTTGCCAATGAGAAATACCAGAACACTAATGTTTTTTTCCATTTGTCTAGTGCCATTTCCCTGTGGAAGAGTTTCTGTCTCAAACACTCGTATGAAGTTCACCCGTGCTGAGACTATTTTTTCCAATATGGACTATGAAAATTCTACTGAAGCTGAAATAATTTTGGATAACATCACTCAAAGCAACCAATCATCCAATGACGTCACTCGCATTGTTGGTGGAGAAGACGCCATAAGAGGTCAATTCCCTTGGCAGGTACTCTATATTTATGGTGTGTCAAAAACAGAGCCCAGTGGGCAAGGGCCAGGCCAGGTGGGAGGCTGAGGCTAGGACATCAGACAGACTTATTGGGATGAGGGAAGTATTTAGGCAAGTTTCAACACCAAGCCGGATGAGGAAGCCCCGACAGGTGAGGAGCCAGTGAGAGAGAAGTCCAGGGACAGCTACCACACAGGGTCAAGGAGAGTTTGGCATCAAGGAAATAGCACAGCAGGATTTCAGACAAGCAACAGGGAGGTCTGGAAGCGAGGTCACCGGTGCTGGGGTTCTGGGTATTACGTCAGCTTCAGCCCCTGGGAGAACTGGTGAGAGTCAGAAAGTCTCTAGGTCCAGAGAAACTGAATTATTTCGAAGGCATTTTTGAAAGGACTCAGGAAGGATTAAGGCAAGAACTGGGTTACTGGAACCAGGGCATATGAGACAAAGGCTTGGTCAAAGGCTGTAGTTCTCAAAGTGTGGTAGCATCAGATTCACCTGGGAACTTGTGAGGAATGTAAATTTTCATGCTATGCCTCAGACCTACTGAATCAGCATCTCTGAGGGGGGAGGCCAGCAATCTGTGCACTAACAAGCCCTTCAGGTGATTCTGACGCACTCCACAATTTGAAAGCACTGGTCCAAAGGAAACAAACTTGTTATAGGAGCTAGGCTCCAAAACACCAAACAGTAGACTCAGGGTACCTAGTCCCACATTTCTCCAGGTGTGATCTGCAGACAACCCACATGAAAATCACCTGTGCACATTTTTGAGGTAACAGCCAAGGGCTAGATTTGATACCCATCATTTCAAATCTTTTCACATCCTCCTCGCTGCACACTTAGTGTACCTGTTGTCTCCTTCCTATGGAGCCCGGCTAAGATCATTAGGAATGTTCAAGATCACTCATCCACACCTGTGCACGTACACGTTCACTCGCTATTTCATCCATATGAAGTAAGATTACTGACTGTAAAGATACCAAGCGCTAGGTTTTAGTTTTTTCCAAAAGTGAAGAGCTGTGCTACTTGCTAGGATATTTGAGAAAGACCCTGCCATACTTTCACACTGATGCCTTCCTCACCAGAGAACCGTCTCTCCACACCCACCTCCACCCAGTTTCTCACAAAAAGTTACTGGGTTTCAAAAAAGGAGACAAACTGGGTGTGCAAAAGTCACTTTTGGACAAAATAAGAAAGAAAACCAACCAGAATCTCTCCCCATTTGTGGATGAGTCAGCTCGACCACGTCACCGTCAATCTGCAAGGTGGAACTGCTTGATCTGATTGCAGACAAGACTGCAACACACCTGCTGCAGCCCAGGCATCAAGAGAAAGCTAGCAACAGCTGGGGTTTCAATGGCCAAACTAGATCTGTGGCTCTGACGTAGGAAATACTGTTCAGCAATGTCACCTAGAAAAAAGTGATTCAAAACGCTGATGCGTCAATAAAAGGGGATGGGAAATAACGCGACCCCGTGGGTGAAGCAATCCCACAAAGCAGCACAGACAGAGTTCACTTTCCTCTGGAGTAACAAACAGTTTGAACGAACTGGAAATGTCTAGTCTGTTAAAGAAAAGGTTTAGGTGAGCTGTTTGCGAGAGCTAAAGGGCCACAAGAGAAAGGAGTCGACGACTTTTTCTTTGTAGACTTAACGGGTGAAAGTTCCAGGCAGGCAGGTCGATCCTGGCCCCGGTTAAGAAAGCCCTTTCCAACCACTTGGGTCGGCCACGTGGGCTGGGCAGCTCGGGGAGGAGATTTGGTTGAACAGATGTTCGTGGAATTGTTGACTCGAGCTGCTCTGTCACTGGGACAGCAGCAGCGGGACAACCCCATCCCGGAGAGCATCGAGGGCTCGGGCTCCCCTGGTGGGAGATGAGACAGGACAGGCTAGGGACCGCAGCCACCCCGTGCAGCTCTGAGACCCTAAGGAGCGAGCTTCACCTTCCGCGCAGCTTGTCCGCGGCCGCGTGCATTTCTTACCTTATTCTAGGGCTTTCGTCTCCGCTTCCCAGCTAGAGGAAAAGCCGCTGCCGTTGCCGCCGCCGCCGCCGCCGCAGCCACAGCCGCGCCGGGTCAGCCACAGACGCTTCCCAGAAGCCCCTGCGCTTCCGGCCGCCTTGACCCCCGACCCCCAAGGCCAAAGGTGAAGGCAGGCTTGCCTGACCTCTGACCTCTGACCCCACATCACAGTGACAGAACACCCAAGAAAGGAGCGGAGGGAGGTGTGAGGCCAGTTTCCTTCATTTTCCCTCCAGATGCCCAGCGCTGGGCTCAGAGCCCCTGGAGAACTCTGGGGACGGGAAGCAGGGACTCTGCAGGGCCACTTAGGAGCGGAGAGAGGAAGCTAGAGGGTTAACTCTTATATAGGAACAGAAAGGCTATTTCCTAGAGTCGGTATGTCCTTGGCGGAGTGGGAAACTAAAACAGAACTCGAATTTCATACAGCTACAAAGGGAAACAATGAAAAATGTGAACGTTAGAGTTGGGAAATCGCAACACCTGTACCATGAGACCACCTTCATCAACAGCTTAATAGTGAAAGATTTGAGGAAGTAGCACTGTGTTTCGGCTTTCTAAAGCTTTAATTGGGTTTTGGGCCCATGCACTTGACCCTGCCAGCCCACAATTCTGAGCATGCGCAAGCCTGCCCCCAAGAGCTCTGTCCTCCTCTTCTGCTTTGAGTTAGGATCCGACTGGCCCTGTGTGTGAAGTACCAGATCGTTCTCTTGTTTTATCATGGGCCTCAGGTTCTGTATTAGCCATAATTATTGTACATTTAATAATTTGAAGATCATTCTATGAGATTGATAAAAACGGAATACAATGGAAACCAAGTAGTTAAGCTTTCCTTAATCCTTTATATTAGACTGTATCATATGCAATTGCCTGTATTTAACCATTTTAACCAACAAAGTATGTCTTGAGAGGCAGTCTTGTCTATTCCTTATTCTATCCTTGGCCTAAACAATCTTTAAAATGTCTTAGCATTTTCCCCAGTCTTGGCTTTCCTCAGCTTTGGCCTGAAGCTATCCTTAAAGGTACCTGAGCACTTGACCTATACAGCTACCTACACAGACCCAATCCTTTCCATTTGATTAGGATACACCCACCCCCATAGCAGACAACATGCAGTTACCATCTGTACGAACCAGAACTTCCTCTTTTTCTGCGGGGGGCGGGGCAGAGGGGGATTGGGAGGAAGATGTTACAGTAAGGTCCTAAGACTATACATATATCTTCACTTGGAAAGGTAATCCTCTATTTTTCCTAGCTCACATGATACAGCTCCAATTAGCAGAAATGAAAACATAACATATGTAATCTCATCTGGCCTCACAAAACTATTTTGAACAGAACATTTAGACAATTGTTCTCTAGGATGGTTTGATGAAGTCTCTTTCAATGACGAATCTAATTAACCATTAAAAGCCAAAAGTGAGGGCTTCCCTGGTGGCGCAGTGGTTGAGAGTCCGCCTGCCGATGCGGGGGACACGGGTTCGTGCCCCGGTCCGGGAGGGTTCCGCATGCCGCGGAGCGGCTGGGCCCGTGAGCCGTGGCCGCTGAGCCTGCGCGTCCGGAGCCGGCGCTCCGCGGCGGGAGAGGCCACAGCAGTGAGAGGCCCGCGTACCGCAAAAAAAAAAAAAAAAAGTGAGCATCCCCTCTGTGCCCAGGAAAATGAAGTAGGGCCAAGGGCTGGGCGAATCACACCTGTGGGCATAATAAGCTGTGCATCATGTAGAAATGGTTTTGCTCTTCATATGAAAGAGAACAAGTGTGCAAAGAAAAAATGTTATTGTAAAGCTGGAGGTGGCTAGGTAGGGAGAGTGAGGGTTTACTGAAATCACAGGGAAAGGCCAAGTTTGAGTTAAAAGGTTAGGAAGGGAACAACATGGCAGCAGCTATTACTCTAGGCTGGCATTGTCAGTGAAGAACATCAAAACAGATATGTGAATGTGTGTTTTGCAGATGTGTGTGGGTGTCTGAAAGAGAAAACAGGCTCCCGTTAGGATGTGACAAACATGAAAATGTTTGACAGATCAGAACTCCGACATCCTTGCTCAGAACATATACTTTCCCATTTTTCCCAACATTCTCCAAAGTGATGTCATACAAGAACTTGTCCTTCGCCAAGCAGACAGCTCATACCCAAACAGCTAATATTTAGATAGCTGTGATCCTGAGGTAGCCAAGCAAACATTCAAAAACCAAGTCGCTTGTAATATCTTTAAATGCAAATGTATTTTAGGGCTTTTTCTTGGCAAAGATGTTTGCTAAAATTTCTAATACCAATCAGGAATGGGCAAAAAAACACTCTTCGGGCTTAGAAGAACACAACTGTATTTCTCAGCCTTCCACCAGAACAGCGTAGAAGCTCCGGGCTGCAAGTCTTTGGCAGGAGTCAGACTAGCTACATCAGATTAGTCTCTGTGCCCAGGGGCTGTGGCTATCATTCACTCTGGCCTAACTAGCCCATTAAGCTGAGAGATGTCCAATTCACCTCTCATATAGAGGAGAAGCACCATTATATCATTGCATGTGAATGCTTAACTCCAGTTACTTGAGCAAATGTATTCCGTTGTAATCATTAGGCCCCGTAAAGAACAGTGTTACGCAAATTTGCTTGGTGACGAAACTCACCTGAGGTCTGGGCCAGCTTTATGAGCTGGTGACCAGTGCACCTGCACAGGGCCCTGTCTTCAAAAGGTTCCCGCATTTGTAGTTCAATGCTTTGCATTTGTGTTTTGTAACTCAAGTTCGATGAGACAATGGAGCACGTCTGTGCTGGGGACCTGGAACCTCAAGTCACCACACTCTTACCTCTCAGCACCACCCAGGGATGGATTCTTGACCTCCCTCTCCCCTGTCCTGTGGTGCCTTGGCTATAGCTCTGTCTCCCCTTTCCACAGCTGCCCAGGGACCATGGCCACCCCCAGCCCCTGGCTCACTGGCAGATGCCCCCTCCTCACCCTCAACAGCTACCATTGTCATCCTCCTCCGGCGCAGGCACAGGGAGGGTTGAGGCTGGGTGCACAGACTCTATGCCATTTGGGGACGGGGCGTGGCCACATGGCACCTCAGGACCAGAAATGCATCATAGCACATTTGGAGGGTGAATGGCAGGGGCAAACCTCTTGTCCTCCTTCATTCCAGGACCTGAACATACCCTGGCAGGGAAGTTGAAATCCCTTGGGAGTCACTGTTTGCTGTTGATTGCTACAGTGGACCAGTGGGAAAGACTGGCTTACCCTTCCCCCTGCTGGGGCTCAGGGCATCAGCGCAGGGCTGGCGGAAGAGAGGACCTGGCAGCTGAGGGCTGCGTTTGTGCTTGCGTGCTCGATTTCAGGCTGTAGCCCCTGGGCACCTGTGAGGATCTGCGCTCGCCCAGCGAATATCCCCCGTACCCGAGGAAGCACAACTTTAAGTAGTAAATTCAAAACACCATGATAGGTTGTGAGAGACCACAGAAGAAAAGAAAAAGTTGTGTATTTTAGTATCTTCCGTAACACTTTTTCCGGGCTTTTGAACAAGGCGCCCTGCGTTTTCATTTTGCAACGAGCCCTACAAATTATGTAGCCAGCCCTGCCTGGAGTGGGGACATTTAAAACAGAAAGGTCACCAAGCCTTGGGAATTCTGAAACCGAATTTCTCACATTTAATTATGCATAAGGATATTCTGGAGATCTTCATTTTCTCCCATCCCAGCCACCAAATATTCTGATTAAGTCTGGGTGGGCTCCCAAAGCTGCATTTTACAAGCATCCCAGATGATTCTACAGCAATCGGCCCACCAAGCACACTTGGAGAAATACTGGGTGCTTAGAAGCCTAGATTCTGAAGCCAGGCTGACTAGGGTTTGCATTCCAGCCTCACCGCTAACTAACCTTAACTAACTAACTGCATATCTAAACCTCAGTTTGCTCATCTGTACGTGGATATGTTACTGTCACTCCACAAAGTACATAAAACACTTAGCACAGTGGTCATCCATGGTAAGCAATCAATACAGGTTCAAAAAAAAATTAAGGAGATTGTTAAGTCTGGGCGATGGGTACACTGGTGTTTATTATAGTGTGTGTTTTCCTATATTTTTACTTTTCAACATAAGAAGCAACAGCTAGAATGAGAGGGAAACCTGAGTATGGAAAAGAGGGTCAGAGGCTTGCAGTGAGTCAGGCCCAGAGGTCTCCAGGTAGGAGGCTAGTGCTTTGGTGTCTAGGATTTAGCAAGTGCTTTAGTGTCTAGGATTTAGCAAGTGTTCCATAAATTGAATTCAGGACAAAAAGAATCTTCACTAGAATATGCCCCCAAGGACCTTCTCAGACTCACACTTGAAAGGCGTAACCACACCCCTTCCCTAGTTTATTACGAATGGGTTTATGCCTGGGGCTACGTGTGCTTTAGTAAAAGGTCAGCAGTTCACAAGGGCTAGTCAGGGCCCACAAAGGGTTTACCAAATGTTAGTGTGCCCTCTAGTGTTCACACTTCTCAGATGGATCAAGGCCCTTGCATACACAAGAAGTGAAATTCTCCAACTTGATCTAGACATTGAGGTGGTAAAAATATTCATGAACCACTCTGGCTATACAATGAATGTACAGATGAAAGAATGGATTGGCCTCTTATCTAATAATGCCCAGGCTCAAAGCAGCGCCCCAACACCTTTGTCTGCTTTGTCCACAAATCAAACATAGCTTAATAGACCTTTTAGGACAGAGGCAGCTTACGGATCCAGTCTGGGGAGGAGAATAGAGTTGGGGGAGACCGGAAGGAGTGGGCGAGCTCCTGGATGGCCATAGCACAGCCCTTAGGGAGGCCATAGGTCTCATTTCATATCATTCTGGTTTAGAAAGGGCTTGAAAAGACCTCCTGGAAAAATCAATAGTTTTTCTCTTTCAAATGATCTGCAGCAAGGAAATTTCCTCGTGCAGGGACAGAAGACTCAGTAATAACTATTGACCCCCAGGAGTCAAATAAGTGCGTTTCTGAATGCACCTGCCGTATCCCCGCAATTCGTGCTACCAGAGAACCTGACTCACTCACGTGGAAAAGGAATCCAAGGGCCCTGAATCATCAGAAGAAGCCATTTCCTCAGAGTTGCCTCATCTGGTGCTCCCCCTGGCTATCACTGCTCATTCTCCTCAAGAGTTTCAGAAATGGCTTTTTTGATTGTGCTCCAGAGACACTAATTCATCTTCAAAGCTGACACTTTCCAGAAACACTCCACTTCTGCCAGCACCTAGAAGCCAACATTTTGCCCACTCCTCTAAACAGCACACATGGGGTTTTTTGTTCTGGATCAAATATATTATGTAGTAAGATTCATAATTTTGTTTCCACAGGTCCTTTTGAGTGATGAAATTGACGGGTTCTGTGGAGGTTCCATCGTTAATGAGAAATGGGTTGTAACTGCAGCCCACTGTATCAAACCTGGTGTTAAAATTACTGTTGTCGCAGGTAAATAAAGAATGATAGACGTCTGCAACATCCCTAGATCTTCTGCATGACTGCTAGATCATACTTTACTAAGGTCTAATAAGCTCATTGGTAAATAAGTTGAACTAGTGGTAGGGGGGCCACCTTTTCAAAATCCAACGTGTTCCATCCTCCAAGCCCCCCATCGTTCTTTTGGCGGACCTTTCATGTCAGTGCAGTACAATTATCTATTGATGTGTCCATTTCCCCACCAGACTGAGCCTTCCCAAAAGCCGTGTCATATCACTGATTCTTGTATCCTTGCACCTGGCACAAGCTGCAACCTGCCCTCAGTTAACATTGAATGAATGACCAAATGAACGTATTATCTGTGCTCAAAAAAGGGGTCAAAATCTTTGAAATTGGGAACGTCTAGGATAATTCATAACAAGTCGATTCATTATCACCTGGAACCATGTAAGGCTTGTAACAGTATAGGTGAACAGATCCATCTATCCGATGGTCCTGAATGGCTTTTTGGTCTGAAAAGTATGCATCGGCCCTCATTACATTTTACCAAAATCGTAACAATACAAGATCTTTGACACTTGACTGCCAGGTAATTCAATGATGCTAGGTGGACACTTGGAAACCGTGTCTCTTTGTGGGAAAGACTGTGACTGAAAAAGAAATTTCTTTTCAATAGGTGAGCATAACACCGAGGAGACGGAACCTACAGAGCAAAAGCGAAACGTGATCCGTGCTATTCCTTACCACAGCTACAACGCGTCTGTGAATAAGTACAGCCATGACATTGCCCTTCTGGAACTGGATGAACCCTTGATGCTAAATAGCTACGTAACCCCTATTTGCATTGCTGACAGGGAGTACACAAACATCTTCCTCAAATTTGGATTTGGCTATGTGAGCGGCTGGGGGAGAGTCTTCAACAGAGGGAGATCGGCTTCAATTCTTCAGTACCTGAAAGTTCCACTTGTTGACCGAGCTACATGCCTTCGATCCACAAAGTTCACCATCTATAATCACATGTTCTGTGCCGGCTTCCATGAGGGAGGTAAAGATTCATGCCAAGGAGACAGTGGGGGACCGCATGTTACCGAAGTGGAAGGTACCAGTTTCTTAACTGGAATTATTAGCTGGGGCGAAGAGTGTGCAGTGAAAGGAAAATATGGAATATATACCAAGGTATCCCGGTATGTCAACTGGATTAAGGAAAAAACAAAGCTCACTTAAAGAAAAATGTATTTCCGAGGCTGATATGTTTGGGCTTGAACATGGACAAGGTCCTTTACTAACGAGTCACTTTCCCGTCTCTTTAGATTTGAATATATACATGCTATGAATACTGCTTTTTCTCTTTACCAGAAGAAGTCTAGCTAGAATTCATATTTTACTAGAATAAGTAGATTAGAAAATGTAATCACTAGAGAAATATACTGTGGTGGGAAATTGTGCCCATTCCTCCAGGTCCAGCCCTTGACAAAGTTGTTCATCCTGCGCATCAGGCATTATGTTTCTCCACTGGGGCGACTCCCTGCTTCTCCGTGCTTAGCAGCATTCCATGTGCCAGATCTTTCTCACCTCTCCCATCCAAACGTTAAAATTTATTAGGTCCATATCCAGGATATTTGGTCTAGTCCATCACAAGGCCAGCACCACGCGAATACAGGAAGAACACAGGAGCAGCTGACAGGTTAAAACTCATGGGGAACACTACTTTTTGTTCGGTACCCTTATTCCTGCATCCTTTGTCCTTGCCAACTCCTAATCCCCAAATCAGTTCTGCTCTTTCTCTCTCCCTCTCTCCCCTTTTCCTTACACAGGCATTAAAGGAGGGAAGGGGAGCATCATACCGTTTCACTGCTGTGCGCAATTATACATACCTATCAAACCCAGACTTGCTCTCAGTTTGCTCTTGGACTTGCTTTTCATTGCATAGGGATGAAGTAAGGTGCCTGAACTTGGAGGAGAAGTTCCTCTCAGACAGTCACATTATTAAAATACATACGTAATGGAAGGAACAACCCATCAGAATAGTTTCCGAAGAGCTTTAATCGTGTTGTTATGGAGGTTTGACGAGACATGCTTCCATGAAGGCAAACCGGCATGTCATTGTAACCACGAGAGCTGACATCAACCCAGGTGTTTTGTCCCCTGTCAGAACAGTCAGTTTGCAACTAGAGCTAATAGAGTCTTCAAGAAAGAATTTGTTGGTGTGTCTCCAGTGTTGTCCAGGGCTAAGGAAGAAGTTGCCCAGACCAGAGAAGATAGGCATCATGCCTCCTCAACTGGTGTATCACCGCAGTGAAGAGGAGTGCACTCATTCCAATGAGCCAACCAACTCCCTTTTTCTGGTTCATGCTACCCAAGCCACTTTTTTATTATAATTAGGCCTTCTATATTGTATTTTCTAGAGGATTACTGACCAACCAACACATCAATCACATCAATACTTCGATCTGTTAGACTATTTCCCTTTGTGAATTAAACTGGTGTTCTGATTCATACCTTGGCTTTTCACGAATTTGGGTGATGTGAATCATTTACTGTGCATGTGATTACATGTGGAACTACTGACAACATCATGTTTTGGACCACTTTGACCTCATCAAGCTGCTGCTGCTCCTGCCCTCGTCTCACCCTCCGCCAGGCCTCACACTTGCTGATTCTTTCAAGTAACTCTAGTTAATCCCTTTTTCCTTTAGTCTTTCAAACATAAGTATCAATAAATGTAGTTTTCAATTTCTCAAAGTGTTTCTTGTTGAATCATTCCCAGAGAGAGCTCCCAAACCCTACATTCGGCAGGACACTCAGAAGAATGTGTCCAAGTGCCATATGACACAGCAGAGATTTGATGGTCTGCTGTCACCCAGCTTTCATGGGAGGCAGCGTGTGTGTGTCCTGGTGAGGACAGTGGTCTGGATCCACACGGGATGACTGAGTCTAAACAGCTGTGACTATGGCCTTGGATAAGTCACTCCACATTTTGTGCTTTGATTTCTCCATTGTGCAACGAGGGAGTTTGACAGGATGCTCTCCAAAGGCCCTTGTTGACACTGTGATAGTCGGTGGGTTCATGTTCTTCCATTCCTTTATTCAACAAATATTCAAGGAGTGATTACTGTATGCCAAACACCGAGTGTTCACTACAATTTAAGTTCACATTTATATATTTTGTGAGTTAACTAAAATAATGTATGTGAATTGCCTTATCAGTGCCTACTACACTACTACACAGTAGTTGCTCAGTAAATGTCAGCTGAATCTGAGCCCATGTTTATCCCACAATAGGAATTAGTCTTGTATTGAGTATCAGGAGAAGAGGACATACTTAAATAAAAATAATGCCTGGGATTGAGGTTCCATGAACAAACAAAAGAAATCAGTTCGGCTATTGTTGGCTAAAGGAGAGAGAGGAGACACTGTAATGGTCCGCCCTAGGGTAAGGTGGGTACTGATTCATGCATGGAAACACATTACTTCAAATTTGAATGAGGCAAGGTCTGTAGGCCCAGCGCTATGCAATTGATAAAAGGGAGCCACTCTGGCCTTGTTGCCATGGAGACCACCCCTTACAAAGGCAGCAATGGGGGCATGGCCTTATACCTCCTGTGATTGGTCTGCCCTGTGGCAGAGGGAGGAGCTCCCGGGCCCATCAGTCTCAAATCCACAGCCTTTTCCCCCATAAGCTCAAAAATGACTGGATTCATTAGGACCCACGTGTGGCATGTTGCCACCACTAAACATACGGGGCCTTTAAGCCCACCTAAGAGCCAGCGGCTTTGGATCCAGGCCCTCGCTAGATTCTACCTAGAGCATTTGCAGTCGCCATATAAGAATCATTAATGCTTTCAAAAATCGCTGTAGCTACTTAACCTAAATTGGCTGAAATATGCTGCTGCAACAATATTGGGAGTGACAGATTAAAATAGAACTCTTGCTGAGTGAAGAAAAGTGTGTTAATGTAGTGCGGTCATTTCAACTTGCTGTTTAAGTATGACTGTTTTGGGTTCTTTTGAATATTAGTTGCTAAATGCTGACAGGAACAAAGTGTCCAATTTTCTCTGCCAAGGGAGAAAGGAAGGTTTTCTCCCCAACTTTCCTGTACCATGACAGACCAGTTCGCCAAATGGCTTAATTATAATTTCTAAACCTCTTCTGAAGGCTTACAGTCCAATCTAAGAATGTCAGAGCTGTAAAGGCCCTTAGACACCATCCAAACTCCTCTACCCATTTAACGGATGAGGAAATTGAGGCCAAGATAATGCCAGGCCCAAAGTAACACAATGTCAAGAGCCAGGACTAGAACTCAGGTGTCCCACTCCACACTGTGAAAGTACAGTGCTTTCAATTAGAGCCCTGTCTATATTTTTAGGGCCGCTGGGGCATTCTGCATTGGTGGCGATCCTTTCAGCAAACCTGGGAGTGAAAACGGCCTGAAATTCTTACTAGTGATGCTCTAATTGACAAACAGGTGACCAAATCAAGAAGACCAACAGGTAGCGGGGAAGGCAGAGTGGCGGTCGAATAGCAAACTGGAACCGCAGTCCTGGACTCAGAGCAGCACGTGTGGAATGAACCTGCGGTGCTGGTGTCTGGCTTTTAGCCCAGCTGTGAGCACTGGGCCTTCCAGATGTGACATTTGACTTCTAGAGCAAGTTCATCAGTGTCATCTGGCACACAGTCATCCTGGCAACATTTCAACTCGATTCATTGCAACTGCGCAGGGTAAAACATAGGCAGCACGCCGAGACAGCCGCCTACCCCAGAAACTGTTGTTTGAGTGTTGAAGGAATGCTTCAAAGGCCCGCCGAATCTGGGATGCTAATAATGCCGCCCAGCCCTGGGTGTCGGGAAAACAGACCTCAGCAGCTGACAGGCCTGTCTGAGCAAAGCACTCAGGAATCAGGGCTCTTTTTGAATCTGAGGCTGATGCCATTTAGAAACCTCAGGGTTTTAAAAAAAAAAAAGCTAGGATCAGCGGATTGATACAAAATTAAAACTTGGGGGGAAAAATCTCATGGTTAAAGCCACAAAAATCATATTCTGGAAACTATGGAGTCACAGCAGGCAAAAGACTATGGGACCCCTGCCCTTTCCAACCAATCCAGGTACACAGATCACTCATTTTCTCCAAGAGTACTTTCAAGGCAGACCTCTTCCACCGTGTCCGTGGGGTTATAGCTTGCCTTGAGATTTCCAGAGTTAATCTCAACCTCTTGTACGGAGAAAGGTATCAGAAGGGAAGAACAGCAAGCAGACACTTTCTTATAGATAAAGAGGCAACGGCTTCTGGAAGACAGCCAAGACCCCCTCACAGAATGAGAGTACTTTTTCGAACTCCTGGCCAGATCATTTCACCTTGGAAGGAGACTGACCTCTTTTTTGCCCCCCGAACCCCACCCCGACCCTACTCCCAAGAGTTACCTC
The DNA here is from genome assembly GCF_002837175.3 of Physeter macrocephalus. Classification (NCBI taxonomy): domain Eukaryota; kingdom Metazoa; phylum Chordata; class Mammalia; order Artiodactyla; family Physeteridae; genus Physeter; species Physeter macrocephalus. The sequence continues at coordinate 109,681,820 of NC_041234.1, forward strand.
TTGATCGGAGAAGGATGGAAATAGCAATATTTCCTATATTTCGAACCCGTGTCCCCTGCATTGGAAGGCAGATTCTTAACCACTGCACCACCAGGGAAGCCCTACTGCAGCATTTCTAGAAGTATAAGACTGACAGCATGCAGGGCTTCCCTGGTGGCGCAGTGGTTAAGAATCCGCCTGCCAATGCAGGGGACACGGGTTCGAGCCCCGGTCCGGGAAGATCCCACATGCCGCGGAGCAACTGTGCCCGTACGCCACAACTACTGTGCCTGCGCTCTAGAGCCCTCAAGCCACCACTACTGCGCCCCCATCCCACAACTACCGATGCCCACGCCCCTAGAGCCCACCAACTACTGAGCCAGTGTGCTGCAACTACTGAAGCCTGCGTGCCTAGAGCCTGTGCTCCACAACGAGAAGCCACCGCAATGAGAAGCCTGCACACCGCAACGAAGACCCAATGCAGCCAAAAATTAATAAATTAATAAATCTATTTTTTTAAAAGTTAAAAAAAAAAGAAATGCTGCAGTAGATAGCTTCTCCAGATCAATAACCATGTAGTGGCTTAGGTGCTGACCTCATAAAGTTAAGGGGGTCTCACGATTTACACATGACATGCTTTAGTGAAGATCTATATATAAAAATCTATTTTCCTCTTGGAATATATTACAAAAATAAACATGCATTTTCATGATACTAAAACTCAGCTCTGAAAGTAAGTAGCCAAATTAAGAATACAACAGGTCTCTGAGAAACTCAGTGCATGCTTGTTGAATGAACAAATGGGTGAATGAAATGGAAGAAAAACAAGCTATTACTGACTACCTCAGAGCAAAACACAGTTATCTAGGGTTGGAATGAGATATTCAACCTGAACACATAGGGAATATGCCATAGAAAGGAAGAGAGACAAATACAGAGAGAATGCCTACATTCATGTCCTTCCAAGGATTATGAGAGGAGTTATTACTAATTTCTAGGAAATGTAAAAAAGAAGAATCGCCCATAAGACCATTGTTTTAGCCTTTTCCTCTCCTGTTAACATTTTTTGCTTTTGTGTTTGTGTTCTCCAGAAGCCATATTTACCTCTCTTATCTGTGCTTTGTATCCTTATTTAGGTAGGTATTTTATTGTTGTACCTTGGTCTTATAGTCAGCTCTTGGCTTTCATTTGGATTTCAAAGTTTTATGTCTGAATCAAACTGTTCTTTGCCACAGGGATTTCAATTCTCTCATATTTTTCATTGTCCACACTCTCTTCCATATGTTCTCTTTTAGATGATTGTGCTTGAGATCACAATCTCTGCTTTTTTACTTCAGAAAATGTAAATTTGGGTAATTGATATGGCTAAAAGCATAGCTACACATTACCTAATGGTGGGTTATAATTCGGAAATCTTAGCACATAAGGGGTAAGGAATTTTACTGAACACGTACTATGGGCCTAGCACTGTGTCTGTTTCATAAGATAAAATCAGCCATGTGCTGGAACTGGCTTATACCAACTCACAAATGTGAATTTTGCACATCTCTTTCCAACGTCCAGTTCAGTGACTTCATGTCAGTAGCTTGAAATCCACCATGATACGGGTATTTACACAACAGATATTGACAAATACTACAAATACGTTTTTTTAAGAGAGCCAGTTGTTCAACATTTATCAACATACCAATTGACACAATCTAATTATTTGATTTAAAAAATTCATCATGTTTACAGTCCTGCTACTCACTTATTGCTGAGTGAGCACTAAATGCACTGTGAATTAAAATATAAAAGTTGTTTAAGGAAGCAGAATATTCATGAGCTAGAAATATTTAAAAATCAGACCTTTAAAGTTGTTCTCAGGTGGCAACAGGTAGTTATTTTGTTGCAAAATAAAACAATTTTTTTTTCAACTTTTTATTTTGGCTGCGTCACGCAGCATACCAGATCTTAGTTCCCCAACCAGCGATCGAACCTGTGCCCCTTGCAGTGGAAGCACAGAGTCTTAACCACTGGACTGCCAGGGAAGTCCCATAACATTTCTTAAGTGCAAATATTTCTCCTATACAACACATTTACAATCACACATTATGAAGTCAATGAAGGATTATCCTATGGTAGTTTTCTGCTGGTATGTTAGTTCATAGTAATTTCTTAAGATATTTATGAAGACTGCAGAAAAGAGTTCTTGAGTGTTATTTTCGGCTAGCATGTAAGATTTAAAAAAAGAAATCCCACAAGGATGTATGGAAGGTAAGTTTGGTGTCGATTTTCACTATACTTCAATCATCAGGGGACAAGACGTTATAATCCACTTTTCCAGTACTGAATTAAAGTAAGCAGAATTTTTTACAGCATGAAATGTTTCAGACATATAAAAATATAGAGAGGATAATATTCAATATCATAAACTCCCTCTGTCTCTGTCTCTCCCCTCCCCGCTCCCATCTTCAGAGGTAGGTAGTCACCATCCTTAATTTGGTGTTCATCATTATCCAGCATATGCATATTTTACTCTAAATTATCCATTAAAAGCATAGAGTTTTGCACATTTTAAAACTATACAAATGCTATCATCTTGCATCTATCTTGCAAGATTCATTGACGTTGATAGGTGAAGCCCGAGATCATTCATTTTAACTTCTAAATAATATTTTATTGTATGATATTTCATCATCTAGTTATATGTTCTTCTGTTCATGGTCATTAATGTTGTCTCCAAATTTTTTACTCTTCCAAACAATGCTGTTATAAACATTCCGGCACATATGTCTCCTTGAGCACATGTGTGAGTGTTTCTCTGGGGTAGACACTTAGGAGTGGAATTGCTAAGCCATACAATATTCACTTCAACTTTATTTGGTATTAGCAAATTGTTCATCAAAGGGTTGTACCAATTTATGCACCAGTAGCACCGTGTAAGAGTTCTTGCTTGACATTTCTTTCTAACACTTGGTATTTTTAGAAATACAGGCAGATTTTAAGCCTACTAATACTCATGTAAAATGGCGGTTTTGCATTGAATTCAGGTATTTTGAAACTAGTTCTAAATGTATAGGTATAGCTCTGTGTCTTCTCCAAGGTCAGTAAAGAGACCACTTTAGCTTCTAACATTAGATTCCAAAACATCCACTAGGCTCTTTCCCTTTTAAGTCATTTTTGTCATGGTTGAAAAGTTACAGTTCACTTAGTTACTAACATTTTATTTGTTCTCATAGCTTGCCATGTAAAAGAGCACATTCACTCTCAAACTGAGATAAAAAAGAAATATTGACTTAAATAATTCTCAGCACATCAAGTTCTCTTCATGCTTCAGATCTTTCTGACTTTCACTCCAGCCTGGTTTTATTTATTTGGTTATTTTGGGAGTAATCGAGTTAGTGAGTCTATCTCAGAAATACTTAGATGAAACGGATCTTTGAAACAGTTTACATTTTATTTGGGTTTGGGCTTAAGGAAAGTTTCATTTACCTTAAGGAAGTCATCTTCACAAAGTCCAGCTTCATTGGCTGTTCTCAATGCACATTATTAGTCCTATTTGGTGCACATTTGCTGAAATTATCTCTTCAGAATTTAAAGTGCAAATTCATATATGTGAAAATGAGGTGATCAACAAATATTAGGTTGTCCCTCACCAAGTACAAGGGAAAACTTTAGACTTGAGTGTGTCATGAGCTTTAATATAGAAAATACATTTTGAACTAAAAAGGAATTACTTTTTTTTAAAAGACTATTGTCACTTCTATTAATTTCCTTTTGAACGATATAAAGGGTTTACGTTTTGTCTGTGACACTGGTTCGTTTGTTTGTTTGCTGTCCTTGGGCAGGCCCCATAAGACCAACTGCAAACTGATCATTCCAAATCAATGTAGGGAAGTGTACTGAAATGTAATAAAAATGACTTGTTTTGACAATTAATTGCTTGAGACTTGATTCACTGAGCACTCTGGAGTCTACTGCTCCTAAGGGAAGCACGTTCCTGTGTTCTAATACCTACTAATAATAAGCATTTTTCTCAGAGAAAGTCTGTTAAGTGAAACTGGATTGATTTCTGACTAAACCTCAGACAAAATCACTGACCTAATTTCTCTTCAGGTGGAGCATTTCTCATACGCCCTTACACTTTCAAATATATACTCTGAAACTTTCTCTCTTCTTAGGAGAATACTGTAGCCTAGAAGTTGGGGAGGCTTTTAAAACAACTACATACTCTATATTGTGAGATTCATGTGTAATTTTGGAAATGTCAACAATAATACTTACTCCTCAGCCAACAAAGGAATAAAGATTTGAATACACATTTTAATTTTCAAGGAGTTCTTTTTTTAATTTTTTGGCCACCGCACGGCATGCGGAACTTCCCCAACCAGGGATCGAGCCTATGTCCCCTGCAGTGGAAGCGTGGAGTCTTAATCACTGGACCACCAGGGAAGTCCTCAAGGAGTTCTTAAAGATGGATTAAATGCTTGATCAAGTAGTTCACCAATGGTGCTTCCTCAAAAAAGCTCAAAATAAAATTAAAGGCAAAAAGGAATAGTTGATCCTGTCATGGGATGTTCATTAAGACATCCGAAACAATCTGAGTTTTTGAGAAATGGAAGATTCAACCAAACCAGTTTGATAGGTTTTGATTCCCCCTCTATATTAGGGCATACTTCTAGCTCCCTAATGGGCTGTGGAAGAGATTATGTCTGGCAAACCCAACTAAGAGCCCTTTGCAAAAGCAAGCAACGGTTCAGAAAACAACTGTGGGTATCTAGATGCTTTCCAGCTTTCCTTGGGTTCCATCACATGGAAGCAGATTTTTTCAGTGTGTGGAAATATCCACTCATAAACATGGCTATCTAACCCCTGAAACTGCTATCCTACAAATTTGGGTAAAGAAATTTTTTAAGCAAAATATTTTATCCTAGTTCTGGTCAGATCTCTCTGTCTCTCTGTCTCTCTGTCTCTGTCTGTCTCAGAGAAGCAAGGCTGAAAGTAAACATTTCTTTCTACATTTCCTACCATCATTTATTAAACAGTCCCTCATTTCCCCACATGCAATGCTACATCCATCAATACAGCAAATTAAATATATGTAAGACTCTGTTTCTGGGTTTTCTTTGTTCTATTGTATTTTGTCTATCATTGAGCTCATTCTCTTTCTTTATTACAACTTTATGACAAATCTGAAGGTAAGCATTTAACTCAAAATACTTACTGTGTCTTTACTGTATCACTAATAAATGAAAGGACAGGAGTTTTCCATTCTTTGACATAAATCGTACCAATGTTTTCTTAGGTCAGTCTCCCAAGGCCATAGAAATAAAAACAAAAATAAACAAATGGGACCTAATCAAACTTACAAACTTTTGCACAGCAAAGGAAACCATAAACAAAATGAAAAGACAACCTACAAACTGGGAGAACATATGTGCAAATGATGCAACAGACAAGGGCCTAATTTCCAATATATACAAACAGCTCATACAACTCAACAACAATCAAAAAAAAACCAAAAACAACCCATTCAAAAATGGGCAGAAGACCTAAATAGACATTTCCCCAAAGAGGAAGTACAGATGGCCAATAGGCACATGAAAAGATGTTCAACATCATTAATTATTAGAGAAATGCAAATCAAAACTACAATGAGATATCACCTCACACCCATCATCAGAATGGCCATCATCAAAAAGTCTACAAATAACAAATGCTGGAGAAGGTGTGGAGAAAAAGGAACCCTCCTACACTGTTGGTGGGAATATAAATTGGTGCAGCCACTATGGAAAACAGTGTGGAGGTTCCTCAGAAAACTAAAAATAGAATTACCATATGATCCAGCAATCCCACTCCTGGGCATATATCCAAAAAGATACATGCACCCCAATGTTTATTGCAGCACTGTTTACAACAGCCAAGACATGGAAACAACCTAAGTTTCAATTGACAGATGAATGGATAAAGAAGATGTGGTACATATATACAGTGGACTACTACTCAACCATAAAAGAGGATGAAATAATGCCATTTGCAGCAACGTGGATAGACCCAGAGACTGTCATACTGAGTGAAGTAAGTCAGAAAGAGCAAGACAAATATCATATATCACTTATATGTGGAATCTAAAACAGGACACAAATGAACCTATCTATGAAACAGAAACAGAATCAAGGACGTAGAGAACAGACTTCTGGTTGCCAAGGGTGAGGGGGTGGGGAAGGGATGGAGTGGGAGGTTGGGGTTAGCAGATGCGAACTATTATACATAGGATGGAAAAACAACGCGGTCCTACTCTACTGTATAGCACAGAGAACTGTACTCAGTATCCTGTGATAAACCATAATGGAAAAGAATATATATTATATATAAAAAAGAATATATATATGTATAACTGAATCACTTTGTTGTACAGCAGTAATTAACACAGCATTGTAAATCAACTATACTTCAATAAAAAAAAAAAGGAAAGGAGTTTTCAATGATACTATACTAAACCGAAAAAAATATATGAGTGAGTTTAAGGTTGGATATTTTTAATGTGGAATTAATGCAAGTACATTTACTTTTTAAGTACATTTATAACGTAATTAAAATTTGAAGACTTAAAGGGAAATTGCTGCTATGTTTCATAGTAACACACATTTATAAACCCGAAAAAACTAATACAGTGCAGTTACATATACAAATACATGTACAAATATAGCATTCATTGTACAATGATTAAAACATTAAAAGACTACACTGTATTTTTGAATATATAGAACTCAGTACTGTCTTAAATGATTAAAATCCCTAGTTTAATACCATGAAAATAAAATGCCTTGTGCAGAGCGGCATCTTTATTCAAAGATTTTATCTCCTAATTCTGTCTTCTAACCACAGGGTCAGCACACAAAAGAAATGTATTTTGATATCATTTTGTTGTTGTTGTTATTGTTGCAGAAGCATTAATTGAAATATCAAACATATGGACATTTTCATGAGTCAGTTATAAATCAACCATCACAAATTCCAGCAATTTGACATTAGAAGATGTATAATTTACAGGTAACTTTGAATAAAATACAATTGGTTTGTCATATAAATGGTTACATCTAATGATACCACTGAAATAAACTATGATTTGACATGATACACAAACCTACTTAAAAGATAATTTATGTATTATATAGTTATTGTGTTGTTTTTTGTAAAACCAATCATCAAAAACCATGCACCTAATATGCCAACTTGATAGTAAAACTCACGATCCATGATTCAAAAGGCAGCAATTTCAAACCATTGTCTTCAGTGGCCCATAATGTAAAATACGCCAAGCCTAAGTTCAACACTGCATGCAACAACTGGGCCTGTGCTTTAAAACAAGTGATCTCACTGTTTACATATTTAAAAGAAGGACATCTATACATATATTATCAAAGAAAAACCACAGGAAGAAACACAATATAACTTAAGAAAATCTGCACTAGGATAGATTTTTCTAGAAAATTCAAAAGCAAGTAAAGACACTGGAAAGCAGAGCTTTGTTATAGGAACACCTCTTGTGCAAATATGAATATTTAACTTAAAGCTGTGATGTATATCTAAATTTCAATGCATAAAGTGTAAACTTCAACACATCCTAACTGCAGGATTTTTAGCTTTGGGTCTTTTTAGAACCATTAAGACAGCTCTGACAACCCTAAATACCAGTCCAAGTGCAAAAGAGGTCCTTCAGAACGTATCCCTTTGGTACATTATAGTCACATAGTTAACAAAATTAAATAATAACATAAACTAACAATTACCAAAGGGGTTTAAAAATCTCTGATTATCTCTCTTCTCTCTTTGGATTTCTGTTTTGTTTTGTTTAGATGGAATCTGAATGCATGCCATGAAAAACCCTACTTGGAAACAAAATAACACTGCACTTTTCACCTGGGGGGATGGAAGGTGTGAAGATGGCTTCTTGCAAGAATGAGACAAACTGTGAATGACGAAGTCCACCTCAGTCCTGAGGAAGTTCTGTGAATGTCATGGGTAGCATAGGATCATCCTGACTCTCGTGCTGTTTATCTGTAACACTTTTTAGAACTGTAATCTAGTTCATACCTCCAAAGGAAATCTTATTTTTTAAAGTCTATTCATTCTCCTTTAATTCAAGGGGAACTTAGTTTCCTTGTGTTACTCAGAGCAGCATCTACAAAATAATGAAGAATGATGTTAATACTCGTGACTTTTAAGGCCAAAAATGTTGTCTGTACTATGACTTCTAACACTAAATGTGAGGATTCAAAAGGTCCATCATAAATTCAAAGGTGATGTCTTTTGGTTGTTTATTTTAATTTGAAAGTCGTTATTCTGTTACATAGTGATTTATTAAAGGCATCTATTTCATGAACGGCATAACTTCACTAGAAGCAAAATAAACAGAATTCACATCTCCTAAAACCAGATTTCCCGAATATTGTATGAATTATGCTGTGTGCATATAGATGAAACATGTTAAGCACATAATTAACGGAGAGACCTTTACATTCCATTTGCCAGATTTCAAATAAGATACTCTAATACATATTTTGAAACCTAAGTGCTGTTGACAGTTGCATATGCGATCAACTTTCATTTCCTAATCCATTAATTGACATACAGTACAATATATTTTTGTAGGCCACATTATACTATTTTGCTCTATGCAATGTAATATGAGAAACAGATCTCAATCAAAACCACCTGATATAGAATTCAACTAAAATCTACCAAGTACTAATTTGTCAATTCGATCTGTCATAAATCCATGTTATTTGAAAGTAATGTATGTTTTTAAAACTTCCGAAGTCAGAACTTTCTAGAGAACAGGGAACTATGGGACCTTGTCACCTTATCTAGTAGCATGTCATACCAAGAGAGTAATACATGCTTTAAATGCTGATGGTATATCAATCCATTACACTTAACTCTCCTGATGACACTGCAAAAAAGAAAAGGATATTGAAAAAGTGTACTGATGGTAGAAAATAAAAATGAAAAGAATAATGTTATTTTTTCCAAATAAAGTGTATGTATGTTAACAAATGTATAGTAAGCCCTTCACTGACTGAAAAATAAGCACAAGCCCAAAGCAGATTTAAGTTGTTTTGCCGTGCACTTTTTAAAAGGTGGTAATATGCCCTAAATCTACTGTGATTAGTTACAGTAATGGAATCATTTCAAATTAAAACTAATCATATATGTAATTTTACATGTCCTGCATTACTGTTAGCTAAAATTGAATGTAATTAACTTTGTCCTGAATTAATTATGAGGACATCTGTCTCTATATTTAAAATGATGATGATAAAAGTTATGGAAAATCTACTGAGTGTTCCTAATGTTGAATACAAATGCTAATATTATATGGAAGTAAGATGAATACACTTGGTGTTTTCAATTTTGGAGACCTGAGTACAAGAAAGGCCATTATTTTCTAGTATGTACACTGCACTCTTATTTCATGGCTTCATTGGTTTATAAAATATGCTTCATTAAAAAATGATTTATATATTTAATTTACACAGCTCTTCGAGCACGTATTTTAAGTGACTCATGTGTTTCTTTGTCTCTCTCTTTCATTAACCACTCAAATAAGCATAAAGCAGTTGGCAGAAAGCTGGCCATATTTATTTTCAAACTTAACTCTTTAATGTGTAAGATGGAATCAGTTAATTTGAGGGGAATATATGATTCATTACAACTATCTGGCTTTTGAAAGTGTTCAAAATGTCACTATCTTAGATTTTACCTTATTCGAACACATATACATTTTTAAAGTGTAAAGTGCTCAATTCAGCGTGTGCAATGTTTCTTTGTGTTTGTCTGATACTCTTCTTTTATGGTTAATGCTTTTTCTGCCCTGTATAATTAACAAGGAAGAAATGGTTAACTGCTCAAAGGCATGAAGATATTGTCCTGTGCTTTTAGAAGCTTTATGATTCTAGCTTTTACGTTTAGGTCTATGATGCAACTGAAATTAATTTTTGTGTATGGAGTGAGGTGTAGGGATGGAGGTTCATTTTTTTTTTTTCAATGTGGATACCCAGTTGCTCCTGCACAATTTGCTAAAACAACCTTCCTTTCCCCATTCAGTTGACTTGACACCTTGATTAAACATTAATCAGTTATATATATGTGGGTCTATTTTTTTTTTAATTCTTTTAAAAATTTATTTTATTTATTTATCTTTGGCTGTGTTGGGTCTTCGTTGCTGCGCGCTGGCTTTCTCTAGTTGCCGCGAGCGGGGGCTACTCTTTGTTACGGTGCGTGGGCTTCTCGCTGCGGGGGGCTTCCCTTGTTGTGGAGCATGGGCTCTAGGTGTGTGGGCTTCAGTAGTTGTGGCGTGTGGGCTCAGTAGCTGTGGCGCATAGGCTTAGTTGCTCCACGGCACACGGGATCTTCCCAGACCAGGGCTCGAACCCATGTCCCCTGCATTGGCAGGCGGATTCTTAACAACTGCGCCACCAGGGAAGTCCCTGTGGGTCTATTTTTGAACTCTATTTTTCTATACTTAAACCAATACCACACTGTATTCATTACTGCAGCCTTTTAGTAGGTTTTGAAATCAGGTATGTAAATCCTCAAGATTGCTGAGATTCCTCTGTTCTAGGTTTTTTTGCCTTCCATATACATTTTAGAATATACTTGTCTTCATTTTTTCTTCCAAAAGGGCTTGCTGAGATTTTGACTTCATTAACTGTCAATTTTCGGACAATGGATTTCTTAACAATGAGATTTCCAATCCTTGAACATGGTATATCTCTCCTTTTAGTAGGTCATCTTAAATATATCCCAGCAATTATTTGTGGTTGTCAGTATAGAAGCCTTAGACATCTGTTGTTAGATTTATTCCTATTTATTTTATATTTTATATTACTAATGTAAATGGTATTTTTTTATTTCTTTTTTTTCCAATTCTTTGTTGCTAGGATATAGAATTACAGTTTATTTTTGTATAATTATTTTATATACCATGGCTTTATAAAATTCACTTATTACTTCTAATAGGGTCTTTTTGTGTATAGATTCCCAATGGTTTCATACATACACATGATCTGCTAAGCATGATAGCGTTGTCTCTTTTCTAATATTTTGGTTCCTTATCTCTTTATCTTGAGTTATGGCACTGGCTAGGACTTCCAATATAACGTTAAATAGAAATGGTGAGAATGAATATCCTTGGCTTATTCTCAATCTTAGGGGCAAAAGCTTCCAATATTTCATCATTAAGAATGAGGTTAACTATGATTTTTCACAAGCACACATTATTCCCTTTATTCCTAGTGTGGTGAGAGTTGTTATCATGAATGAGTATGGAGCTTTGTCAAGTGCTTTTCTGTACCTACTGAAATGATTACATAATTTTCCCGTTCATTATGTTAATATGGCAAATTATACTGACTTTTGAAGCATGTAATACAAGTACTTAATTTAAAGCTATACAATTCCCTACATTTCCTTTCCTCTTGAGCTGCATCCCCAAATTTTGATATGTCACATTTCATTTTCATCCAATTTTAAATAATTATAATTACTCTTGTGATTTCCTCTGTGTCCCATGTGTTGTTTAGACGTGTATTATTTAATATCCAAATATTTAGGGATAATCTATTTCTAATATAATATCTTTTGAGACTTTATATGATTCCTATCTTCTGAAATTTATTATTTCTTTTGTGATCCAACGTATGATCTATCTTGGTGAATGTTCCATGTATACTTAAAAATAATGGTGTATTCTGCAGTTGTTGGGTGTCGATTTTGAATAAATGCCAACTGGTTCAGGTTGTTGGCCTATCAGACTCTTCTAATTACTAATTATCTAAATAATTCAGTAATTCAATAATTATCAAAAAAAAAAAAACCCCTTTGAAAGGTGGCCCAGATTTAGAGAAACAAACAAACAAAAACACAAACAAGAAGTGACTATTTTGAGGATTCCCATGTGACCCAATATTTATATTGAGCCCTATCACCCTTAGATTTTGTTTCATGTCATAAATGAAATTTAGAACCAAGTAAGTAACTCCTGGCCTATTAGATTCATTTAAACACAAGGTAACATCACCTAGAATTCAAATACAAGTCCCAAACTAGGAATTCAAAGGAAATATGTACATATAATAATAATCTTGTTCACAAACCAATCTGTCGTTGTTGTTGTTTTTGTGCTGCCTTTTTATAGATAGCTCAGTATCAGGTGAAAAATTTATAAGAATACTGGTTTGTATACAGAAATTTCATGTACTAATGCTTGGGTTAATAGAAAGGAACATTCTCATTGCTTCGTAATATCTTCACACATTAAGTCTTGGGAACAGACACAGGGTGTGTGTGTGTGTGTGTGTGTGTGTGTGCGCACGCACACGCACAAACATGTAGCAGAAACCTACCATAATGAAATAGCATGCTCTTAGAACTGAGTAAAAACACACTGGTGAAGCATCCTTGGACAGTAAACCTGGTTCCTTAAAATCATATCATCAGTATTTAGCTCTGAAGGATCTCTTATAAGACAGCACTGTACATGAAATTTTCTTTCAAACCTATCAACCTTGTAGAGAAAAGTTTAACATGTTTAAAACATCTCTATTCATTAACTTTAAACTATTAAGGGAAAAAATTAAATCCTAGCTAACATAATATGCTTGCAGCTCTATTTCTAAGTGCAGAGAGGTTCTTACCCTATGCCAATTACATATTTGGTGGAGCTTTAAAACTTTTAGCCTTTAAACAAATAGCATACAGTCAAGTTCATATTATACCTGTAACTTTTGGCATTCTGAAACCTATAGTCACCGATTAAAACCTGCAAACTGGGGCTTCCCTGGTGGCACAGTGGTTAAGAATCCACCTGCCAGTGATAGGGATATGGGTTCGATCCCTGGTCTGGGAAGATCCCACATGCCGCGGAGCAGCTAAGCCTGTGTGCCACAACTACTGAGCCTGCGCACCAGAGCCCGTGAGCCACAACTCCTGAAGCCCAGGCACCTAGAGCCCGCGCTCCACAACAAGAGAAGCCACCGCAATGAGAAGCCTGCACACCGCAAGGAAGAGTAGCCCCCGCTCGCCGCAACCAGAGAAAGCCTGCACACACCAACAAAGACCCAACGCAGCCAAAAATAAATATGTTAATTAAAAACAAACAAACAAACAAACACTGCAAACTGTTCCCTGGAATCAGATCTTCTTTTTTTCTGTTTAGGTTTTTCACCAACCTAAATAATAAACTAATTAGTAGCCAATAATGGTAATATAAGGTAATAAAATTAACATATACATTGCATTAAAGCTCAGATTTTCACAAACTATTGCGCGTATTCAAAGACCTTCATGACACTGTGCTTGAGTCCTTTGAGTAATCTACAAAAGACTTAGCTCACTAGCAAAAATGGTTATTATGTTAATGATCCATCATTAATTTCACCATCAGGTGTACACTCTTCCCCCTTTAGGGTCAGAGTACACAGTCAATGTAGCACTTCAGTTAAAGTTAGTGACACAATAAAGGCAGAATTATTTCATATAAAATTTCCAAAAGCTTTATGGAAGTTTCATTCAGTCCTCTTCCAAATAATATTTCCTTCTTGCTTTGGGGTTCTCTATAATTAAACAGCATATCTGGCAGAAGCATCTTTGCAATCAGTGCTGTATAAAGTCAAATGCATGAGGATAGAATGATAAGACTAAAAAGTCAGTATTCGAACTGATAAAGCAAAGTGTGGCTATGTTGTAAAGTAGTGAACATGGTCCCTGGCACATAGTGGGCATTCATTAAACATGTTATGAATTAATGAATGACTTAAGCAACCTAATGTAATGTGATCTGTAGCCATTACAAAGCCTGATATATCAGCTGAAACATCTGAGCCAAAGGTAAACCACAAAAGAGCAGGCAGACTCATAGCATTTCATTCTTTCAAAGCATTTTTCACTCACCAAAGGTTAACATTCCTTTCAGTGAGCTATATAGGCATGGCTGAAGCAATGAAAATGAAACACTGATAAGAAATGTGTTATTTCTGCTTCTTGAGACTGTACAACAAAGATACAAGTAAAGCAGAACATTTGATTAGATATCCGTGTGCCCCAGGCGGAGGTCAACATAGTCACGGAGAATTCACCTACCATTGACCCTCAGCATCCTCATGGAGAAGCTGAATGACATCTCCATTTCTAATCAGGAGGTCTTCTGAGCCTCTCTTCCTGCAATCTGCTAGGGCTTTATATTTGCCTGGAGACTGTAAGGTTGTTTTGAAAAATGACATTACAAATTTGAATGCAAAACTACCTGCATAACTGCCTGTTCTGTGACATACAGACTTCATTCTTTACTTCGATGGTAAATGTGGTTAGCTGCAGCAGCTTTGCAGGAACAAACAAACATAGAGCAGTTTGTGATGGCAAAAAAAAAAAAAAAGCAGAACATGTGTTTATTTAACCTGAAGAATTCATTTTTATTTGCAAAAAGAGAATTACAGCATGAACTACACAGAAAATAACAGAGCACAACTGATTTAAGTTACATGAATAATAAACATAAATCCAGAAAAAAACAAGCATGAAAATAATTTTTAAATACTGTTCTTTGTAAACTACTCTCATTAAAAATAATTATCTTGGCACATAAAAAAGGCAATGGCCCTGAACAAAGATTTACTAACGCCCCCAGAAGGATTCCTGTGCTTTGTTACCGTTTTGCACAGGTAAAAATAATGGGCACGAAAGCTTAGTCCAATAAAAGCATATTAGACCACAATGTTGTGCTTTACTTGGCCTTAATCTTTTTGCAGCTATAATTTTAACTTGATTCATTAATAAGCTAAATAATCCAAGGCACACTGATTGCATTTGGTTACAAGGTAGACAGAGAAGAAATAGTAATCTTCAAGTCCAAACGTATTCTGAGATGAGAATTTTTCCAGCACAGTATCTTACACATTGAATATATGATTTTAAAGAGTAAGAGTACCATAATTAAAACTTTTTTAAAATAAAAGGAAAGAAATAATTATGTGGTGTTGATTCTTTGCACGTCCAAAGGAATTAACCTGAAAACATTATCCGCATCACTCGGGCTGAACGTCTTTTGAGCAGTATTTTTACCAAATGGGCCGAGGAGCAGGCAGGAAAGAGCTACTTGCCACTTAACAGAGTAGCTCCATTAAAATAGGACAGCCATCTCCGACACGGGCCTCTACAAGGGAAGCAGCACCCATTATTTCTTGTTTTTTACTTGATAAAGCGAGGCTAAAAGATCAGCTCATTCCAACCTGTTTTGCTTTTTAGGTTGGGGGTTATTTAATTGATGGGGTATGGAATGCACTATATTGTCCCTTGTATGTTTTCCTTAGTAGCACAACTCAGGGAATTCTTGGGAGAAGAGAGGAGAGCTAGTAGGTTTTTCTACATTCCCATCCCCTATGATGAAAGCATTAATCAATTTTGCATATTTGCTTTATTTTCTGACACCATAGCTGGAAAAATGCTTACTGAAGGCTTTCTCGGTTCTTGACAATCCCTTCACAGAGCATCATTTACAGCAAACATTGAAATCCCAACTGGCTTCCCTTGACTTACCGCTCACATCTGAACAACGACCCCTCCCGTCCTCAGATAATGTTACTTCAAGAAATGAAGTTCTTTTTATTTATTCGTCTAAATCAGCAATTCTCAAAGTTTGGGAGGCTGACCGTTGGGAGTGCCCAGGGTCTGCAAGGGTCAAAGCTCAATATATTATTTGCCTTTTTCACTCTCATCCTCTCACAGGTCTACCGGGGAGTTTTCAAGAGGCCACCGAATGTGTGATAGCACAACAGATTGAACGCAAACGTAGATATGAGAATCCAGGTGTCTTTTCTGAAGCCAGGTGTTAAGATAGATTTGCAAAAATATTTCATTTATTATTATTATTTTTATTGGCTGCACTGCGCAGCTTGCGGGATACCACTTCCCTGACCAGGGGTCGAACCCATGCCCCCTGCAGTGGAAACGCAGAGTCCTAACCACCGGACCACCAGGGAAGTCCCTTATTTTTTTATTTTTTATTTGTTAGGCTGCAAAAATATTTCAAATGCCACTCTTCTCACTAGATTTTTTTGGTTTCAAAAATGTAAATTCATTAAAACGTTCGAGCACTGCCAGTCTAGACGACGAACGCTGGACAAATCTCTTACCGGCTCTGAGCCTCGGTCTCCTCCTCCGCCAGTTGGAGGGAATAAAGCCTCACTAAGACTATGAATATTCAGTGTGAAATCACTTTGAAAACTGTAAACGACCATACAAATATGAGTTATGGTCACTGCATTATTAGTGGAAAGAATATTCTGTTGCTTTTTTAAAGAAAGCATTCCAGTGTCGATGCAGCTTTGGGATTCCCCATGCCATTAGTCCCTTACCCCAACACCAGAACTGCCAAACTGAATGTATTCCTCTGAAAAGCACCAAGGAACAGTCCACTGCAAAGCATCATTCCCACCCTCCACCCTGGTGACTTCAGAAAATTGGAGATTTATCCTAAACAGTCCTAACTCCCCTGTAATAATCCACCAGGATCCTAACAACACTGAAAACTAGCTCTTCTATAAAACACTTACTTTTACCCTAAAGCAACCTTTACTTTCATGGGGGGCCCTCTTGCTCTGATATGCTGAGATCTGTAGCATTAGCATGCTTTTTGACAGCCCACTAAAATGTATTCCCCAGATGGTATTAAATAGTTTTTAATGTGTAATGTTTGTTTCCTATGTTTTCTAATCTGGAATCTAAACTGATTTCCAAGTATATCTGAACCTCCTTTGTGCTCTGATTTTATCTCACATGCCCAGATTGAAAACAGAGGGGTGAAGCTCCATGTATAGCTCAAACAAGTTCTCACAGAGATAAAAGTGCTTACTGAATGTTCACAGTAAGACTTGCTTCAAATCTTTTGGCTGTGGAAATGACCTCATGACCTCAGGGATACTGACAAAGGACTGGCCCTACGTGCCTCACCGATTTCATCAATAAAATTGCCTGAAGGGTTTTTATTTATCTTAGTATGTCATTACTAACCATTAGAGGCCTTTCTTCTTCATTGTCATCATAAGAAGAGTAGAAATAGTTACTGGACCATTCCTCAGGCTCAACAGAGATTTCTGCAGGTGATGACATCTCGGTCCAAACTGTAAGAAAAGCATGATTGACTATCTCATCAACTTCAGTAGGAGCTCTGGAATGCTATTTAACTTATTATTATCTGTAATAACTCCCACCAACCCCAACATGAAACCATCCTAAAAGGTAAAAGAAGTGTAGCTATTCTAGGCCCTTTCTGAAATATCAGAAATTCTAAACTAGTACAACCTAGTTGGAGGTTTTATTACAAAAGATATTATTCTTGGACCATTAAAGGGTATGGCCTTGATTATTACACTTCATTTTACTTCTCTCCTCGTGGTGGCCACAGTATAGATGACCTGAGGGAAGCGACCCATAAACGGAGAACTGAAGCTGAGCAAGGTTGTTGTTCCTTGTTTCTCCTCAGCTAGTAGAGAAGTCTTCCAGATTAAGGACCTTCATATTTAAGCATTGAGTATCAGACACCCCGTTAGGCATTTCTTCAGGGAAGTCTATGCTGTTGATCCCAGAGTTGTTGAGGTGACCCTTGCAGGTGCTTCTGAAGCGCCTTCTCTGTTATCACACTATCAGATTGAATTTTCATTGCTTGTTGCATTATCTTTCTACTCTCCTAGCTTCGCGGGGATGGCAGCTGAATGTATCTCAGAGTACTGCACAGTTCCTGGCACACAGGCTGTTATGTTCGTTAAATTAAACAAATTGTTTTAAATCCCTTTAAATGACCCAATTTACAAAATAAAAAGAAATATTCCTGAGCTGTAAATGACTCTTCTCTATTCATTAAACTTACGGTGAGTCAAGCAAGTGTGCATCCCTTGATGCAGGATGTGTTTTATTCACCTCTGTATCCTGCGTAGGAGGGGCTCCCAAACTTGAGAAGGTGCCAGAAAGAATCACATGGAGAACCTGTTACATTACAGCTGGCTGGGTCTCCCTCCCAGAGTTTTTGATTCAGAAGGTCTGGGATGGAGCCAGACCATTTGCCTTCTTAACAAGTTCCCAGCTGATGCAGACGCTACTGGTCCACAGACCACACTTTGACAACCTCTGCTCAGCCGAGTATCTTGCATATACACAGGACAGAAGAGCCTTCTAAAAATGGGTTAACTTTGTTCTCTCCACATATCGTGAATAGATGGATAGATTTCTCAAATTAACAACGGGAGGAAACAATTTGCACAGCCATGAATTCTCCCTTCGGATGAGCATTACACATACCTGTATCTGCTTCTGCCCGAACTGACGCGATGGCCTCACCGACTTCCACCATAGTGCTGGTGTGCTCCAAGTCAGTTTCCTCAGCGTCTATAAAAGCTCCCTGTTGCCTTCTGAAATAGTAAATATGTAAAAACTGGTAAGCTTTTTTTCAGTTTAAGAGTAATAAGAAATTTTAAATGGTATTTCTTCTACTAATACCATGTGTTAAGAACATAGTCTAAGAATCCATTCAAACAGAGCTGATTTTCCCCCTTATTTAAGTCTGTGTGATAATAGCTCATATATACAAAAGCTTAAATCCTGGGATCCAAGCCAGCATGGAAAGAAAAGGCTCCCTTCTGGACCCAAGGCAGTTATATTGTTTAAAATCCCTGTTGCATATTATACTGTATACCCGAAATTTGCCAAGAGGTAAATGCTAAATGTTCTCACCACAGACACGAAAAAGGATAACTATGTGAGGTGATGGATATGTTAATTAGCTTGATTGTGTTGATTATTTCACAGCGTATATGTATGTCAAATCATCAAATTTTACTCTTTTTAAAAAATATCTTTATTGGAGTATAATTTCTTTACAATGGTGTGTTAGTTTCTGCTGTACAGCAAAGTGAATCAGCTATACGTATACATATATCCCCATATCTCCTCCCTCTTGCGTCTCCCTCTCACCCTCCCTATCCCACCCCTCTAGGGGGTCACAAAGCACCGAGCTGATCTCCCTGTGCTCTGTGGCTGCTTCCCACTAGCTCTCTATTTTACATTTGGTAGTGTATATATGTCCGTGCCACTCTCTCACTTCGTCCCAGCTTACCCTTCCCCCTCCCCGTGTCCTCAAGTCCATTCTCTACGTCTGCATCTTTATTCCTGTCCTGCCCCTAGGTTCTTCAGAACCTTTTTTTTTTTTAGGTTCCATATATATGTGTTAGCATATGGTATCAAATTGTACTCTTTAAACGTATATAATTTTAATTGTCAACTATACCTCAATTAAGTTGGAAAAATATAAACCACCAAAAAAACCCTATTGTTCTATGAACTTTTAACTTCAATGAATTAGGCAAAGTGTATATGAATGACAATGAAACCTCAATCTGATTAATACTGTTGAGTTGTATCAGCTACTATAGAGTCAATTGCTCCATGAATTCTAAAGATTTTACTTCCAGAATACATGATAAAACATTGCGTATTGTGAACCGTGGAAAACAAAGACTTCCACCGTGATTTTAAAATGGTTCTCCTGGGGCTTCCTTGGTGGCGCAGTGGTTAAGAATCCGCCTGCCAATGCAGGGGACACAGGTTTGAGCCCTGGTCCGGGAAGATCTCACATGCCGTGGAGCAACTAAGCCTGTGTGCCACAACTACTGAAGCCTGCACGCCTAGAGCCCGTGCTCCGCAGCAAGAGAAGCCACCGCAATGAGAAGCCCGCGCACCGCAACGAAGAGTGGCCCCCGCTCGCCACAACTATAGAAAGCCTGTCCACAGCAACAAAGACCCAATGCAGCCAAAAATAAATAAATAAAAAATAAACTAAAATGGTTCTCCTAAAGCCTCAGATGAATCAACATACTTTGCACCTGATCTTAGCTACCTGTGAAAGATGATGTGTAACAGAGAAAAAGAGTATTTATATTTTTTATTGGAGTATAGTTGATTTACAATGTTGTATTAGTTTCTGCTGTACAGCACAGTGAATCAGTCATACATATACATATATCCACTCTCTTTTATTTTTTATTTTTTATTTTTTCCTTGCGGTACGCGGGCCTCTCACTGCTGTGGCCTCTCCCGTTGCGGAGCACAGGCTTCGGACGCGCAGGCTCGGCGGCCGTGGCCCACGGTCCCAGCTGCTCCGCGGCATGTGGGATCCTCCCGGACCGGGGCACGAACCCGTGTCCCCTGCATCGGCAGGCGGACTCTCAACCACTGCGCCACCAGGGAAGCCCTATCCACTCTTTTTTAGACTCTTTTCCCATATAGGTCATTAGATAGTATTGAGCAGAGCTCCCTGTGCAGTAGGTCCTTATTATCTATTTTATCTATAGTTGTATGTATATGTCAGTCCCAATCCCCCAATTTATCCCTCCCTCACCCCCCGCCCCCCGTAACAGTAAGTTTATCTTCTACATCTGTGACTCTATTTGTTTTGTAAATAAGTTCATTTGTACCGTTGAAAAAGAGTACTTTTAATAAGTCCTTCAATGATCCCTACATCATGCAGATGCTGCGTGGTGAATTTCTGCGCCAAGGCTTTGGAATCAGCGTGGGGATTCTTTCTGCATATATGTAAATGTTGTATGGAAACTCCACCTTTTAGGATTCCTAGAGGCGGAATACAAAGGCCACGTCTCTAAACCAGCAGCAAAGCTATCATTGAGGACAGCTGCCTTCCTCAAAGACTTCGTGGTTGTGTCCAGGCACAGCCCCCGCGCCCCTGGGATCCATACCTCCTCTCTAACTACACAGAGAGGCCAAGTCACCAGCAAGTGGTCTCCATCAAGGGACCACAAAGCTGCAGGCCAGTATTAGCTGCCAGTACTTCATCATTCTTATACCTCTCCTTCTCCAATCAGATTGAAGGTGTCCAGAAATATTTTGAAGAGAAAGCCATGAGTGTAGCCGCTTTTGCTAGCAGCCTACATGCAACTCCCCCCAGGGTATACTGAGAACAAAGCACTTATAATCGTGTTGAAAAATTAGCCCAGACTTTTTTTTTTTTTTTCTGAGGCAAGGAATAGGACTTTATTTGGAAAGCTGGCAGACCGAGAAGATGGCAGACTAATGTCTCAAAATAACCATCTTATCTGGGTCTGGATGCCAGTTTCTTTTATAGAATCAGAGAGGGAAATAAAGTAAAAAGGCATAATAGACAGTGAGAGGCGGGGAGGAAGTAAAGTAAAAAGGGCCATCAGTCTTGCAAAACATCTCCTGGGGGAGGGGATGTGTTAATTTCTTCTTTCTTGCAGCCATCCACAGGTGGACAGGGTCAAGATGTTTCCCTGAACAAAGGCACTTCCTTATATTCTTTTTAACATCAGGGGAACAGTGGGATAACTATTAAGGACTATCAGGCTCCAAGTCCAAGGACAGAACTGAGAAAATGTGTTTATAGAATTTGATGAGTAATTTTTGTCTGATAGTTTAATTACATTGTTTCATGTTATATACGGAAAACAGAAGATTGGAGAGTGGTATTTCTTAAAGTATAATCACTTACTCATTCCGCTGAGAAGAAAGATTCTGTTCTGTTAACTGATTATGTTCTTGTTTTTTAACTGTGAAATAAAACAAAGATTATATAAGCGTTGTTCGGAAGCCACACTTCTTACTTCCTTGAGGACCAGTGACCTTCACATATGCACACACACACACTCCAATCCCATTTGAGTTCACCTTCACAGACTTGAAACAGCCAGAGGGAAGGCCAGTCTGAATTTGGAATATAGAAAAGGATCGAACCATGTAATAGTTTTTATTCAAGAAATTCAAGTTTGTAACTAGCACCACCCCCAGGCCAGCATTACCAAGCACTGATTACTGAGGTCCTAAGCAGAGTTGCCTCATGGGAAGCATTTAGAATTAACACATTCAGATTGCTCTATCACTGCGCCACTGCTTCTCAGGCACTAGAGCTCATCTTCCATTGTAAAATTCATTCTCCGAAATAGTTTAAACAGCCTCCTGCCTCTTGATCTCCTACTAGTGAGTTGAGCAAATCCTTTCATTATAAATAGTAGAAAGTAAATATCAGCCCCATTCCCTGTAAAAATTGTCACAAAATCTGAGTCACTGAGCTGTTCTTGTACTTCTTGTTCTGGAGAATGCATGCTTGAACTTACCTGTCATAAGTTCCTGTTGTTTCAACAAAATACTTCTGATTTCTTTTAACCACATCATCTTCACATCTACATTTGAAGCCTAAAGATTTAAAAAGCAGGGGAGGAGAGGACATGTTTCCTTTTTAAAACGATGCTTTATAATAAAACAAATGTCGCTAAGTATATCAAACACGATTTACATCCTGAACCACCATATTCCAACTCTAACATTTTGATTCTTAAAACTTCTAAGAAGCAAATAAGTAGCCATTGGCTTAGATGAAATAATAGCCAAAACCATTTCGAACTTGGCCTTCAATAATAATGCTCAGAGAAATGTGAAATATAAATCTCACTTATTTTTTCTGTGTAGGAGGGTTCTTTTAAATATATAAATGTTTTTATGTTTAATTTTGGTAAAACAAAACAAGTTCTACTGTTTCTGAAAAGACAATCTATTGTAGGGACTTCCCTGGCGGTCCAGTGGTTAGGACTCGGCGCTTTCACAGCCGAGGGCCGGGGTTCGATCCCTGGTCGGGGAACTAAGATCCTGAAAGCCATGTGGTGCGGCCAAAAAAAAAAAAAAAAGGACACTTTGAAATGACAATATTCTCTTGAAATGTTCTAATTCCTCTCTTCTTCCATGAGACAGGTTGAAGCTTACAGCGCGTCTGGCCAGGACTTTAACCACATTCTTTAGAAAAAACAATCCGATCTGAATCATCACATCGCCCTGTCTCATAATCAGGTCCTCTCTGAATGCTGAGCACAAGAGGAACTCAGAACTGTTATAAATCTATAACTCAAGAAACTTGATGGGGACAGAGGAGCACCGGCCAAGCTCTTGGCTATCCGCTCTTGTTGATAAATCTCCTGGTGTCGTGGTGAAAACTTAAAGCCATAGAAAGCATCACAGACATATCTCAAGTTAAAGAAAACTTCTGCCAAGATATGGAAGCAACCTAAGTGTCCATCGACAGATGAACCGATTTGAAAGATGTGGTACATATATACAATGGAATACTACTCAGCCATAAAAAAGTATGAAATAATGCCATTTGCAGCAACATGGATGGACCTAGAGATTATATGTGGAATCTAAAAAATAAACAAACTAATGAATATAACAAAAAAGAAACAGACTCACAGAGACAGAGAACAAACTAGTGGTTACCAGTGGGGAGAGGGAAGGGGGAAGGGGCAATATGGCAGTAGGGGATTAATAGGTACAAACTATTAGGTATAAAATGAGCTACAAGGATATATTGTACAGCACAGGGAATATAGCCAATATTTTATAATAACTATAAATGGAGTATAACCTTTAAAAATTGTGAATCACTTTATTGTACCCCTGTAAAATATAACATTATACAACAACTATACTTCAATAAAAGAAAAAAAAGGAAGAAGAAAACTTGGTAACTGAGAAAATGTTTAATTGCATCACAAAGAATAATAATCAAATAATATTTAGGTAACCTACAGGAAAGGACTGAGAACTTTTGTAATGTAACCAAAATTATTTTTGTTTGCAAATTCAGACTTTTGTATCTTAAGGCAGGTTATGGTTTCTAGAATAATTCTTTTTTTTTTTTTTTTTTTTTTTTAGAATAATTCTTAAATGACCAACCTGGACAATATAAACTTCTTCCTTCCCAGCATACCAGATTTCAAACTTGCGGTTGTCTCCTTTTACATATTCAGTGATTCCAACTTCATCCATCTACAATATATGAGTCACCATTTTCATGAGCATTTTATTCTGAAAATGAAATTACATTAAATCTACCCCCATCATATTCTAAATGAAACAGAATTTCTCACTTCTGCAAAATATATGTTTTATAATCAAAGAATAGGAAATGATAAATACAATCAGAGACCTGAGTGTTTATATGCTTTCATTAAACTATGCACTTATATAGTACAGACTACATGCTCCATTCCAGTGAGTGAGTAAAACAAATGTTTCAAATCTGAGCATCCAAGTAGTCGAGGTAAGATTGAATTCCATTATAAATTAACTGTACACTATAAAAACAAATTATTGTGTCAAACACAGAAGTAAAACTAATTAAACATTGTGGAAAAGGTCATCTAAAATTAATTTAAATGGTTCTTTTTAATAACTTTATGCCAGATAAGTTAATCTCACAAATTACTACTTATGTCTATAGAAGCCCTACAAGTTATAGACATCCAATTTATGGGTCAGGGGAGAACCAACCAGGTACACAGAAATCCCCTCTATTTCCACCAATCTCTTGGTCTCTCTAGAAAACAACCTGTCATGGGACAGTGATGTCTTCCTGTAGCCAGTGAAAATTAGGTATGCAATATCCCTTCCTTACCATAGTTTTTCTTCTCTTTCATATGATTGTGCAAAGCACAAACTCTTCCATTTTCTTTCAGCCTATGCTGCTAATAGCTTGGTTAATTTCATTTTGAGCAATTTCACTCCCTTGTACACACATTCTCTTTTAGTTTCCTTCTGCCTTCTCTTTCCTTTCAATCCTTTCCTCATTAACTAAAGGAATGTCTCACTCTCTGTTCCATTTACATGCCTCCCAAATGACCCCAATTAGAGCTGATAAGCATTCAGAGTAGTGCTAGTGAGATCCCCATATCAAGGAAAAGAAAAAGGATTATACTTAGAAATGAAAGAGCCTGTGACATCTACCCTGAATGTACTCAGAAGTAACTTTCAGAATGTCCAAAAATATCTTTACATTCCTACTCAACCACTCTAACTAACCTACTTTTGCTCAAACATCAGGTTTTAAGATAAACAATAATCTCATATTCAATCTATATTTAAATTGATTTTGTTTCAATACATGGTTTTGTTTTAACAGCATGATAAGATGGAAAGCCCATGCGCTAGCTATGTGTGCTGGTACAAGTTGCTTAACCTTTCTGAATTTCAGTTTCCTCAACTATAAAGTGGGAAGAGTACCTATTTCATAGAGTTGATATAAGGATTAAATAGCATGCACTGAAGGCTTAGATAACATGATGAGTTTTTAAAAGTATGAGTTTGCTTTCTCAACTTTCCCTTATTTGAATAGCAATGGTTTTGCTCTTTTTCACTGTATACATAGAGCACAGCATTATAGATTAAATGAGCTTTGCTGAGTTACTCTGGAAACCTAACCATGATATCTATCAAACACTGTTCTTAGTTCTAAACAATTCACTACAAATGATCCACTGTAATACAATCCATTTGTAATTCATGGATTGTAGATATTTTCTCAAATAACACAATATAAAGGTTTTATCAAAAGGTTTCTTTCTACTTATTAAATATTTACTATCCCATGAAAACTTACCTTTAGAACCTAGAGGCAGAGTTAAAGCTCTAACTCTATGAATATAGTTATATGATATATTATATAATAAATAATATATATAAAAGAACGAGGCTGATTCTACAGTTATGCCCTAACTGTGGTCTCTGCCTCATCCTTCACATTTTCACTGATGATTTCTGGTAGCTATGAATATATTTTCTTTATTTTAAAGCATTTTATCTGAAGACATCTTGCTGTATCAAGTGCTCAGGGCCCCAACTTTTAACCTAATTTTCTGTCTTCAGACAGAAAGGGTAGTGTGAAGATGTCAACTACCTTGTTAAAAGTCACCCAGTGGGTCAGAACTCTGGGATTATAACCAATAACTACCTATCTTAAGACTTTTATTAGGGAGATCAGCTCGGTGCTTTGCGATGACCTAGAGAGGTGGGATAGGGAGGGTGGGAGGGAGGCTCAAGAGGGAGGGGATATGGGGACAGATGGATGTATATGGCTGATTCACTTTGTTGTACAACAGAAACTAACACAGTATTGTGAAGCAATTATACTCCAATAAAGATCTCTTAAAAAAAAAACTACTTGAATATTGGGAGGGAAAGCACTTGATATATTAAATGAAAAGTCCATGTTATAAAACTGAAAAGAAAAAAGACGTTTATTTCTGTATCTTGGATATATAATAGTTACTTCTTGGGTCAGTATTATGAAAAAGTTGATCTTGGACTTCCCTGGCGGTCCAGTGGGTAAGACTCTGCACTTCCAATGCAGGGGGCACGGGTTTGATCCCTGGTCAGGGAACTAGGATCCCACATGCCATGTGGTATAACCAAAAACAAAAAAATTGATCTTGATTCACAATAACAATAACAACAAAAAAATGTAGCTAGGCTGAACTGCCGTGAAGCAGTTAGAAACAAGATATTGGGTATAAAACAGCAACATAACTATCTTGAAAATAGTTTCTGGGATCAAAAAAAGAAAGAAAATGAGAATTATAACAGAATACTATTTATATAAATTAAAACTAAATGGGGGGCTTCCCTGGTGGCGCAGTGGTTAAGAATCCGCCTGCCAATGCAGGGGACATGGGTTCGAGCCCTGGTCCGGGAAGATCCCACATGCCGCAGAGCAACTAAGCCCATGTGCCACAACTACTGAGCCTGCGTTCTAGAGCCCGCGAGCCACAACTACTGAAGCCCACATGCCACAACTACTGAAGCCCGTGTGGCTAGAGCCCGTGCTCCACAACAAGAGAAGCCACCGCAATGAGAAGCCCGTGCACCGCAACGAAGAGCAGCCCCTGCTCGCCGCAACTAGAGAAAGCCCGTGTGTAGCAACGAAGACCCAATGCAGCCAAAAATAAATAAATAAAATAAAATTAATTAATTAATTAATTTTTAAAAAGCTAAATGGGCACAGAACATTAGTATATACTTAAAAAGAACACACAAACTGAAGGATGTACATCAAATAATACAGGGGTAGAGAGGAGTGTAAGTGTGGGGAATGATAAAAAGGAATGAATGAAGGAATGAAAGAATAAACAAGCAAGAACAAGGCCTGCCAGCACGGTGCAGTGGTTACAATCATGGAGACCGAAGCCATCTGCCCGGGTTTGAATCTGTGCTGCACCACTTACTAGCCATGCTCTTGGATGAATTATTCACCTCTCTGGAACTTGGCTTTCTCATCCTCAAAATGGGGTTAATAATACTTCCTGCTTCATGGGCTTCCCTGGTGGCGCAGTGGTTGAGAGTCCGCCTGCCGATGCAGGGGACACGGGTTCGTGCCCCGGTCCGGGAAGATCCCACGTGCCGCGGAGCGGCTGGGCCCGTGAGCCGTGGCCGCTGAGCCTGCGCGTCCGGAGCCTGTGCTCCGCAATGGGAGAGGCCACAACAGTGAGAGGCCCGCGTACCGAAAAAAAAAAAAAAAAAGTTCCTACTGCATATAAAGTTGCTATGTGGATTAAATGAATTAACACTGGTATTCGTAAACAGAACAGCTCCTAGCAAACAGTGAGTACCACATGTATGTTTGTTAAACTTAAAAACATAGATGATAATAATAAACACATGAACTGAGGAATCTGTAGAACTCAAATCTCTCCATTTGACTAACTGTGACTTTAGGGCCTTTCCTTTGCACAGGAGCAGCCGACTTAAAATATAGCACACAATCACCGTACAGCTGTGGGGCTACGAGATTCCAGCTTGATACGATGAAGTCACGGCAACAGTCCCTTGAAAGTGCATCTGCATTGATCCTCTCTACCAAGGGGAAGATTCTGAAACCAGGAACCCAAACTGTTAGGTAACACACTGACTAGTCCTACTAGTAATTATTTAATCTTGGAATCTCATATAAGCAAGAGGAAGAAAGCATAGTGAGGCTTATAAGAGATAGCCTAATTGCCATCTTTCTCTGTCAGCGACATCACCGTTTTCCTAGTAATCCTGGTCTAAATCCTTGCAGGCATCACTGACTAATCTCTTTTATTAAGGACACTAGGCATTATTGGGGAATCAAAGAAAAATAAGGCTGATTTTTTTCCTTCAAATGTCAGGTATTATTTACTTTCAGTATCTAGTAAGTCAATAAGCCTGCCTGTTTACCTGCCATGGAAGTGTTTCTTGCATCTATCCCACCCTCTGTTTCCACGGTAGCCACTGTACTTCGAAATCTCACAAATTGGTTACCTCATACCAGTCTGTCCTTACTGTGATGTACTTTAGAAACACTGTTGGTGTGCCCATCATTGTGACAAATTAAAGGTAAAAAAAGAAAAATAGATACAAGCCAGAAATAGTATATTAGGTAGTAACTAGGTCACACCTAAATGCCCATTGACAGACGAATGGATAAAGAACATGTGGTACATATATATATATACAATGGAATATTACTCAACCATAAAAAGGAACGAAATTGGGTCATTTGTTGAGACGTGGATGGATCTAGAGACTGCCATACAAAGTGAAGTAAGTCAGAAAGAGAAAAAACAAATATCGTACATTAACGCATATATGTGGAACCTAGAAAAATGGTACAGATGAACCGGTTTGCAGGGCAGAAATTGAGACACAGATGTAGAGAACAAACGTATGGGGACCAAGGGGGGAAAGTGGCGGGGGCAGGGGGGTGGTGTGATGAATTGGGAGATTGGGATTGACAATGTATACACTAATATGTATAAAATGGATAACTAATAAGAACGTGCTGTATAAAAAAATAAATTAAATTTAAAAAATTTTTTTAAAAAGTGAATCAAATGGATTTGGGTCCAACACGACTATGAAGATAAAGTACCCTCCTCTGGAATAAATATACAGACAGCAAGAGATATGAACCCTGTCTGAGGTCAATCACAAATTCTTGCTTCTCGACAGATGTTTATTAGAGACATAAAAGACGCTTGGAGATTTTGGGGGCTTAGAGGTGGGCGAATATCAAAGGAGCAACTGGGAGACTTCCCTGGTGGCGCAGTGGTCAAGAATCTGCATGCCAATGTGGGGGACACGGGTTCGCGTCCTGGTCCCAGAAGATCCCACATGCCGTGGAGCAACTAAGCCCGTGCGCCACAACTACTAAGCCTGCGCTCTAGAGCCCGCGAGCCACAACTACTGAGCCCACATGCCACAACTACTGAAGCCCACACGCCTAAAGCCCGTGCTCCGCAACAAGAGAAGCCACCGCAATGAGAAGCCCGTGCACCGCAACGAAGAGTAGCCCCCGCTCGCCGCAACTAGAGAAAGCCTGCGCACAGCAATGAAGACCCAACGCAGCCAAAAATTAATTAATTAATTAATTTTTTAAAAGGAGCGACTGGGCATTTGTTATGAAAACAGTGAGGGTTTTGAACAGCCACTGCTGTGGGTTCAGAAGTGAAGCAGGGAAAGTAGACAGTAGGAAGAAGTCAGAGACCTAACCCTGGGCAGGAGCCCCATTAGGAACAGCATGGGGTCGCTGGCCTCTGGGAAGAATCAAAAGCAGGGCCTGCTTCTCGGGTGGCCTCCTGACACAAAGCCCTCGGGCCTGGCTCAGGACACATGGCACGTCCTCTCCATTACCACTGCTGGACATCGCATCAATTCTCAACATGCTAACAACCAAGAAACAGTGGTTGGGGAGTCAAGGGTCCTAATTTTCTCCATTTTCCAAATTTTCTTCAACAAATGCCATACCGCTTTTACAATGTAGAACTTGAAAGATAAAATTAATTAGGTGTGAAAAAAATCAAATTTGCCAAAATTACAGACTCATGTGGATTGGAGGTTCCTCTTGTCAAATGTCAAAACCAGCTGGGAGTGTCACTGGATTGCCAGTAACTTCCTCAAACAATACTGCTCTCATTTTAATACCAAACTAACATTAGGACACAATGGCAGTTTGGGTTATGGGAGAGAAGAAAGTAATTTCTAAGGATCGGACAGGACAGGTGTGGGCAGTATTCAGCTGTAGGTGGCTTTGGACACCCAGGAAGGGAGGGGATGGAGGAGGGATACAATGGGAATGTGCTAACCATAAAAGTGATCCATTTTTAAATCACACGGAAAAAAAGGAAGAAACTCTTTCCTCCATGACTCTCCCGTATGAGAAAAGCTCCTTGCTATCAAGACCAAGAGCCCCACCTGGTGCCATTGGTAAGAGAGTGCTAATGGGGGAGCCTGGGTCACTGCCCACAATTTCAAACTGTGCCGTGCAGGAGTCTAGGGCACCCCCTCGGGGACTGCCTGGGACTGAAGTGAGAGAGGAAAGGAAGGAGGCCACGGTCTGCCCTCCGTGGCTCTCATTTCAGGCAGAAAAGTTCTGCTTCACCTGACTTCCCTCTAAGATTTCTACTTAAGGTTCCATGGGTGGGAGTGTGCGAAATGGGTGGTGAAGGGGGAGTCAAAGGGTACAAACTTCCAGTTATAAAATAAATAAGTCCTAGGGA
The DNA here is from genome assembly GCF_002837175.3 of Physeter macrocephalus. NCBI lineage: Eukaryota > Metazoa > Chordata > Mammalia > Artiodactyla > Physeteridae > Physeter > Physeter macrocephalus. Next base: position 109,712,206 of record NC_041234.1, read on the forward strand.
TGTAATGCACAGCATGGTGACTATGGGTACCACGGTTAATAATACTATGTGTGGTGATGGATGTTACTTGTGGTGATCATTTCACAACATATACAAATATTGAATCATTACACTGTACACCTGAAACTAATGTAATGTTATATGTCAGTTATACCTCAATTTAAAAAAAAAAAGGGAAAGAGGATTTTTGTTTTTTGTTTTTTTTGGCCGTGGCGCGAGCAGCTTATGGGATCTTAGTTCCACAACCAGGGGTCGAACCTGGCCCCTTAGCAATGAGAGTGCAGAGTCCTAACCACTGGACCACCAAGGAATTCCTGAAAAGAGGAATTTTATTTTATTTTATTATTTATTTATTATTTTTTTTTTAAAGAGGAATTTTAGATGCTGAAAACAAAACCATCAAAGTCACCATTATCTGCTCATTTTAACACATGAAGATAATAGGGACTAAATATGACACATCACTACGGTATTTATATGTCAGTTATACCTCAATTTAAAAAAAAGATTTTCTTTTAAAAAAAGATGTGCAACTAAAGTATAAGAGTATATATACTTCTTCAGCCCAGTCATCTGAGCTGAAAAAGTATACAAACTGGAATACAGTATATGTATATATGAAAGACTATTACGTTACACAATTCAAAGAGTCTTACTTTCAAACAGTGCTTAAAACTGTATGACGGGTATCGATCAGAGCCTTCTCTGCTTTCAACACGCCTTTTACAAAAAACAATGGCTTTTTCGTACAAGAAAAGGTGCCGCTGCATTGGCTTGAATCTAGCAAAATCCTTCATCTTTGTAGCACCTTTCTTGTGTCCAATCCAAACGCTGAATGCACCCTGCGTTATCATCTTGCCCAGCTCATTTAAGTTTCCCTGGAATGGAAAACCCAAACTCATTAGTACAAGGCAGAGCAACATTCACATCTCTGACATCAATATTACAGTGTTTAGATTGAGTGACTAAAACCCTGAAGCGTAATTTATAGTTTTTAAAGTTTCATCCATCATAACTTTTCACAGGAAAACATGCCATGTGTCACCCAGTTACAAAATGACTCTGGGACCAGGAGATAGAAGAAGCCTCCTTTTCCCTGGCTTCATGTTTCCATTACTTCCTCAATCCTAATTGGTAAATGACCTCTCCCAGTCCAAGTTTTCCCACGGGGGGCAGTTACTCTAAAGATTTGATCTCTTTCTTCCATCTCTATCCTGGACTGAGGCAAAGAGCAACTCTGGGACCATATGCCTCCTTAGAATAGACCCAAACATTCCAGTAAGCGGGATCTCCCAAGGTCTGCACTTGGGGGTAGGCCTTGTGAGGGACAAGGGGAATGTCGTAAATCCATTTGGCTGCTGATCTGAAGCCAATTTTCCACTTAGCATCATAAGTAATAATGCTGACATTCGGATCCTTCATTTGTCTGCCTCTTACATCTTATTTCTCAGTTGATTCCAGGAGAGGAAGAAAGAGATGTTAACATGCTTACCCTGTAAAACTGCAACAATCATTATGATTTACTTACGATATAGCCATTTATTGCAATCTGATGCATTGAGTCATTAACTGACTTCAGTAAATCCAGTATCATGTCAAGTGCCTCCTTTAATTGTACAGATCCTTTGCAGTCTTTGCTATATTTTAATAGCTCCTGTAATTAGAAGTCAAGAATTAAACTTAATATTAGGCAGATATTAATAACTGGAGAAAATGAATACATTTTTGGCTAACACGCTTTCAAGGAAGAATCCAAAGATAATGGCAGTTTTTCGAGTAATTTCTTTCATATGCTATTTGTCACATTAATACTGTATTTAATAACAATGTCAAAACTGGGGAAGAAATGGAATAGTGACTAAACAGTAGAAAGCAAAGGGCATTCAATGCTTCTGGAACTGGAGAACAATAGGTATTAGGACAGGCTAGAGATCCGTTTTTAAAGCAATTACACATTTTTTGGTCCTCCACTTACAGCAATTCATTTTATTCATTATGCATATACCATAGAACATTGTAAAAAGGCATTTTAAAACAAGCTATGTTGTATTTATATTTAACGTGACATTTTTGGAATCCTTTCACATTACTCAGAGGTGTGCCATCTTCATTTTTCATTGAGAAGGCCCATAGGAAATAACAGTCTCAAAACCATAGGAAATAACAGTCTCAAAACTATATTTGTTTAGTTCTGCTTAACAACAGTAAAAGTTCTGCAGTCAGGGTTATATATCAGTGTAACTTGTACGGACAATTAAATAGCTAGAAGCATTGATTCAACTGCTAAATCCAGCTGTCCCAGTCAGGAAGCCTACCAATTTCTAGTGCTCACTAGTCAGCTGCTTCAGTTTTAATGGCTCTGCCACATTTGACCCAAAGAAGTAAGTAAAGAAAGAAACAAATGTTTCATGCAATTACCTTCAACAGTAACTGATATTTAGTAATCCGTTGCACTGGTTTCAGTAAATAGGAATCTAGACCAAGTCTGTGCTTTAATTTTCTTTGACATTCCTGTCATTAAAATACAATTATCAATAAATTTAAATTGACATTTACCTATGAAAACGTCAAATGTTCATTGATTAGACCCAATGCACGCATGTTTCTTACATCTCAAGGAAAATTTACCAGAAAAATTGCTGCTATATATGGTATGGAAATTGTAAGACGCAGTATGTTTAAAAAACTACAGTAAACTTTATTTCGAGGATCGGAGAGGTAGAAAATCCCCAAATTTCAAAGACTAAAAGGTTTTTATGTATAAATTCACAATGATGTGGAATGCTTAAAAAGTAAGAAAGCAATGAATGACCATAGGTTAACATGACCAAAAAGTTCTTCAAAGTATCCAAGAAAATTAACAAAAGGCTCAGCTCTGCAGGCCAAGACCCAGAAAAGAAATAGGTTGTACTGAATATAAATCAGACTGGGTATGAGAAGAGTTTTTTAAATGTCACAAGAAAAATACAGCCCTATCAACTGGTGCTACATTTCATCTGATTATTGGCTTGCTGCCACTATAAATATAAGAGCCGTGACTTTGGGTCCTGGGAACATTGTAGGGTCCATAATTAGGGCAAGATGGAGCTGTTTAGGATGAAATCTGCGTATAGGAAGTGCAGATCACAAAGGGAATGGGAGAGGAGATATCTATGGAAGATCCAGGACCCTCCTCTGTATGTGATAAAATCCAATACATAATCTAATTCGATTATCAACTTTTATGGTTAAAAATGGTGGACTGATAACATGTATTTAGCTCTCCACTCATGAAACCCAATTAAAGTGATGGAAAAGTTATTTTTACAACGAAAAACCCAAAGTTACAAAGATGAAAGAGGGAAAAACATGACAAAATTTGGAAACTGGAAGAGGGAAAAGCCAAGGAACAACTCAATTTATGTTAAAGAACACACTTCCCCTCCTCCACAAAGACTCCAGAATCAGGTACCTCTGGAAGTTGGAGATGAAGGTGGGGTTTGAAAAAAGATGGCTGTTTAAGAAGTAATTTTAAAAGTTTGTTTAAGAAGTAATTAGATACTAACCAGTGTTGGGAGAGGTGTGGAGCAATCAGGCCCCTCATACACCGTCGGTAGGAATGTAAAAAGGTGCAGCAACTTTGGAAAACAACCCAACAGTTCTTCAAAAAGTTAACAGAATTACCATATGACCTAGCAATTTCACACCCAGGTCTATGGCAAAGAGAAATGAAAATAACGTCCACACAAAAACTTGTACACAAGGGGCTTCCCCGGTGGCGCAGTGGTTGAGAGTCCGCCTGCCGATGCAGGGGACGCGGGTTCGTGCCCCGGTCCGGGAGGAT
>NC_041234.1:109716076-109726786 GCF_002837175.3 Physeter macrocephalus
CGTGCCGCGGAGCGGCCGGGCCCGTGAGCCGTGGCCGCCGAGCCTGCGCGTCCGGAGCCTGCGCCCCGCAACGGGAGAGGCCACGACGGTGAGAGGCCCGCGTACCGCAAAAAAAAAAAAAAAAAACAAACAAACAAACAACTTGTACACAAAAGGTGGAGACAACCCAAATGTCCATCAGCCGACGAATGGGTAAATAAAATGTGGAATATCCATCCATACAATGGAATATTATTAGGCCGTAAAATGGAATGAAGTTCTGACACTTGCTACAACGTGGATGAACTGTGAAAATATGATGCTGAGTGAAAGGAGCCCGACAAAGAAGGTCACATATTTTAAGATTCCATTTATATGAAATGTTCAGAACAGGCAAATCTATAGTGACAGAAAGTAGCTTCGTAATTGCAGAGAGCTGTGGGGCTTGGGGGAAGATGGGAGGTGACTGTTAAAGGTTTTTTTTTTTTGGAGTGATGAAAATGTTCTTAAGTTGACAGTGGTGATGGTTGCACAATGTTGTGAATATAGTGAAACTACTGAATTGTACATTTTAAAAGGGTGAATTTTGTGTTATTTTAATTATATCTCAACAAAGCTGTTACCAAAAAAAAAAAAAAAAGAATTCAACGAGCATTAAATCTAAACAAAGTAGCACTGTCAGCAGCAGCAACAGTAAGCATCTTGGACAGCATATGCCACTGTGCAAAACTGGGTGGCTGCTGCCCTTGTCCCCATAGCAGAAGAAAGGATGTTTATCTGAAAAGAGTAAAACGGAGGGCCTTTGGACTAGGGAATACCAGGTCCAGCTGACGGCATCATACCATATTGAAAGCAAAGAGATTACTTGAATATCTATGTACCAACTAAGAGACTCTCAACCTTTCCCCCGACTTGGCTACCAGAACACTGGCAGCCAGATCCTTATTCTCCAGGTAGCAGACTGGAGAATCTGACCAGCCTGAGCAAAAGGACCTAAACATACAGGTCTTGGGGATCCTCCAAGGACCCAACAGTGAGGACCATGGTCAATAAACCCACATAAGCACAGGAAACTTCCAGTGAGCTTTTTAGTGCTTATTCCTAACGCCAGTGGACAACCAAATATCACCAGACATTTGAGGAAAGTGACAGAAACAAAAAAAAAAAAAAGAAAAGAGAAGAAAAGCAATATGAAGACAACAGAAACTCTGTAAGGAGGAGAAAGCTATTTTTAAAAGGAAAATCTAGGGCTTCCCTGGTGGCACAGTGGTTGGGAGTCCGCCTGCCGATGCAGGGGACGCGGGTTCGCGCCCCGGTCCGGGAAGATCCCGCGTGCCGCGGAGCGGCTGGGCCCGTGAGCCGTGGCCGCTGAGCCTGCGCGTCCGGAGCCCGTGCTCCGTGACGGGAGAGGCCGCAGCGGTGAGAGGCCTGTGTACCGCAAAAAAAAAAAAAAAAAAAGGAAAATCCATTATAATTCTCCTCATATAGATAAGTAAAGATATTGAATTCATGAAACATAAACAGGGTTGTACTGAAAGGAACATTCAGAGAACAAAAAAGGGTAGAGGCTCTTCAAAATTAATAACATGATGGCAGAAACAAAACCCTCAACAGAAGGACTAGAAGATAAATCCCAGAAGATACAGCAATAAGACAAAGACCCAGAACATAGAAAGAAACGATAATTAGAGGACTGGTCCAGAATCTCCAACATCTGTACAATAGAAATTCCAGAAAGAGAAAATGGAGAAAATTGTGTGGAGAAAATCGAAGGAAAAAAAATCCAAGTAAATTTGGACAAGGGGTTCCAAATTCAAAGGGATCACCATAAGATTGGATAATGGCACAGCACTGTGATATTTCAGAACCCTGAGGATAAAGGAAGCTCCCATAAGCTTTCATAGAGAGGACAAAACTAGGTCACATGCAAAGGAACAAAAATCAAAATGGCATAAGATTTCTTAACAGCAACACTGGAAACTAGAAAACAATGGAGCAAATACCTTCAAAATTCTGAGGAAAATTATTTCTTACATAGAACTCTATACCCAGTCAAGCTAGCAATCAAGTGTTAGGGTAGAATAAAGACACTCGCAGACATGCAAGCTCTCAAAAACATTTACCTATCATGCACACTTTCTCAGTAAAGCTACTGGAGGATGTATTCCGCTGAACAAGTTAATAAAACAAGGAAGAGACAGATATGGCACCTAGGAAACAGGAGAGCCTAGGCAAGAGACATGTGAACAGACTCCCCGAAATTGATATTCACCAACTTTCCAAGATGGCAGCTGCACAACGGGCTTAGTGAGTCTAGATGAGCAGGTCAGAAGACTCCAGGGGAGATTTTTTCAAAGATGAAATTCAGAGAAAATATAATGTTTAAATGTACTAAGAAGAGATTGATGTAAACTCTCACAACTGGGAAAGTTTGGGGTAGAAGAGGGATAAGTACCTAGAACATTAAGTGAGTAAAAAAGACACTTGTGGGGCTTCCCTGGTGGCGCAGTGGTTGCGCGTCCGCCTGCCGATGCAGGGGAACCGGGTTCGCGCCCCGGTCCGGGAAGATCCCACGTGCCGCGGAGCGGCTGGGCCCGTGAGCCATGGCCGCTGAGCCTGCGCGTCCGGAGCCTGTGCTCCGCAACGGGAGAGGCCGCAACAGTGAGTACCACAAAAAAAAAAAAAAAAAAAAAAAAAAAAGACACTTGTAAGAAAAACAATAAGGAAGGAAAAGCAACTGTCTTATTCCACATTATTCACCTGAGCACAGAAATTACATAGTCTTAATCATTTAACACTGTATATCAATCTAACCAGAGTTACACAATATAACTAGATTGGACAATTTGGAGGAAAAGAAGTGTGTGTGTGTGTGTGTGTGTGTCTGCGTGCTGGGGAACAAGAACAATGAAAGAAAGCTAAATCCTCATCTTCCATCATGGGAATAGCAATACGGTTATGATATTTGGAGGTATGAAGGTAAATACCGAAAGAAGTAGCTAAAAGAGCAGAAAGTAGTTGCCTCTGGGGAGCAGCAGATATGTTTGTGTGCATGTATGTATATTTTGGGGAGGGTCAAACCGCTCTTTTATATATATATATATATATATATATATATATATATATATATACATATAACTTACTTAAAGCAGAAAATGAATTTATAAATAAGAACTATCCCAGTATCTTCCACAGAGAGTACATCCAATACCTGAACAATTACTATACCTGGAAAAAGGCGCATTCTGAATACTTCTTCCAAATTGCCTCTGACCTGGGCTTATTCTGACAATATTTTGCATACATTTGAAAATCATCTTTCTGTGATAAAAAGAAAATTCAAGGGTATTAGCAATTTGTGAGCATGTACTTTTCTTATCAAGGAAGGCTGAGCAAGAGTGAGTATGGCCAAGCATCACAGGGAATGTGGCCTAAAGGGCCTGTCACACCGGCAGCTGGTCAGAAGCCCTCTTTATATTCCAAGAACAGCACGCCCATCAGACCAGGCAGAGGGACACATAATTATCCAAGGAATTTCATAACTTCCATTTACCAAGTTTAAGAGTTAGAGGGAGAAAAGAAAAGTCAGAGGGAGAAAAGCCTTCTTTGAATGAACTATGAAAACAGACTACTTTTCTCATTACTATGAGGTAATAGGGTACCAAGAAATATGCTCTTTCTACGCTTTCAGTCTCTCGACTCGCTAGTGAATGAACTTATAGTAACTCCCGAGGTCTTCGGTTCCTCGGAGCATCATCATTGTACCATAACATCGCAAGGCATCTGCCCATGCTATTCTCTCTCCCTGGAATCATCTTTATTTGACCCTCATGTAATGGGCTACCTCCGACTCAGTCATTAACATTCATCTCATGAGCCATCTCTTCTATACAGCCATCATTTATACCTCCAGTCAATATCAGGTGCACCTCTTCTTGGCTCCTATAGGACCCTTTGTATATCTGTAATATACCACATCTCACACTGTACACAATGGATTCCCTGTCTTTCTGTGAGGATGGTCTTGGTATTCCGCATTGCCTAGTAAAGTGCTTGGCACAGAGTAGGTATTCAGTAGACGGCTGTTGAATGAATGAACAGATCAACACCACTTATTAAACCCTTACTGATTGCCAAGAACCATGCTGACCTTATTAGAGATACAAAAATACATAGGATACGGACCCTGCCTCAATGAGCTTTCCATCTAGTTGGAGCAGATTTCATGAATATGTGTAAAGATGCGTAGTAATGTAAAATTCCCAAGGAGTAGCACAGACATTAAGTACTACAGGAGTTCAAAGGAAAGAGAGGTTGCTGTTGCTTAGGGAAGTCGGGGAGGAATTTGGCCATGGTTTAAACGCGTTTGAAGTTTGGATATGTTGAGAAAGGTTCTGCCTAACCCTTATTATCTTCTCACGCCATAAACGCTTTCTGAGATAAGATATCTCCCTGGAAGCTTTCAGTGATCACCTCTATCAAACTGACTCTCAAATCAAGACAAAACTGATCTTTCAAGAAGAGGAGGAACGAGATAAGCAGAGAACATTGTGAGAGAAAACTCTAATGGGAGAGAGTATGATTACAAAGCCTGGGAAGTCAATTGTACTAAGTACACTCTTAGGAAGCAGAGAAATGAGCCTCCCTGAATGATCTTGTAGAATAAAAGGAACACACAGCTCCCCATTTTGCAAAGTTCCTGTGACAGATGCCTTGGTGTCTGAAAGCCAGACTCCATTTGATTCAAAGGCTTCACATGTACTAGAGGGGAATATCAAGGCATCTCTTAGGCTAAAAATTAACCAAGCCAAGAATGGTTGTGCTGAGATGATCCCAAATCTCCCATCTTCACAGCCAGGATGGTCCTTGGACTCCTGGGATCACCCAGGGGTCAATGGACACAAGCTGAGCCATTGTAGCGTTCGATACCACAGAATACAATGGCCATTTGTATGTTCGAATACCCCATTCCTGTAACAAAACTTGGTTTAGCCTCAAATACTTGCTGGAGTGATGTGGTTCCTCCAAAAACATAAGACATAAAAAATAATGCCTACCTTGTCTCTAAATCTGTAAAATGACCTGCTCTTTTGGTGGCCTATATTTATATAATTTGAAATAATCATTGAACTAACCCTTTCCAGGAAACAAGGTCCCACTCTTTCTGGAGCAACAACGCAATTTTCCAGACTGCTCGTGAAAATGCTGTAAAAATTTCAAAGAAAAAAATGATATGATTTTGTGTGAAATATGCTAAATTGGTCAATAACCTTTTAAATAATAATCATGAAAAAGAAAATTCAATTCAGCAATTACATACTTGTTATGGAATTCATATATTTCTGCCATATTTCCAAAGAGAACATCCTTTTTATTTCTCAGGAGAGGTGGTATAAGGTCAAACATCTCTGGATTATCCATCTCCTCTCTATAGCCCTACCCAAAATAAATATATTTATTCATTTAAAAAAGATTTACATCAACATTTGATTGGGTCACCAAAGGTATAGGTATAGCAGAGCATATATGGGATTAATGGGTAAAGTTGTTTGTAATTTTAACGTTCAAATTTTCTAGTTCCCAAAGTTATCCACTATTATTATTATTATTATTATTTTAGATAGCAGAACAAGGAAGTCAAGGTTTTCTACTCAATGGGTAGAATAAAGTGACAGCTCTTTGGCCTTCAGGGTAGCTTAGAGGAAAACAAAACAGAAACAAAATAGGAAACAAAATAGAAACCAGGTATGAAAAATGATATTACAGGTCATTAACTTCTCCTTAAACAGGCAATAATTGTTTGGGGTTTTTCAGACCAAATTAATATTATGACATTTGTATCAAGAGAATGTTTTTCTCCCATACTTAACGCTTTACATCACAATCTCTAAAGAGCACCCTGGGAATAATTATAACAATCTGCTGTATTCCTAAGGGAACAGCTTATCTGTTCTGTAATAAATTCTGAACCCACAATTCTCACTACTGAGGGAGAACCTGAATATGCACACTTAACAATCAAGGAAGGAGACAAAAAGAGAAGTCTGCCCAAAGCACTTCTTCCTAAAAGACAGGAAAATATGATCTGAGTCACTTACCAACAAAACAGCAAATAGTTCCCGAACATACACCCTCTCTGTCTGTATCAGCTCATTTAGGACGTGGCTAAAATGAAAGGACCACATTTGTCAGTTATTTTATGGCTTTAGAATTGTATTGCAACATTTCACTTATTATCATTATAAATTGTCTAAGATGAAAATTAATAATGCAGGGGAACTACCAATGGTTTGGTTTTATCATCAAAATATAAAATTAATTCTATGGTTTCCAGAGTAAGTACTACGCACAAGACTCTTAAAAATTTTTTTAAAAAAAGATGAGTGGGGCTCAGGAGTTATTTTTAAATGAGAAAAAAAAACCCATCTTATTTCTAACTCACTAAGCTTAAGAATCATTTACTAAAAATTCACAAAATCTATTCCTAAAAATCTGGGGGAATACTTTTTTCAATTAGCAATAATCGCGCCTCAAATAAACCTCATTGGCTATGATACTGCCACTGCGCAAAAGCTGGGAATACTTTTTTGAACAGCACAGTTTCTGTGCTATTGTTCCCTCTCTCTCTCTCTCAGAAAAAAATAATATTAGCATTTTAGGCACAATTTTTCCTTTTTTTCCCAGTAATGTTCTGAAATTTTCCAAGACATGATTATACTGGTTTTCCCAAATATAGATCATACTTAAGTTTCTGTAGTAATTTTTTTACTGTCTCTTTAAAATAAAATACATTTTCCTTCCAATGTGATTTCTAATTGACATCATATTTAAAATTTATTTCCTCACTCCCCAATATAAGTTACCCATTTAATTTAACTCCTATCCTTGGCCTCTTTTAAATTTTTACACTTTTAAGAATTAACATTTAACAATCTTTGACTATATACATAACTTGCTCCAAAATACTGGTTACTTACTCAAAAGTCTGTGATATAAAATTTAAAAGGTGAATATTCATATGTGTGGAATATTAACATAATAATATAAAAGTGAACGAAACAATGATTTTTATTAGCACCTATAAAAATCACATTGTATATCTACATAATCCACTGTAGTTTTTGAAACACTGATCCATTCACTCTCACCTCTTTCATAGAAGAGGAGACTAAGATTCTGAAAAGATCTAGTTAATTTTCAAGTCACATAAACAGAATATAGGTTGGCCAGGCCTAAATCCAGGGCTCCTGACACCTTCTCTAGTGTACTTTTCATCACATCCAGTAGAACCCCATTCTGTGAACTCAAAATTCTAAGCACATTTGCCTTGAACACTGAATCAGAGCCTCCTACTGGTAGATGTATATATGGGTGTATGTTAATAAATAAAAGATACTTCTTTAAAATATCCAGGCTATTGTCATTGTCCAAACTGGAGGACTGAGCAGAACTTCTCTTCTCCTGACAATCATGCACCACTTCAATCTGAAATGAAAATAAAAGTGAAATTAGCATCTACATAGGTATAGTTCTTTCTCATGGAACTCTAGCTCAAATTAAGCTTTCTTTCTACATTCTAACTGTATAGATAAACTGAAAAGTAACACTATGAGTATGATTTTTTCAGAAATAACTTTGACATGTACTAGTTAAAAAATGATTTTAGTTGCCTAAGAGGACAGATTTAAGATATTCATTACCATTTACTTTATATGTTACGTAATGTTTCATTTCTTTGGCACTTCAGGAAAATGAGGTTAATTCATAAAAAGCTGATTGTACTGGGACTTCCCTGGCAGTCCAGTGGCTAAGACTCTGTGTTTCCACTGCAGGGGGCACGGGTTCGATCCCTGGTTGGGGAACTAAGATCCCACATGCCGGGATTTCCCTGGTGGCGCAGTGGTTAAGAATCCGCCTGCCAATTCAGGGGACACGGGTTCAATCCCTGGGCCGGGAAGATCCCACATGCCGTGGAGCAACTAAGCCCGCATGCCACAGCTACTGAGCCTGCACTCTAGAGCCCGTGAGCCACAACTACTGAGCCCACGTGCTGCAACTACTGAAGCCGGCACACCTAGAGCCCGTGCTCCGCAGCAAGAGAAGCCACTGCAATAAGAAGCCTTCACAACGCAACAAAGAATCCCTGGTCCGGGAAGATCCCACATGCCGTGGAGCAACTAAGCCCGCATGCCACAGCTACTGAGCCTGCACTCTAGAGCCCGTGAGCCACAACTACTGAGCCCACGTGCTGCAACTACTGAAGCCGGCACACCTAGAGCCCGTGCTCCGCAGCAAGAGAAGCCACTGCAATAAGAAGCCTTCACAACGCAACAAAGAGTAGCCCCCACTCGCTGCAACTAGAGAAAGCCCGCGCGCAGCAAAGGAGACCCAATGGCGCCAAAATTAAAAAAAAAAAAAAAAAAAAGATCCCGCATGCCATGCAGCACGCCCCCCGCCCTGCTGCCAAAAAAGTTGATTGTCCAGATAACTAAAGTTTATTCATTGAAGAACCAACATGGCTTTTTAATCTTACTGATCTTTTTAAAAATATGTATTTATTTATTTATTTGGTTGCGCTGGGTCTTAGTTGCAGCAGGTGGACTCCTCAGTCGTGACTCGCCGGCTCCTTAGTTGTGGCATGCAAACTCGTAGTTGCAGCATGCATGTGGGATCTAGTTCCCTGACCAGGGATCAAACCCGGGCCCCCTGCATTGGGAGCTTGGAGTCTTAGCCACTGTGCCACCAGGGAAGTCCCTAACCTTACTGATTTTTTATGGAAATCTGGATAGCAAATATTACATGAATCCTTGAATTATTTAACCAAGGACACACAGTATCACTGACCCTTTTCCCAATGACTCAGTGGCATCATCATGAACATGAATGATATGATAAAATCTAATGACACGCTCCAGGGCCAACAAGATGTGCAAAACTGTCTACTGTGTCTTGAAATGGCTGTGACCTGTTCATCTTTCTCTGCTCTCTGCCACATGTCAGTGATCTCCCTGATCCTAAACCGCTGCCTTATTTTGCAGACTCCACAGGACTTGGACTGCCCTACTGAGTCGACTGCATGAGATTTGTGATGGTTATTTGCTCTTTGGAAGCATATTCCAGGGATCTTGGCTATACTGGACAGCTGAGCTTGCAAAAAGCCTAATCCCCAAGTAAATGTAGTGTTACTTCTTAACAGCTACAACCGAAAATGAAGTACAGGATCTATCAGCTGAAAAGCATCTCCACACGATATGACCTACTTATTACCGATACATGTAGAAAGGAACAAACATTCATTGACTGCTTTCTATATATTGAGCAGGCACTGTCGTAGGTGCTCAACACACCTCATTATATCTAATCCGCATAGCAATTTAGCAAAGCGACGGCACACTGATCCCCATCCCTGTCTTATAGATGGGAAAACTGAGGCTCAGAGAGGTTTAGCAACAGGGCCAAGGTCACCTAGAAAGTGATGAAACAGAGTCAAGCCCATGGTCAGCCACCATTAACATGCTCCCTCTTTACAGTATTTTCTTTTTGTTTTAATTTATTAAATTTATTTTATTTTTGGCTGCATTGGGTCTTTGTTACTGCACGGGCTTTGGAGTCCCATGTTGGAGTCCCAGCATGCTCCCTCTTTAAAAGGTGTGCTTTGGGACTTCCCTGGTGGCACAGTGGTTAAGAATCCACCTGCCAACGCAGGGGACACGGGTTCGAGCCCTGGTCCGGGAAGAGCCCACATGCCACGGAGCAACTAAGCCCGTGCGCCACAACTACTGAGCCTGCGCTCTAGAGCCCACGAGCCACAACTACTGAGCCCGTGTGCCACAACTACTAAAGCCCACGCACCTAGAGCCCGTGCTCCGCAACAAGAGAAGCCACTGCAATGAGAAGGCCGCACACCGCAACGAAGAGTAGCCCCCGCTCGCCGCAACTAGAGAAAGCCCGCGTGCAGCAACGAAGACCCAATGCAGCCAAAAATTAATTAATTAATTAATTTTTGAAAAGAACACACAAAGAAAACGTAGGGTGCTGCAGTTTTGAGGAAGCTACTCTGCAGATACCAGAATATCATGGCTAACTGAGAAGGAATCTTAAATCTATCAAGAAATGAATAGATGTTTTTGTCTTTGTTTTTGTTTTTTTGCTGTACACGGGCCTCTCACTGTTGTGGCCTCTCCCGTTGCGGAGCACAGGCTCCGGACGTAGAAAGTGATGAAACAGAGTCAAGCCCATGGTCAGCCACCATTAACATGCTCCCTCTTTACAGTATTTTCTTTTTGTTTTAATTTATTAAATTTATTTTATTTTTGGCTGCATTGGGTCTTTGTTACTGCACGGGCTTTGGAGTCCCATGTTGGAGTCCCAGCATGCTCCCTCTTTAAAAGGTGTGCTTTGGGACTTCCCTGGTGGCACAGTGGTTAAGAATCCACCTGCCAACGCAGGGGACACGGGTTCGAGCCCTGGTCCGGGAAGAGCCCACATGCCACGGAGCAACTAAGCCCGTGCGCCACAACTACTGAGCCTGCGCTCTAGAGCCCACGAGCCACAACTACTGAGCCCGTGTGCCACAACTACTAAAGCCCACGCACCTAGAGCCCGTGCTCCGCAACAAGAGAAGCCACTGCAATGAGAAGGCCGCACACCGCAACGAAGAGTAGCCCCCGCTCGCCGCAACTAGAGAAAGCCCGCGTGCAGCAACGAAGACCCAATGCAGCCAAAAATTAA
>NC_041234.1:109727008-109757179 GCF_002837175.3 Physeter macrocephalus
GGCATGTGGGACCCTCCCAGACCAGGGCTCGAACCCGTGTCCCCCGCATTGGCAGGCGGACTCTCAACCACTGCGCCACCAGGGAAGCCCCTAGATGTCTTTTTTGAGCCCAGGGGATGTTCCATTAGAACCTGTCCTTTGTCCATGTTTCATACTTGCAGGACTGGAATCACTTATGAAAGAAATCTCCTTTTGTAAGAAGATGCAACAATTGTTTAGGGGCACTGAGGTGGGGGCAGGAATGAGAAGCTGGAACTTATGTGAGATGTTCTACAGCAATTATTCTGAACTTGAGCCAAGACCTGAGAAACTGCTCATATATCTGGGGCTATGCCAGTACTGCAATTAGACACAATGCAACAGCAGCTTTTTCTTTTAGATGAAATAGGCTTTCAAATGCACAATATTGGTTTAGTGAATGAAAAAATATGGTTTTAGCCCCTATCCCGATTCTGCAACTACAGCAATAAGGTCAATTTTGAATTAATTAATGATATTTACTTTTATGTTGCTCTGATTTTGTCTCCAAGTCTTCCTCCCTGGTAGAGAAATATGAAAGAAGAATTTCAAACGAGAATTAAAATCAACACTTTTCATAAAAATACGTGCATGTGTGTTAGAGAGACAATGTTCCATCATGTTTATATTAGTATTTTTAAATCACACTATACATAACAGATGATTAGTTAGACTTATCTATATGATTTCAAGTTCTTACGGAGCATGATCTTGCTATGTATTCACCCATTCTCTCATTCATCAAACATTTGCTGGACTGCCGAGCAAGCAGGAACCTAGGTGTTAGTACCCATGATTATTTGCAGGGTTGGTGTTCATTCTGATAACATAAGCATTTAATCAGATCGTAGCTCACCAATTAACTGAATCAAAAAGAATTTCGGAAAAAAATCTCAATTTAACTAACAGTTATAGCCTCTGACATTTATTTGGCGCTTACTACATGCCAGGCACTATTCGGAGCCCTACACGTGCATTTTCTTTTTTTAACCCTCAGATCGACCCTAAGCGATAAGTACTACTTCTATCCCCATTTTATAGGTAACTAAGCTTAATATCTTGTCCAAGAAGCAAAAGTGGTACCCAAATCCATATAGTCTACTATCAGAATCCGTGTTTCTAACCACTATATAAAACAACATTTCTGAAGCACATTAAAATGCTAAAAGAAAACCAAATAAAACAAAAGAAATACTTTATCAAAATTCCAAGCTTTCATCTTTCTGTTCTTCCTACGTAATCTTTCTTTTTCTTTCTGTTTAATCTTTCTGTTTTGTTTACAAAGGGTGAGCCCCTGTATTATTAAGAAAGGAGTCCAAAAAAAAAAGGAGTCCAGACGTTCCTCCACAGCCCAGGGCATGGTCCAGTCAAAGACTAGGCCGTTTAGGCTCCGAATTCTCAGGGCTACTGGAAGGAATAGACTTTTTGTCCTTTCCTCCTCGGTGGGAGCCATTACAAGGCCCACTCAGGGAAAGACTCTATTGTTAAGTTCTCTAAATCTTATCCTTCACTTTCATTTACTTAAAAATATATTCTATATGGGAATGTTTACCTTTACACGATATATATGTAAATAGATAAGTATAAATTAGACTTAGTGGCAAGTACCATATAAAATCAATTTCTCAATAAATACTGATACCCATCACTTTAAAGAAACTTGATATACAGACATCCAAAGATACTTATAAAGGAAACTTAGGGAGCTTTACTTATTAGCTTTACTAATTAATTCTTTGCAAATACATTAAGAGATGAAAAAGGAATATATACACAACTTATGAAGAATGCATCTTTTTCTGAAAAGCAAGGTAGATGTATTCATTCTTTTAACAGTATGACTATATATATATATATATATATATATATATATATATATATATATATATATATAATTCTTAAGCACCTATACTCTCTGCTAAGCTTTGTGTCTGGTGCTGGGCATACAAACGTGAACTGCACACAGTCCCTGCTCTTACAGAGCTTACAGTCTAGCAAGAGAGACAGGAAACAGGCAATGACGCTAAAGCTGAGAAGAAATGAAGAGGGGCTTGTTATGCCATAGCATGAACACCTGACCGAACTGGGGTGCAGGGGAGGAGGAGAGGCAGGAAGGAAAAGCTTACCTGAAGGAAGAGGGCTAGAGATAGGAAATCTGATAGTGGAGTAGGAGAGAACAGTAGGTGTAAAGTCCAAAAGGCAAGACAACTAGGGGCATTTAAGAAAAGAAAGTGGGAAATAGGGAGACTGTTGTAGTTACCAAGGCAACGGATGGTTGTTAGGCTGGATTCCGGAAGTGGCAGTGAGGGCTAGCAGGGCGGATGGAAACAAGTGGGTTTGGGGGACTGATTAGAGGTCGGGAATGAGTGAGAAAGGGGAGCAGGAGAAATGGCATCAGTTTTGGGGTACGCTGAGACTGAGCTGCCGACAGGAAATTCAAGGAGGCAAATTGGAAACGCAGACTCTGAAGTTTAGGAGAAAGATCTAGACTAGAGCTACAGATTTGGGAGCTTAAACCACATTTTACCCCTCGCACACAATGTTCTTCCATAACTTCCCTCTGTATGAAATGTTAATTCAGCAAATAGCTACTACATCTTGCTAGGTGCCAGGCACTGTGTTAGATACAAGATTCTATTTGATGCAAATTAATGAAAATAAACGAACAAAAACAACAAAAAAACAGTTTGACTTATTTTATAAAAAATTAACACTTATGCCTTGATTTGATCAAATCTTTTTTTTACCAAATCTTATCTATTTGGCTTAGCAATTAAAAGTCTTGAAGAATTATTTGGAACTGTTAGAATCCCCACTACTCACAGACCAATTAGGTAAAATGAACAGTGTTTGTAGCATAAATAATGCTCTGATTTAATTTAGAAACCATGATGGATAACAGATAAAATCATTTATCCATCCATGTCATTTATTCAGTAAGCTGCCTTCTTCCTTATAAATACATTAGGCAGTTCTAAACCGAGGCAAATTCAAGCTACTCCCAACAAATAGTTTTATTCTGGGTGACAGACAGTCTCTACAATGAAAGCAAGCTTGATTTATTTTAACATGGCCAATTGTTTTTCCTGTTTTCGTCTTATGAGTGGTCACTTGACGAAAGGGAATAATCTACTTTTTATACAGTTATTTTCCAAGGTAAGTTTAGTACTGAGAGAACAATGGATGCTTATTATGAAAAAACGGAGAAAGTTAATCCTAGACAGAATGCAAGAATGAACTGCTGCTGGTTTTAGATGCCAAACTGGTTTTTCACACGTACACAAACTCAGAAAATGTACTGATGAAAAGTAATAAAGATGGGTACCTTTTGAAAAAAGTTTACATGCTTGAAAGAAAGAGTATCCAACTCCCACTGCAGAAAGAAAGTGTAACGCCATTAAATAAGAATATCAGAAAGAAAAAAAATGAAACAACACAAAACAAAATGTACTTTTAGTGACTAAGGCCTTGAGTGGGTCTTGGGCAGTCTTTTTAGAGCCCCGTTCCTCAGCCTGAGGCATGCCGCTTTCGGAGTGCCGCTTTCGGAATGCCTTCAGAGGAGTTGAGCTTTTAGAAGACCATAAAGCCAGAGGCCTTAGTCATGAGGGAAAGAATAGTCTAGTGTATTGAGTATTTTTTTTATATTCTACAAATTTTTTTCCACTTTGTCTTCACAACAACACTTTAAAATCAGTAGGTATTATTGTTCCTATTTTACAGACAAGGAAACCAAGGCAAAACCAACAAAGGAGGTTAAGTGAACTGCCCACGGTCACATAACCCATGAATGGAGCCAGAAATCTGAGCTCTGCCTTCTGCTTAGGAATATCAACCTATTCTATTTTTATTCTCATAGCTGTTGGTTTTTATCCCCTATTGGTTGTTTGTTCTTTTTATTCTTTTTCCCAGTATCTTCTTAGTATAATTTATTTATGGCATTGATCATGGTTTGACTTGTGAGTACATTTTTATATTTAGTAACTATTAACTGTATAACTTTTATCATCTTAGCCTAGTTATCTGCTTTCATCACCTCGCTTTAACCTGATCCATGCTGGGGCTGAGCTGGATTTTTATATTCATTAGGCCTGGCTCAGGCTTTCTCTGATTTTCAAAGCAGTTCCCATCATTAATGAAGTCTCTGATTCTCTCAGATCAAAGAGACCGAATTTAGTCCCATGTTCACCCACTCAACTAACTTAGGGCCCCAAAGGCCAAATTTCTTTCCCCTAAGACGCCCCAGAGGCAGCTCAAGAAAAACCTTGGGGCAATCAATAGTCATCTTATTTCCAAAGTAGCTCAACGGCACAGTGAGGATAATTCTTTTATCCCATAGAACGTAGAAAACAGAAATGGATATTACATGTTTAACACTAGTCTACAGGGATTAAAACGAGTAAATGAACTGAGTAACAGTTAATTACCAGTGAAACTATTCAATTTACCTGTGCCTATTTAGAAAAGGCAATTCATTCGATTATCTATCTATGTATCTTATCAGTCACTTACTAGAAGCTTATAAGAACCAAGTAATAGTTTATCCCAAGAAGTGGTAAATGCATGCGTGTATATACCAGTTTCATATGCTTTCCTCTACCTGCTGAAGAAAAGGGTGAGTTTGATGCTAGTATAATGTTCATATTCATTGCAAGACTGGGCAGTTCAGTCCAGATGTTCATCATCCTGTACTATACTATACTACTACTATGTTTAATTATTGTACCATGATCTCTATCACAACTCCTGCCTTGTGCAATATAATTTGTACATGACCAAGGACGCTAAAAATAAAGTTTCAGTTTCTCGGGACTGAAGAATGAGTTCAGTATTTACATCAAGAGTAACAAAGTAAACAATAGCAGGGAAAGAAGAGATAGAAAAGGGGAATGTAAGATACTCTACCTTGTTTAGGTGAAAAAAATGGTTCTCTAGGTCTGATCAAACTGTCAGAAGCAGGTACTACAAATGGAATTGGCCTCACATGCTTATCAGTCAGGTTTCTGAAACCGGCTTGTTGGTTCTCAAATATACTTCGGATGTTTTCAAGCTTGAGTTGTATGGTCTGCATTTGAACCTGCAGGTTGCATAAGAATTCTATGAAATAGTTTCTGAAATGGGGGTCATTACAAATCCTATTACATTTCTCAGACTCAGACAGATAAAAAATTAATATAGAGTTTAATATATAACTAGAAGAAATTTAGGAAAGTCATGGGAAACAGATTAATGCATTATTTCACATGGTTATAAAACCAGAAGGTCTCAGCCAAAACAACTTGAAGAAGAAATTTATCAAGCAGTCATGAAATAGGTCACTGCATAAAGTGATTTACCCTTCATTGGCTGAAAGGGGATCAAGGCCTGAAAAGAAGGCGTGTTTGGTACGAGAAAGCCACCAGGTTAAGCGTTATCACGGTAGTTCGTTATATTTTAGCCTGCAGGACATTCCATAGTTCACCATGTTGTAAAAGGTTCCTCAGAGCCACTGATGATTTGAGGCAGCCAGAGAATCACTTGGTTATCGCCATGTTTCTGATCTTCTGGGGCATTCCCCTCAGATCTGCAGCTAAGAATGGATTTAGATACTGCTCCAAACTTAAGGGTCAATGAGACATTTTAGCAGCAAATAGCATCACAAATGCTCTTATCCACAATGTGGAGACAGGGCTTCATGGCAGCTGCAACAGGGTGGTGCTGAACTAACCTCTAGCTCTCTACCCTGCCAACACCAGCCTCTGCTGTTCCCCCTTCCCCAAGAGGACCCAGATCCTTCCCTCATCTCTTCATCCTCAAACTGAGTAGGAAAGCCAGATCTGTGTCCCCAGAGCATCTGCTGGTGGTCACTGCAGCACAGAGGAAAGATGTTTTGGGTAGAGTGTTCTTGATATGGGTCCAATATTCTAGGACACTTTTGGGCCTTAGTCCAAGGATGCACAAGAAAATGTATGTGAGAGCTCCCAGTATGTGAAAAGAGTTTAAAAATAAGGCAGTCATGGGACTTCCCTGGCGGTCCAGTGGTTAAGACTCTGCGCTTGCACTGCAGGGGGCACGGGTTCGATCCCTGGTCAGGGAACTAAGATCCTGCGTGCCGTGCGGTGTGGCCAAATAAATAAAAATAAACAATAAATTAAAAAATTAAAAATACTGCAGTCAGAGCTCAGAAAGGAAATTACTCTTCATTATAAGGCAAACATAAGCCTTTGGATTCTCTGACGCCTAACAGTGGCTCTGATATAACCCCTAATCCTTAAGAGAACTGTGTAATTGCAATGTGATATAAAGTTACCTGTGAAGCAGTAAAACTCTTATCAACACTAATGCAATTATAGTTTTTTAAAGTTTGTTTACTTGCCTCCAAAAGCCTCTTACCTTGAGTTCAGGGGATAAAATCACATCAAATTCATACTGCAGGGTTTCAGGATCATAATTTATAAAGGGTAGAGCCATTTCAAGAAAATTTTCAATGTCCTGGAGGGCCCTCTGAGCATCTTTCTTAGACTGAAACTTATTTATTTCTTGATTAGCCAGAAGGCACTCTCCTTCATCACAGCACTGGAGAGCCTGGTGAGCAAATCACACACATGCACAAACCATGAATGAATAAAGAAGAAATATGTTTGTCCCTTAGGAGAGTGTTTATCAGAGCTGTTAAAAAAAAAAAAGATATCTGGTTTCTACCCCCAGAAATTCTGATTCAGTAGCTCTGGGCTGTAAGCCAGGCATTTATATTTTTACAGCATTCCACAGGTACTTCTTTTTTTTTTTTTTTTTTTTTTAATTAATTTATTTATTTGTTTATTTTTGGCTGTGTTGTCTTCGTTGCTGTGCGCGGGCTTTCTCTGGTCGTGGCGAGCGGGGGCTGCTCTTTTTCGTTACAGTGCGTGGGCTTCTCATTGCAGTGGCTTCTCTTGTTGCACAGCACGGCCTCTAGGTGCGTGGGCTTCAGTAGTTGCGGCACGCGGTCTCAGTAGTTGTGGCGCACAGGCTTAGCTGCTCCGCGGCATGTGGGATCTTCCCGGACCAGGGCTCGAACCCGTGTCCCCTGTGGGCTCGAACCCGTGTCCCCTGCATTGGCAGGCAGATTCTTAACCACTGCGCCACCAGGAAAGTCCCTTCTTTTTTTTAAATTGAAGTATAGTTGATTTACAATGTTGTGTTAATTTCTGCTGTACAGCAAAAGTGATTCAGTTATACATATACATACATTCTTTTTCATATTCGTTTCCATTATGGTTTATTACAGGATATTGAATATAATTCCCTGTGCTATCCAGTAGGGCCTTGTTGTTTATCCATCCTATATGTAATAGTTTGCATCTGCTAATCTGAAACTTCCACTCCATCCCTCCCTCACCCCCCCTCCCCCTTGGCAACCACAAGTCTCTATGTCTCCACAGGTATTTCTGACACACAGCCAAGTTTGGGAAGTGCTGCACTCATTTCATAATGAGGAATTCATTCTGCAGCAGGTGTATGACCATTCTCTCAACACCAGCACTTCAGCTGCACGCTATTTTCCCAAAATCAATAATTGAAATATGAAACTCCTCGCAAAATATCAAGTGTAATATAAATGCACAATGATTGCCAAGGACAAGGATAAACGTTTCCTTGCCAGAGAAGGAGATGTACAGATTAGAATGCTCACATGCAGATCTGATGCCTATAAGTGATACCCCTATTTTACCTTCCACTGCCACGATCACAACTTCTCTTCACCGCCTAATCATCAAAGGGGTCAGACCCACAAGCCATGGAGGAATAGTTTCCAATCACTGTTTAATTTGTTATTGCTGTAACTATGAAATGTGGAATGAGTGTCAGCCTTTAGCAAAATGCCCCCAGGGCTTTTTTAAGTGTTCTGATAGCAAACTATCGCCAGGGCAGAGGCTACAGAGATGGACCCAAAATAGAGAGGAAGCCACTGCCACCACCATGTCAATATTCAGAACAGAGGCCAAAATTCATACAATACTGGACCTGCTCTGAATACTGCAAAGTAGATGGATTAAACAAGCATAATCAAACTCAGTCCTTCAGACTTCTTACAAATTTAATTCCAAAGCTATACCAGGCCTTAGCCCCACAGCCTCTGAGAAGGACCCAGGGGAAAAAAAAAAAGTATCTTCTCTTTCAGAAATGCACCATGTCCCATGACACTACCTGCTGTAGGATTTTATGCATTTTAAAGGTCCTGCTGAGCTGTATCCGTTTGGTTTTGATCTCATTCACCAAAATATCAGAAAGGTAACGGAGCTCATTGCATCTCTGGCAGATCAAATCCAGGGCGTAATGGTGACTGGCCGCGAGCCTGTGTCCATGTAGAATCACGAACTGGGCCTTTGCTAACAGGTCCTGATTTTAAGAAAGAAGGCAAACAAAAACTGCATGATCTCTGTCTGAATAGAGGGGGAGAAAAGAACGTAATTAAACAAGCATAATTGACTGAACCGGAGACAGATATTGCCAAATATACAGTTTGTTGTCATACTTCTGCTGGCTGCAAAAAAAGCCTCCAGTTACAGTCACTAGCTATGGCAGTGATGTCATCAGAAGCTCATGCACTTCTGGTCACAGAAACAGAAAATTAACCAGCCTGCCCAGAATGTGTACAGATTCAGAACAGAACCGCATATATCAAATGAGGTACACAAAAGCCAAGTGAAAGCTAAGGGATTTCATATCACTTCAGTCTTGGAAATCCCGTTAGGTCTACCTGAGTACTTTACACACATGAAGGGACCGTCACAGGGTTTCCCTGTCAAAAGGGATCTCAGCAGCCTAGTCTCTACTCTATCAACTACTGACCGCCCCCCAACCCCACCCAGTATAGTGCAAGATGAAAAAGTTCTAGAGATCCGTTATACAACAACGTGAATATACTCAATGAACTGTACACTTCAAAATGGTGAAGACGGCAAATTTTATGTTGTGTGTCTTTTACCACAATTAAAGCTAAAAATTATACAAAACAAAATGAAAACAAACAAAACAAAACCAAACAAAACATTCAAAGCTCCCTAGTTTGCAAGCCAGTTTGCCTTCTCTTTCTCCTATACCATAAAGATTTGTAAGTTGCCCCATGATCACAAAGATCTACAAGCACAATTTCAGAACTGGGCACCACAACTGCTGCCTCTCAGACAGGAGAGCAAAGCTAGAATGTGCTGAGTATTAAAGCCATGAGTCCAAGCTTTAAGACCAGCAGAACAATGATAGCCGGCTCTTGTGGGTACTTACTATATACCCATATATCCCAGGTACTGTGCTAAGTGTTTTATCTACAGCATCTAAATAAATCCTCACAATCACTCTGAAAAGTAGGTCATTACGTCCCCAATGTATAGATGAGGACACTGAGGCTTAGAAAACTTAAATCGATTTACCCAAGGTCACACAACTGGTAAGGCTAAGTAGATCTATCTGTATGAACCTATGTTTGGTTCAATTGCATATATCAAATGATGGTTACTTAAGGAATTATGTTGTTATGTTTCCATCATTTTCAAATACCAAATAGCATTCTTGATAGATATTTTTCTAGCTTCTTCACAATGATTTATGCTCTTGTTCCTATTGGTGGGCCTGAAACAGTTACAACTATATAACGTAACTGCAGTGTCAACTCAGGCCCACATTGAACAGAAGAGAATATAGACCAATATTACTGAACCAATTATACAGATTGCTGCTATGAGAGATTACTCATAATAAGGGTTTATATTACTAAAAAACATCAAAATGTGACTATTATACCCCATAAACATAGAGAACATCTAAAATGTAATCTTACCTGAGAATTTTCATCTAAGTTTTCCAACTTTTTAATTTTTTGTTTTACTTGAGCTATATTCCCTGTTACATCTGCCAACTCTGCTTGTTGGTTTAATAGAAGTTCAGCTTCACTCACGAGCTAAAAATAAGGGGGAGAAAAAGTCTTAAAAGCATATAAATTATTAAGCATTTTCCCTTAATAATCAAGTTTTGTAGTAAATGCTAGTAATTAAGAACATCAATATGGAAAAATCTCACATATGGAAAATGTCTTCAGTTATTTTATTCACAGAAATCAATTTAATCTGTTAAAATTTAACCTGCTAGACATCAGTGTGTACTGATGATTTATAAAAGATCACTATGTACATGTAAGGGCATGTGTATATGGACAGGTATGGAAGAATATATACGTGTATATACATGCATATATATTCCCTAGCTCTACGGTGAATGGTTCTAGAAACAAAGACCCTTCAGTAGCAATGAGCACACCTAGCACCCAGATCTTGGTCTTTAATATCATTTCCCAGAAAAAGAAAGCGGGGCTTTGCAGGAAATTGGCTGGTTCTAGGGCTGAAGCAGAGTAGGAATAAGATTACTTTGGAACATCTCTTTATGCCAGGAAGTAAAGAAGTGATCAAAATGTTTGGACATGTCACAAGGACACAGCAGCCGGGTGGAAACACCAAAACAGTTAAGAACAGTAATGAATTAAAAACTAGGAAGCCATGAGCCCAATAAATAGATAAATACCAAACAGCATTCTTTTTTTTTTCTTTGAAAACCCCCCTTTATTTATTTATTTATTTGGCCACACCGCACAGCTTGTGGGACCTTTGTTCCCCAACCAGGGATTGAACCCGGGCCCTTAGCTGTGAGAGCGCAGAGTCCTAACCACTGGACCGCCAGGGAACTCCCCCAAACAGCATTCTTGATAGACATTTTCCTAGCTTCTTCAAAATGATTTGTACTCTTGTTCCTATTGGTGGACCTGAAACAGTTACAACTCCACAACATATCTACACTGAGATAGATATGGAGATCGGCATTTCACAACCATCATACTTTGAAGCAAGAATCATCAATTGATGCTAAACTGGATGGGGAATTTTTGATGAGGAGCAAGATATTTGCATGGCTTTAAATTTTGTCCCCACATATTGTCTACTAGTTGCAAGAGGGAAAAAAGTAACTATGCTCTGGAGAAGTTCAACAACACTCTGACAGGGTGATCAAAAGCCCTACCAACAATGAGGGGTAGATGGACCTCATCTACCTGCAGACATGATACCCTCCAAAGGCAACACCACTTATGCAATATTCTTGCTGGTCATGCGGAGATTAATCTAATCATGAGACAATGTCAGACAAACTCAAAATGGTGAATATTTTATTTAAAAAATGACTGTATGTTTCCAAAATGTTAGTGTCATAAAAGACAAAGAAAGGCTATGGAAATGTTACAGATTAAAGGAGACTAAAGACACGTGACAATTTAATGCAATACCTGACCCTCTAGACCGGATGCTGTGCTGAGGGGGGAAAATGATATAAATGGCATGATTGAGTCAATTGACAAAATCGGAATACTGATGGCAGATAATTAGAAAACTATTGCATTATTCGTAAATGTACAAAATTTGATCGCTGTACTGTGATTATGCAAGAAAATATTCCTATTCTGTATGTTCAAGAGTATCTCAAGTTTGAGAATATTCCATTTTTTCTTGTAAGTTTGAATTGCCAAATAAGCCTTTATTTAGTTAATTCCTAAATATCCAGAACCCATCTGCATGTCACTATGAGAGACAGATCGTGTCAGTGAGATTACAATCCAAGACAAACAACAGCAATACCGATTGGAGGCAACAATGACTTCTTGAAACAGACTATATAACCACAGGACAAGAATTTAACCTGGAGGCAAATTAACATATAAGTAGAGGCGCAATGGGTCTATTCAGGAAAAGGGTTGT
Source organism: Physeter macrocephalus (assembly GCF_002837175.3). Lineage (NCBI taxonomy): Eukaryota > Metazoa > Chordata > Mammalia > Artiodactyla > Physeteridae > Physeter > Physeter macrocephalus. The sequence goes on from NC_041234.1 coordinate 109,738,780, forward strand.
TTTTGCACGTGTTTGGTTGGGGAGGAGGGACTGACACAAATAATGTGGAAGGCCCAAGAGCAATTTGACCTATTGTCTCTTTAAGAAAGGTTTCATGGAGAGCAGGGCACTTCAAAATCTGAATCACTGGAGGGAAAGGCTGGTAGTAACTGAGCCCTGGGTCCAGAACGCAGTGCCCCTCCCCCAACTGATTCTGCCAGACAAGTCAGCCACTCATGGGTAGAAACAAGCTGACCACGTGCAAGAGAGAGAAGTGAGTTTTCCTTGGATCCCTGGGAAAACACTATGACAGAGACTGGGAGAAGCTTGGATGTTGACCATTAAAGAAAAGAAGAAAACAAATCCATATGGGATGGATTTTTCAGAAGGATGGAACTAGAATATACTTATAGCCTTCCTTTTAAATAATGTATAATTAAACATGATTTAATTTCATCCATCAGGCTTTCATAGAAAATAAATTGCTGGATCAGAAAAAAATGTTTCGTTAGATTATATTAAATATGGTCAGCATAGATATATGGTATCTAAAAAATCATGAAGGAAGTTGGTATTATTTCCTTGGAAAGTTATCCCATAGTCCGAAAGCATTTTGTATCTTAAATAAATTTGAATGTCAAAAATCAGTGTAGATAGCAACTTTATCCCTGTCACCTATGTTAGGACTTAAGTGCTTTCTCATAAGAAATGAGTTTAAGCCAGAGAAGTAGGAGTCTTGGCATTTTTGAAGCTGTTTTCTTCATTCTAAGTCAAGGTTCACTCACACTTGCCTCTTTTCACCTCTCTGGGGGTATAAATGGGCACCTTGCGAGACTGTTTCTGATGATCAAGGAGTAAGAACCTCCAGCATAATGAAAAACACTGTATCAAGGAAAGTTTTAACTGACCTCTTGAAAATCTTGCTCAAACTTCCAGAGTTGCAGATATTGCTCCATTTTTAGCTGGTGTTTTTCCCAAAATCCATCAAAAGCTATTTCCATATCATGTACTTGAGTCAGCAATCTTAACAAAGCAAAGTCATAATTAAAACAACGATTTGTGTTGCAGGTATGCAGATAAACCTGGTCTGGACGTTAAGAATTATAGGCAAAGTCACAGCCCATGACATTTGGTCCAGGTAGAGACTATCAGTGTCCACAGAACCTCCTCTATGAGCAAACTAATCTCTGTGAGACAACTCAGGAAGGAGTTCTCAGATTCCCAGAGGTCCAGGATTACTTTCACACTTAACAGGTAGCAGCAAAAATGTATAATTCCCTTTCAAAGGTATAAAATAAATAACTCTAAACCCAAAAGAGTACTACTCACTTATTAATAGTTTGCCAGTCACCACAAATTTGCTGATGATTTTCAAGTCTTGAACTCACAGCATCCTCGGCATCAGGCACTTCCAGATTTGTTAGCAGGATTTTTCCTTCTTTGGTTACAGCTGTAATATCCTTCTGTACAAAGGCAAAATAGGATGAATCAGCCTGCTGGGAACCTATTCTGAATGACCTGGGGGAAAGGAAGCATACAGCAACAGCATGCAGAATAGAAACAGCAGTTCTAGAACGGCCTTTGCTTTCATAAGTGAAAAATCAAGTGAAAAATACCTCATTACCACAGAATCCAAAAGCTGTGAGAATCTCCAAGAAGCCCTGCCTATTGAGATGGATTTGTAATCACTAATTTTATAAGATCTTTACAGATAGAAGTACCCCATGCTCAGTTTGTAGCCTCCTTCTGTCACAGGTAGAAAGTTCTAATTTAGGGACCTCCCTGGTGGCACAGTGGTTAAGAATCCACCTGCCAATGCAGGGCACGTGGGTTCGAGCCCTGGTCCCAGAGGATCCCACATGCCGCGGAGCAACTAAGCCCATGCGCCACAACTACTGAACCCGCACTCTCAAGCCACAACTCCTGAACGGAAATAACCTAAGTGTCCAACAACGGGTGAATGGATAAAGAAGATGTGATATATATATATATATATATATATACATACACACAGTGGAATATTACTCAGCCATTAAAAAGAATGAAATTTGCCATTTGCCACAACATGGATGGACTTGGAGGGTATTATGCTAAGTGAGGTAAGTCTGACAAAGAAAGACAAATACTGTACGATATCACTTATATGTGGAATCTAAAAAATACAACAAACTAGTGAACATAGCAAAAGAGAAACAGCCTCACAGATGTAGACAACAAACTAGTGGTTACCAGTGGGGAGAGGGAAGGGGGGTGGGGCAAAATAGGGGTAGGGAATTAAGAGGTACAAACTACTATGAATAAAATGAGCTACAAGGATACAGCATGGGGAATATAGCCAATATTTTATAATAACTATAAATGGAGCATAACCTTTAAAAATTGTGAATCGCTACGCCGTACACCTGAAACGAATATAGTATTGTAAATCAACTATACCTCAATAAAAAAAGAAAGTTCTAATTTATTCTATTCTATTTTGCTAATATTTTTAATGTGCTCCAATAAAGCAGTAGTAGTGTAATAAAGACTACCACACTAGAAAGCATACAGTTACAGATAATATTTAATGCATATTCAGATATAGTTAGATATCTTTCCTACTAAACCTTAATTGTTACCAATCACTGCCGGCCAGAAGTAATCTGCCACTTCACGTTTGGATTAATGAATTCACCATGAAGCATGTACTTCTATTCAGAAGGTCTTAACCTTAGAAGGATCTTGATCCTTTAAGGATCTAAGAGTGATCTATCACTCCCTTCAGGAGATGCAAAGGCCCTCTGAAATTTTAAGGAAAAATGTGGGTGCCCATGTATTTTCTGGGAACAGGTTCCAAGATACCATCGCCAACACGAAATAAGAACATAAACATTAAGAGCTACTGTTTATGAAGTGCCAACTATGTGTCCAACACTGTTTGACATACATCAGATACTTACTTCATTTCATCCTCACGACAGGCCTACAAGGTATGCATGTATCATCATCATCATCATCGACCCATCATACATATAAGGAAACTGAGACTCAGAGAGGGTAAGCAAATGACCAAGTCACTCAGCTTGTGAGGGACAGAGCTTTTTTTCCTTGAATAGAGTTTTGCTTTTAGAGTATGATTCAAAATTTCCATTTCTCTCCTCTTCTTAACATAGAAACGTCACCTCCCCATAGAGCTTGTATCTGTCAGTGCCCCCAGCATGCCTGTTATCATACAAAGGACATGAGTTTTACAGGGATGCCTGGTGCTTGTTTAGATCATGCTCAAACTTTGGGGGGAAAGTGAATCTAAAAGTATTTGGTGATTGTCTGAAACGTGACTCGGAATCCTTCACAACACAACACTCCAAACAACTGGGAAGGAGAGTAAGATAGTAAATGCTAGTAATTAAGAACATCAATATGGAAAAATCTCACATATGGAAAATGTCTTCAGTTATTTTATTCACAGAAATCAATTTAATCTGTTAAAATTTAACCTGCTAGACATCAGTGTGTACTGATGATTTATAAAAGATCACTATGTACATGTAAGGGCATGTGTATATGGACAGGTATGGAAGAATATATACGTGTATATACATGCATATATATTCCCTAGCTCTACGGTGAATGGTTCTAGAAACAAAGACCCTTCAGTAGCAATGAGCACACCTAGCACCCAGATCTTGGTCTTTAATATCATTTCCCAGAAAAAGAAAGCGGGGCTTTGCAGGAAATTGGCTGGTTCTAGGGCTGAAGCAGAGTAGGAATAAGATTACTTTGGAACATCTCTTTATGCCAGGAAGTAAAGAAGTGATCAAAATGTTTGGACATGTCACAAGGACACAGCAGCCGGGTGGAAACACCAAAACAGTTAAGAACAGTAATGAATTAAAAACTAAGAAGCCATGAGCCCAATAAATAGATAAATACCAAACAGCATTCTTTTTTTTTTCTTTGAAAACCCCCCTTTATTTATTTATTTATTTGGCCACACCGCACAGCTTGTGGGACCTTTGTTCCCCAACCAGGGATTGAACCCGGGCCCTTAGCTGTGAGAGCGCAGAGTCCTAACCACTGGACCGCCAGGGAACTCCCCCAAACAGCATTCTTGATAGACATTTTCCTAGCTTCTTCAAAATGATTTGTACTCTTGTTCCTATTGGTGGACCTGAAACAGTTACAACTCCACAACATATCTACACTGAGATAGATATGGAGATCGGCATTTCACAACCATCATACTTTGAAGCAAGAATCATCAATTGATGCTAAACTGGATGGGGAATTTTTGATGAGGAGCAAGATATTTGCATGGCTTTAAATTTTGTCCCCACATATTGTCTACTAGTTGCAAGAGGGAAAAAAGTAACTATGCTCTGGAGAAGTTCAACAACACTCTGACAGGGTGATCAAAAGCCCTACCAACAATGAGGGGTAGATGGACCTCATCTACCTGCAGACATGATACCCTCCAAAGGCAACACCACTTATGCAATATTCTTGCTGGTCATGCGGAGATTAATCTAATCATGAGACAATGTCAGACAAACTCAAAATGGTGAATATTTTATTTAAAAAATGACTGTATGTTTCCAAAATGTTAGTGTCATAAAAGACAAAGAAAGGCTATGGAAATGTTACAGATTAAAGGAGACTAAAGACACGTGACAATTTAATGCAATACCTGACCCTCTAGACCGGATGCTGTGCTGAGGGGGGAAAATGATATAAATGGCATGATTGAGTCAATTGACAAAATCGGAATACTGATGGCAGATAATTAGAAAACTATTGCATTATTCGTAAATGTACAAAATTTGATCGCTGTACTGTGATTATGCAAGAAAATATTCCTATTCTGTATGTTCAAGAGTATCTCAAGTTTGAGAATATTCCATTTTTTCTTGTAAGTTTGAATTGCCAAATAAGCCTTTATTTAGTTAATTCCTAAATATCCAGAACCCATCTGCATGTCACTATGAGAGACAGATCGTGTCAGTGAGATTACAATCCAAGACAAACAACAGCAATACCGATTGGAGGCAACAATGACTTCTTGAAACAGACTATATAACCACAGGACAAGAATTTAACCTGGAGGCAAATTAACATATAAGTAGAGGCGCAATGGGTCTATTCAGGAAAAGGGTTGTTTTTGCACGTGTTTGGTTGGGGAGGAGGGACTGACACAAATAATGTGGAAGGCCCAAGAGCAATTTGACCTATTGTCTCTTTAAGAAAGGTTTCATGGAGAGCAGGGCACTTCAAAATCTGAATCACTGGAGGGAAAGGCTGGTAGTAACTGAGCCCTGGGTCCAGAACGCAGTGCCCCTCCCCCAACTGATTCTGCCAGACAAGTCAGCCACTCATGGGTAGAAACAAGCTGACCACGTGCAAGAGAGAGAAGTGAGTTTTCCTTGGATCCCTGGGAAAACACTATGACAGAGACTGGGAGAAGCTTGGATGTTGACCATTAAAGAAAAGAAGAAAACAAATCCATATGGGATGGATTTTTCAGAAGGATGGAACTAGAATATACTTATAGCCTTCCTTTTAAATAATGTATAATTAAACATGATTTAATTTCATCCATCAGGCTTTCATAGAAAATAAATTGCTGGATCAGAAAAAAATGTTTCGTTAGATTATATTAAATATGGTCAGCATAGATATATGGTATCTAAAAAATCATGAAGGAAGTTGGTATTATTTCCTTGGAAAGTTATCCCATAGTCCGAAAGCATTTTGTATCTTAAATAAATTTGAATGTCAAAAATCAGTGTAGATAGCAACTTTATCCCTGTCACCTATGTTAGGACTTAAGTGCTTTCTCATAAGAAATGAGTTTAAGCCAGAGAAGTAGGAGTCTTGGCATTTTTGAAGCTGTTTTCTTCATTCTAAGTCAAGGTTCACTCACACTTGCCTCTTTTCACCTCTCTGGGGGTATAAATGGGCACCTTGCGAGACTGTTTCTGATGATCAAGGAGTAAGAACCTCCAGCATAATGAAAAACACTGTATCAAGGAAAGTTTTAACTGACCTCTTGAAAATCTTGCTCAAACTTCCAGAGTTGCAGATATTGCTCCATTTTTAGCTGGTGTTTTTCCCAAAATCCATCAAAAGCTATTTCCATATCATGTACTTGAGTCAGCAATCTTAACAAAGCAAAGTCATAATTAAAACAACGATTTGTGTTGCAGGTATGCAGATAAACCTGGTCTGGACGTTAAGAATTATAGGCAAAGTCACAGCCCATGACATTTGGTCCAGGTAGAGACTATCAGTGTCCACAGAACCTCCTCTATGAGCAAACTAATCTCTGTGAGACAACTCAGGAAGGAGTTCTCAGATTCCCAGAGGTCCAGGATTACTTTCACACTTAACAGGTAGCAGCAAAAATGTATAATTCCCTTTCAAAGGTATAAAATAAATAACTCTAAACCCAAAAGAGTACTACTCACTTATTAATAGTTTGCCAGTCACCACAAATTTGCTGATGATTTTCAAGTCTTGAACTCACAGCATCCTCGGCATCAGGCACTTCCAGATTTGTTAGCAGGATTTTTCCTTCTTTGGTTACAGCTGTAATATCCTTCTGTACAAAGGCAAAATAGGATGAATCAGCCTGCTGGGAACCTATTCTGAATGACCTGGGGGAAAGGAAGCATACAGCAACAGCATGCAGAATAGAAACAGCAGTTCTAGAACGGCCTTTGCTTTCATAAGTGAAAAATCAAGTGAAAAATACCTCATTACCACAGAATCCAAAAGCTGTGAGAATCTCCAAGAAGCCCTGCCTATTGAGATGGATTTGTAATCACTAATTTTATAAGATCTTTACAGATAGAAGTACCCCATGCTCAGTTTGTAGCCTCCTTCTGTCACAGGTAGAAAGTTCTAATTTAGGGACCTCCCTGGTGGCACAGTGGTTAAGAATCCACCTGCCAATGCAGGGCACGTGGGTTCGAGCCCTGGTCCCAGAGGATCCCACATGCCGCGGAGCAACTAAGCCCATGCGCCACAACTACTGAACCCGCACTCTCAAGCCACAACTCCTGAACCCGCGTGCCACAACTACTGGAGCCTGCACGCCTAGAGCCCGTGCACTGCAACAAAGAAAAGCCACTGCAATGAGAAGCCCGCACACCAAAACGAGGAGTAGCCCCCGCTCCCTGCAGCTAGAGAAAGCCCACGCGCAGCAACGAAGACCCAACACAGCCATAAATTAATTAATTAATTAATTTTAAAAAGGAAAGTTCTAATTTAATGTGGAAATAACCTAAGTGTCCATCAACGGGTGAATGGATAAAGAAGATGTGATATATATATATATATATATATATACATACACACAGTGGAATATTACTCAGCCATTAAAAAGAATGAAATTTGCCATTTGCCACAACATGGATGGACTTGGAGGGTATTATGCTAAGTGAGGTAAGTCTGACAAAGAAAGACAAATACTGTACGATATCACTTATATGTGGAATCTAAAAAATACAACAAACTAGTGAACATAGCAAAAGAGAAACAGCCTCACAGATGTAGACAACAAACTAGTGGTTACCAGTGGGGAGAGGGAAGGGGGGTGGGGCAAAATAGGGGTAGGGAATTAAGAGGTACAAACTACTATGAATAAAATGAGCTACAAGGATACAGCATGGGGAATATAGCCAATATTTTATAATAACTATAAATGGAGCATAACCTTTAAAAATTGTGAATCGCTACGCCGTACACCTGAAACGAATATAGTATTGTAAATCAACTATACCTCAATAAAAAAAGAAAGTTCTAATTTATTCTATTCTATTTTGCTAATATTTTTAATGTGCTCCAATAAAGCAGTAGTAGTGTAATAAAGACTACCACACTAGAAAGCATACAGTTACAGATAATATTTAATGCATATTCAGATATAGTTAGATATCTTTCCTACTAAACCTTAATTGTTACCAATCACTGCCGGCCAGAAGTAATCTGCCACTTCACGTTTGGATTAATGAATTCACCATGAAGCATGTACTTCTATTCAGAAGGTCTTAACCTTAGAAGGATCTTGATCCTTTAAGGATCTAAGAGTGATCTATCACTCCCTTCAGGAGATGCAAAGGCCCTCTGAAATTTTAAGGAAAAATGTGGGTGCCCATGTATTTTCTGGGAACAGGTTCCAAGATACCATCGCCAACACGAAATAAGAACATAAACATTAAGAGCTACTGTTTATGAAGTGCCAACTATGTGTCCAACACTGTTTGACATACATCAGATACTTACTTCATTTCATCCTCACGACAGGCCTACAAGGTATGCATGTATCATCATCATCATCATCGACCCATCATACATATAAGGAAACTGAGACTCAGAGAGGGTAAGCAAATGACCAAGTCACTCAGCTTGTGAGGGACAGAGCTTTTTTTCCTTGAATAGAGTTTTGCTTTTAGAGTATGATTCAAAATTTCCATTTCTCTCCTCTTCTTAACATAGAAACGTCACCTCCCCATAGAGCTTGTATCTGTCAGTGCCCCCAGCATGCCTGTTATCATACAAAGGACATGAGTTTTACAGGGATGCCTGGTGCTTGTTTAGATCATGCTCAAACTTTGGGGGGAAAGTGAATCTAAAAGTATTTGGTGATTGTCTGAAACGTGACTCGGAATCCTTCACAACACAACACTCCAAACAACTGGGAAGGAGAGTAAGATCAACTTGCTAGCTATTGTCTCTTGTAGAAGACATCAAGAACTAGCACTCTATGGAAAAGAAAGCTTGTAATCAATTTAGCAATGTTTGGCTAGGTCACAATGCTAGTATATGGCAGAGCTGGGACAAGAAACCAGGCCTCCTGACTCCTCATCAAGTTCTCCTTCTCCATTTCACAGTGTACCTCTGCTGGATGTTGAAACAGAACACATGTTCTGCCTCTTGATCCTCACTCTAGCTTTCCAAATGAGAGGGCCTTTCTATAAGATACAGAATGCATGGCAACAAAAATGACTGTGGATCTCTTATTCTGGAGCACTGATAAACTATTCTATTTACATATAAACAGCTGCTCAAGAGAATGCACCATTTAAACAAGGGACACTTTGATTCAACATATCCAGGACATCTTCCTCTTGTAAAGTATTCTTTTTTTTTTACTAGTGTGCTTTATGATATATAAATATCTCCTTTGTTTCCCTACCCAGCAATCTGTGTGAAATGGACACTGAACATCTCTATCAAAAGAAAGACCATGGGAAATTTTGGTTTGTCCCCTCTATCAGACATACCTTTAAAAGGTGGTACCTTTCAGCACGAATTGCAAGGATTTCTTCTATTGCGGGAATATCATCTGGTAGTTCTGTCTCAGCCAGTTCAGTTCCAAAGGACTGTAACATCTGAGCCATGTCTTTCACTGTGAGGGCAAAGTTTTCTATAGCCTGCAAAGAGCCCGTGATTCTTTTAATTGTATGGAAGTTCTGCCAGCATATCAAAACCTAGACCAGCAATCGTATTAACTTTCATTTAGGTGTGACAGCAAACACATATACTATGAACTCTGCTGAGGAAAGCTGGCAATGCCCTTGACAATCAACTCTAACTTTGCATCTAAGCCCCTAAGAAACTGAAGTGAGGTAGAAAGTCTTCTCAAATGTCTTTTACCTAAACTTCTGTACTTATTTCTCGAACACCGATGAAAACTCTTTCTTAAAGATGCCATGTAAAGAGTAATTTGTTTTATTCTCTTGCAAAACACAGTGTTTCCTTACTCTATTAAATTCTGAAACTGCAAAATTGTTTTATAATAACTTTACTTCTGAAGAGAAATGAGAACATCAAAGCCACTTTATATTTATTATCATTTATGAGCAAGTATTAGCATTTCAAACAAGGCAACGGACTAAGGTGACAGAGGAATATTAGTCACAACAGTTCATTTCAGGTACTGGGGAAGATTTGAAACTGTGACCCCCCCCAAGGCTCTGCTGCCCTAAAATGTCAAGTAAGGTTGGCTTGCTTATTTTGTTTCCAAAATCAATGACTCAGAGAAAGAAGGACAACATGTAGAGACCATATAAACCCTTTGTTTACCATGCAACTCAAGGTGTCTGCTCTTTTATTTATAGCTTTATAGGTTATTAAAGGCAAGACACTGCTTATTTTGACAATACACTTTCATACGAGTGAACAGGACTGCTGAATGAAAATAAGGATGAGGAAAATAGAATCCTGATTGAATTAAATATCGTTACTTCCTTCAGAAGGGTTCCCATATCTCTGGGATTTGGAGTAAAGATTTTTATAGGACAGATTCACACCTGTGAGGCACTGGGCTCTTGCCCATTCGTACATTTCTAGAACAGAAGGCATCTTTGCTACAAATCTAACTGCCCCAGGAGAATCACTAGGCTGATGAGATTAATAAGATTACCTGCATTTTTTGAGGGCGGACCATAGGCCAGGCACAATGCCAAACATTTTACATCTGTAATCTCATTTAATCTTCGTGATATTCCTATGAGGTAAAGTCTTATTCTTCCCATTTTATACTTGGAAAAACTGAGGCTGAGAGAGCTTTTACAACTTGCACGTTATATCCCTAAAAATCAGCAGTGCTAGGATTTGAACCCAAACCCTTGGTTTCTTCAAGTTACTACATGGCCATGTAGTATAGATTTCAAAGCTAACACAAACTATAGGCTCTACGGTAAGGGCAAAAGAAACATACATTTCTGAAGATGATCCATTCACTGTGGCAGTACTGCAAGGTGCCGCCTAACTCAGGGGTTAACTGCTCGTCATCAATGTATGTCAGCAAATCACTAACTGAGCTCAGCATAACAACCTACGTAAATAAGCAAGAAAGATACCGTTAACTGCCCTCCACACAGCCCCCTCCACACAGCCGTACAATGAACTTTAGCATTCATTTAGCAGAATGTTATCTTTTATAAATGGTTCTAACAATTCTCTCCTGTACATCCCCTCCCACATGGATACACTACCTTTCCTCAGGGAATAACAGGTGTCATTTACAAAACATTTCTCTGTAGAGCGAAAGTAATCTCCACAGAAACCCAAACACCTGATTCTCCCTGATCTAAAATTTTGCACTGTCAATGGTCAACCTTCTGAAAGAATGTTAAGCCCATAACAAAGTAAAAGGGCTTTCTGCAGTAAATTATCATTTATCAGGAGGGACTGATCTTTGCAAAAGTACCAAAATTTATGAGCACTCTATTCCTAACTCTAAAAACGTATAAAAATATATTTTGAAAAAAAAAATGTTACTCTGAACTAGCTCAGGATGTAAGTTCATGGGAGTTCAAATACATAAAACACACACTCATTTTTTTTCTCTAAAAATAAAATGTCCTGATTTTATACACATGCACACATACATATATACATATATACAACATATGTGACATACATCTTTTTCAAAAGGAACTGCTTTGTTACAAGTTGATTAATCTTTTCCTCTATTTTAACAGTAGGAGCAGAAGACTTTTAGGCATTTTGATTTTACATTTTTGGAAGACAAATTCTATTTTTTTCTTTTACATGCTCTGTGAGCACATGTAAAACATCAATAGCATGGTGCAAAGTCTTCATGAGAAAGGGACAAAACATTTAAATACTCTTACTGGTAATTTGAGTATGAAATCTTCCTGACTAAACCGAAATCCAATGTCTGTGAAAGTTCGTTGGAGAAAACTGGTAGGACGAAGGACCAAAACCAAGTGCAAGTTCCCAGGGAAGGAAGCCTATAGAAAGACCACAGGAAAGCAAGAAAAAATTGTCAAAACATGCATTCAAGTGAGCACATGGCAGAAAATATATAGTTAAAGAAAACAAATTCTAAAGTCATAAAAGCCACTAAAAGGATAAAACTTTAAAAAATGGATATTGATAAAATCTAAAAACACGAAAATAGAAATAAAACTAATGTAAGGTCATCAGGTCAGATCCTTGCAGTTCTCGTGGCCTGGAATTTTCTCACACTAAAGTCAACCCCAAGTTATGAAAAATTATACTCTTTTTTTTTTAACATCTTTATTGGAGTATAACTGTTTTACAATAGTGTGTTAGTTTCTCCTTTACAACAAAGTGAATCAGTTATACATATACATATGTTCCCATATCTCTTCCCTCTTGTGTCTCCCACCCTCCCTATCCCACCCCTCTCATGGTCACAAAGCACAGAGGTGATCTCCCTGTGCTATGCGGCAGCTTCCCACTAGCTATCTAATTTACATTTGGTAGTGCATATATGTCCCTGCCACTCTCTCACTTCATCACAGCTTACCCTTCCCCCTCCCGAGTCCTGTCAATTTTGAGCTACATGAGATAGTTTGGATAGGCTAGTTGTTGGGGACCCTCTCCTAGGTTCATACATTTATGTGCTTCTGGAATTGTTTTACTTTCTCTAGAGAGGAGCCTTCCAATCTGGCTGAAGGATGTTTCTGGCTGCCTTTGTTGTGGGAGCTGAGTTGGGGGGACTGGGGGGTCTCTGCTTCCAGTATTCTGTAAATATAGACTCGATTTCCCTCAGCTGGGCCTGGCACCCCCTGTCAAAGCCCTTGGCTTAACCTTTCCAGAGAATAAACCTCCAGACTTCTGCAGTTTAGTAGATTCTGCATGTGCCTGGTAGCATGAGTGACTTCTCAGAGTTCCCACCTTGGTCTTCCTTGTTTCAACCCACCAACTCTCACTCCCATGTCCAGACACCTGGTACTGCCCATACTGAGACCTTTGAGAATTGTGTGGGGTCAATCAGGTTGGTTCTTGCTTTCCCCCTGCAGACTTGAGATTCCGTTTTCTCAGGTCTGATCCTAGTTCCACTGCACCATCTACTTTTTAGCTTCCAAAACTTTGTTGCTGTTTTCTCTATTGTTATGGACTTACATCCTTTAAAAAAAAAAAAAAAACAACCTTTCCTGTCTGTAAGTGGGATTTGGGGAGAGAACAAAATTAGGTACATGTATTCAGTCTGCCATCCTACCCCAGAGGTCTGGTGCTAATATTTTTAAATGACAAATTGACTATATTTAAAAATTTTTTTAATTAGAGAATTTTATTTACTTTTATCCCCCCTCTAAAAATTAGTATTTTTTTCAGGTATAAAAGAATATTAGTATATCTTTTTGAGAAAGATCATTGTCTCTCTTGCTCTGGCAAACTTTAAAGTCCTGTACTCAGGACTGTAATCACTGTGTGGATTATATCTATGGTTTGGGGGACCACTTGTGAAAACCTGAAAGATGCTTTCTTTTTTGTTTTTTCTGTAATTCAGTTTATTTTCCTGGGTAGGGATGGGAAAGGTGGTGAGGACTCTTAGGGGAAGGGTGGGTCCTCCTTCTCATCATGGGTGAAGAGGGTCGTTTGTAGCTTCTCAAGTCCACAGGCATAAAAGTCCCACATATTTCTGTTTTTGTGCCAGTACCATACTGTCTTGATTACTGTAGCCTTGTAGTATAATCTGAAGTCAGGGAGCCTGATTCCTCCAGCTCCATTTTTCGTTCTCAAGATTGCTTTGGCTATTTGGGGTCTTTTGTGTTTCCATACAAATTGTGAAATTTTTTTTTCTACTTCTGTAAAAAATGCCAGTGGTTGAAAAATTATACTCTTAAACTTCATTTTAAACTTAGTTGTTTGTACTCAAATGGCATTTAATCCCTGTAAAATAGAGTTAGGAGGCAGGTTTCTAGGATAACCCTAAATGTCAAAGGGAGCTGAAATACTGAATACCTGCAGTAAACAATGGAAGAAAACTATTTTATGGACTCATATTTTTATTTCAGCCAAGCAACATTCACAGAATATCTTCTACGTGTCTACTCCAGGTATTTAAGTGAATGATTATCAGGCACTGTTAACACTTGGTGTACACAAATTAATAGAATATAGTCCCTACCCAGCTTGCAAGAAAATGACAGTCTAATAGTAGAGTCCATTAGTATCATTTACTCTATAGGACGATAAGTTGATAAATGAAACAAGGGAATTAGAATAATATGCAACAGGAAGTGGTAGCACAGAGCATCCTAGACCTGGGAATGTCAAAAAGGTCTCCCATAAAGAGGAATAAATTGGATTAGAATGTGGTTCTGGTGCACCCATGTTTCCCAGCTTCTTAGAATACTGGCGCATAGTAGGTGGTCAAGAAATAATCGATAAATGAAAGAACGCAAAAGACAAGGAGGGTACTATGCAGAATTTGCAAGGGGTGGAACAGTATGGCCTGATATAAATGATAAAACACCACATATCAAATGCTTACTGTATACGAAGTATTTTGCCAACATTATCACAGTTCCTCTTCATAATAATCCTGTGAATTAGTTAGGCTATCCTCTTTTACAAGCAAAAAAATAGTGAGGCTCATAGAGTTTAAGTATAACTTGACCCAGCTGGTAAAGTCTGAATTGGCACCCGAGTCTGCCCCACATCAAGAGGTCCCAGTCCAGAAAGCTAGAGGAAAATGCTGATGGGGGTGGAGGGGTGCAGCAATGGGAGATGGTGCTAGAAAGATGAGCAGGAGCCAGATCAGGAAAGACCTTGGGTTTCTTCCTGGCGGCAAAGGGAGACTCAAGAGTTTTTAAGCAGCAGAGCAACACGATCAGATCTGCATTTTAGAAGGATCACTTTGGCTTTGGAAAAGGACAGGATTTGGACAAGAGTGGAGGAAGCAAACAGATGAGCCTGAAGGCTGGAATGGTCATCCAAGCCAGGGATGGTGAGTTTCTGAACTGGAGCAACAATAGCATGGATGAGGGTAGAATTTAGGAGGCACTATCTGCAAGGCATGATGACTGGCTGTGGCTGGTGAAAAAGGAAAGACTAGGACAATCAATTTCCAGATTTTTGGCTGGAGTAACTGGGTGAATGGTACGAACCTCACTGACCTGGCAACACAAGAGAAGCAGGTTTTCAGGAGGGGGATATGATACTGATTCCCATTCCTTGACCTGTTGGAAGGGTCATCAGGACAATCTGATGATGTGTCCATCAGACAAATGGATATACAAGTAAGGAGGGAAAGAAGCCTCCACTGGGAATGTAGAGTTGGGAGTCATCAGTCTCAGAACAGTGGATTAAAGCATAATAAAGCAAAATATGTCCAAAATGTTTAAAATACAGTCATCTTTTAGGAATGCTGGAATATTAATAATTGAAGAAAACTATAAAACAAAAATTAATAAGATACTGTGGAGGCGAGGGTATATGGGAACTCTGTACTTTCTGCTCAATTTGCTGTGAACCTAATCCTGCTCTAAAAAATAAAGTCTATTGAAAAAAAAAAGAGTAACTTTCATAGAGGGATAAGACCTAGACTCTGAAATGACATTCAAAACTGGAGATTTTTAAAATTCAACTTGAGATGATGATAAAAACATAAATAAGTGGCGATGAGAACTAGAGTCAGGGAAAGAGAACTGAGTGTGATACAAATAGGTAAAAGAAAGGAGCACAAAATTAAATCAATAAACTAAACAATGATTACAAATAGACACAAATTGGGATGACTATCTACCTGAAAACTCCTCTAGGTGGCCATATCTGTACTACGCTCTCCCTTCATGAGAAACTACTTCCCCTCCCCTCAAAATTCCTAGGTTGAAACTTAACCCACAAAGTGAAGGTATTTGGTGGTGGGGCCTTCAGGAGATGATTAGGGCATGAGGGTGGAGCCCTCATGAATGGGATTGGTGCCCTTACAAAAGAGACCCCAGAGAGCTCCCTCACATCTTATGCCATGTGAGGACACAGAGAAAAGATGGCCATATATGAACCAACCAGGAAGTAGGCTCTCACCAGACACCAAATCTGCTGGCACCTTGATCTTGGGCTCCAGACTCTAGAACTGTGAGAAATAAATTTCTGTTGTTTATAAGCCACACAGTCTATGGTATTCTGTTATAGCAGCCCATAAGGACTAAGACAACCTCCTATTATTCTTTTTTTTAAAATAAATTTATTTGTTTTATTTATTTATTATTTTTGGCTGCGTTGGGTCTTTGTTGCTGCACGTGGGCTTTCTCTAGTTGTGGCAAGCAGGGGCTACTCTTCGTTGTGGTACATGGGCTCCTCACTGCGGTGGCTTCTCTTGTGGAGCACGGGCTCTAGGCGTGTGGCCTTCAGTAGTTGTGGCATGCAGGCTTCAGTAGTTGTGGCTCGTGGGCTCTAGAGTGCAGGCTCAGTAGTTGTGGCGCACGGGCTTAGTTACTCCACGGCATGTGGGATCTTCCCAGACCAGGGCTCAAACCCGTGTCCCCTGCACTGGCAGGCAGATTCTTAACCACTGTGCCACCAGGGAAGCCCAACCTCTTATTATTCTTAATATTGGTTTCTAATGAGAATTGTTCTCTTTCTTCGTGACCTTGCCCTTCTAACACACAACGATTTGTAGTGTGATGAAAATTTGATGTAAAAAGTCCCACACTAGGGTTTTTCAAACTAGTGCTGAGGGAAGGAAACTTTGAAGGTGCAGTTCCAGAGCTACTGGTAGCCATGACCCCTGCTGCTAGAGGAAGCTTATTCCAAAGAACAAAGCCAACAATGTATAGAGAACTGGAAGTAGAGACAGAGAGTCCCAATGATAATGTGTATCCTACCGTCTATTATGTACATAATGTCTATTATATTTTATGCTAAGAATGGTACATACTTGCCATAGTTATGATAAGAATTAAAAGAAATAATGACTAAAGGGTAAGCTCTGACAAAGTGAGAGAGTGGCATGGACTTATATACACTACCAAGTGTAAAATAGATAGCTAGTGGGAAGCAGCCGCATAGCACAGGGAGATCAGCTCGGTGGTCTGTGACCACGTAGAGGGGTGGGATAGGGAGGGTGGGAGGGAGGGAGACGCAAGAGGGAAGAGATACGGGGATATATGTATATGTATAACTGATTCACTTTGTTGTAAAGCAGAAACTAACACACCATTGTAAAGCTATTATACTCCAATAAAGATGTTAAAAAAAAAGAAATAATGACTATAAAGCTACTTTGTCAACTCTAAAAACATTGATAAGATAGTTTTTTAAATTTACCTTGGGTTCTTGGACCTAAGGAAGAACAAGCAGACTTAGGCAGAAAACTTTTTCGGGATATGGATAAAGGCTTGCTTAAGGGGAAACTCTGACAGGGACTTGTGAGAACTCTGGACCTACTTCTAGACTGACAGCACTAAGTGTATCTCTATCCTACTCACTTTAGGAGTTAAGCCTTTCCTTCTCCTTCACATGGGCAAATTACCAGCATAATTATTATACTTAACCTGCCTTGCTCCAGCTTCTTTTTTCACTTTTTTTAAATGAAATCGAAAGCATCCTACTTTTGCCAACACTTAAAGCACTATTACTTTTATTGTTTCATGGATTCTAGGTTGATCTGCTCTCATTGTCTTTTTGTCTCTGACTTTCCTTAATGTCATATTCTCTGGTATTGCACTGGAAATCTCTAGATGCAACACCCTAGTGATGACTAACTTAAAGCCTGGAATACTGACCCACCTCCAAAATTGGGGGTTGGGGGGATACTATGGGAGTAGAGAAGACCATGTGGCAACTCTCTGCCCCGAGGTCAGGCCCTGGTCTCTAACCTGCCGCTCCTAGGAGAACAAGCAGCCAGGCCCTGGGACAGCTGATCACACAGCAGGGAACAAAGTAGAGAGGAGAGAGAAGCAGAATCTGTTCACAGCATCCATGGGGAAGAGAGTTCAGGCAGGGTTTGGGGGTATTCAGCTGCTCCTAAGTCAGGGATTTCATGTTGGCTGTTTTATTAAATCAGTTATTCCATCTATTTGATAAAGTGGTTTATCCCAAACATTGAAAGCTGAATAAAATGCTTCTAAAGATATTTCTACATTCTAAGGAGATCATTCTTAAGTAAAACTTCCTGATTATTTTATCATACCTTCTCCTCCCTTAATTCCTTCAAAATGTTTAGTGATTTGCTTATCACAGAAAGCCTATAGGACTTCCCTGGTGGTCCAGTGGTTAAGACTCGGAGCTCACAATGCAGGGGGTCTCGGTTCAATCCCTGGTCAGGGAACTAGATCCCACATGCTGCAACGAAGATCCTGTGTGCTGCCACTAAGACCCGATGCAGCCAAATAAATAAATAAATAAATAAATATATTTTAAAAGCCTACAAATATTTGCATTTCTAAAGAAAATACACTATCAAGGATGAACACTTCATTTATTGCCTGTATAATTACATTTGCAATGTTGTTCATTATAGGATAATTTTAGGATCTTTATTGAACTGCCATGCAAATCTTCCTAGAATACATGGATTCTGTTAACCCAATAGCTACTCTCAAATCTAAGCCATTTTTGTGTGTGTGTGTGTGTGTGTGTGTGTGTGTGTGTGTGTGTGTGTGGTACGCTGGCCTCTCACTGTTGTGGCCTCTCCCGTTGCGGAGCACAGGCT
>NC_041234.1:109757309-109810659 GCF_002837175.3 Physeter macrocephalus
GGACGCGCAGGCTCAGCGGCCACGGCTCACAGGCCCAGCCGCTCCGCGGCATGCGGGATCCTCCCGGACCGGGGCGCGAACCCGCGTCCCCTGCAGCGGCAGGCGGACTCTCAACCACTGCGCCACCAGGGAAGCCCCAAATCTAAGCCATTTGAAGGAATAAATAACTTGTAGGCAATGGTTATTATTTAGTAGGCAAAACTACTAAACAATTGGGGGGCACTCAAACAATTCCTTTGATTTGTCAGAGTTTTTTTTTTAGAAAACTAAATCATACAGTTCAGACCAGTCATATTGTTTCTATGCCTCACATCCATTAGATCCCATGTATGAATCAGATAAACAACCTCATGTGAATGACTTTTTTTTTTTTTGTGAATGACTTTTAATAGCTTCTCTCCAGCAAAAAAAAAAAAAAAAAAAATATATATATATATATATATATGTGTATATACATGTACATATATTTACATGTATTCAGGACCCCTCAAAGCCTTAAGGTAGGGACAGGAGATTGGCTAGCTGGCCATGGGTGGGAGTGTTGCTTTCTATTGAATGACTATTATGAGAATTATCCTCATCATGATATTATGACATCATACTAAGTATTTTACATGCAATAGGTTCTTTTATCCTCATTTCACAACTAGTCAGTTCCAGCTAAACGCTGTCATGTGGGAAGGTGGGCCCAGCTCTGCCAAATCTGTGATTTCTCAAAAGAAGCCAGAAATCCAGACTTCTGTGGGAAACACGATTTTCAAAGACGGGAAACAAATGGAAAGTTTGTTAAAGCACTGGATGGTCTCAACAAAACACATGTATGGACTACCAGTTTGCAACCTTGGAACTAAAGCTTCATACATCTGAACCTGGGCCAGTATCAACGCTCTGTCTGAGAAATTTTAACCTGAAAGGCCATTTTGGATTTAGGGTCAGTCTGCATGTGTTTGCATGTGAGCATACAAATAGGTATAGAGACTGATTCTATTCTTTATATACAGATATTTGCATAACTAAAAGATTCAAGATAATCTATTTTAAAGCCGCTATTGAAATGAACATTCAAACAGAATATCACATATCATAAACAGGATCAGATGCACGTATCTTATAGCAAATATAGCGCAAACCCCCTGAGGTTTCCCATTCGGTCTGGGGAAACTACATTTCTACATTCTCTGCTATGCTGCCTTAAAGATCTCTAATCTGGATGGTTATATAAACATGAAAAGGCACAGTTTCTATTTTCTCCAAAATCAAACCCTAGATTTGCAAACTATAAATCGTTTTTGAGAGCTTGTCAAAAAAGCAAAAAGATGCGAGCAAGGGTCAGCCTTGTTTTCTTTTATTGCTTTCTTCTTTACCAAAAAAAAAAAGCATGCAGCAGGAGAGAGGAAACAGCATTGGTTTTAGGCACTGGTTGCAGGCTGTTTTTTTTTGGAGTTCCAACATGTGACTGCTTAAAGGAGCCTCAGTAAAAATGAACATGCCGCCTGTCTTCATAGGGCTCAGAGCCATTTCTCCCGTTTCTGAGCACGGCCCCACCCCAGCCCTCGGCAGCAGCTCCGACCGGTTCTTCAAGTTAAGGCGCACAGAATTCGTTTTCTCTCCCCTTCCCCTCCTAGAGAAGACATTTACTCCCTTCTCCTCATGCCTGCCTTCAGATCACCCAGTTATATGGCCTCACGGCAGTTTGGACAGCAATAACAGTGACAAAAGGCATTGCTCTTTCACTACTGAAGTCTGGAAATTAACCTTGTTTAATATTCTTTTGTGCGGCATCTCAGACAGGCAATTCATACACCCCCTGCTCGCTTTTCAGTTATTCTAGTTATTTCTTTAAAAACGCTTACAGTGGCTGATGCCACATAAAAATTTGATTATTTTACTATGAAAACAATTTATATTCCTAGAGCTTTTTCTTTGCATCTTTAGGGCAGAGAAATACAGTCACAATAAGAGGGAAACCAGGCCAATCTGAATGCTAAGGACAAGCTCTTTCCAAGACCCTTAACCCTTCCCAGGACACGTACTTAACAACGCACAGGCTGAATGCAAACTCAGACTTGCTGCCTGGCATTTAGGAATAACTTGACCTTGACATCTAGAAAATGGGACAAATACTAACAGTAAAAACAAATGCTTGAAACAATTTAGCATCATGGAGCCTACTGAACAAAACATATTACAATAGTTACAGAACATAAAATACTGAATTGTTGGCATGTGATTGACCTCGATAAGGTCCAAGCTATCACGTTAGAATACGCTGGGAAACATCTCGTGACCTCAAGCTACAGAGAAGAGTTTCCAAGGCCGTGAGCTACTCCTGCACTCTTCCCACATACCCCACCCTTAAAGAGTATAAAAAGGAAGAGTTACTCCACAGATAGCCAAATAACTTGCCAAGTGATCTCAGGAGCGGGACAGTCCCAGACAATACTCTTTTCCTTGTGATTCGCCCTTCTTGGCCCATATCCATTCTCAACCCCCTCACTTGTTCACACTCATTGCAATTTCCACCAAGTAGCCAGTTTAAGCCTCTCTTTGGACTTTAAATCCACTGCTACCATCCTTCCAGGTGCTATACCTATCATAGCCTCTAGAATCAGCCCGACTCCAGAGATCCTTCCAAGTCAAACTATGGTGTCACCAACTGAGCTGCACATTATTCACTCTGGTCAGGCCCTATGCATGCAAGCAGCACAAATTTGTCTTCCACCATAGTTCTGGGCTTCAGGCTTAATCCAATCAATTTCATTTCAAGCTAGCTGTTCACAGGGACCACTTAAAGTAATTCATTTGAGAGAAAAAGAGAAGAAAGAAACCAAGAAAGGTAGTAGACACAGATGCTCTTCCTTAAGGTCCAAACAAACGTCATCTCCTTTGCGAGCCCTTCCCTACCAACTAGAAGTTCTTTCATAATAGTTATTTAATAGTTATTGATGAACATGTCCTACCTTCTCTACTAGATTGAAAGCTCCTTCAGCTCTGTAGCCATTCCATGTTTACCTTTGTAACCCATGGTGTGTGTGGCACAGTACTAGATATATCTATTCACTGAGTACTCGTGTGCTATATTAATTTGTGTGTATATTAAGGGATGTGCATCTACACAAAACAAAGTTCAGAACTGAGAAAACATCTATGCATATAAAGGAATTAGGAATTTTCTGAAAGCTTAAGTAAACTACTTTTGATAGCAAAAGGACCAATGTCAGTTGCACCCAGTATTGCAAAGCATATACACAGGCATCTCTTGTGCACCATGAATTGTCTGTTAAAAGTCTGAAGCTATCATTCCCATAATACAAAATCATGTGTAGAGCTGGAGATAAAAGATTCATATCCTAAACTGTAATTTTTAATACACCATTTTGTGCCAAGAGCTTTATTAGAAAATAAACCGTTTACTCACCCATTGATGTTCACTGTCATTCAACAACAATAAAATTCTTCCTGGTTTATTTCCCTGATCTTACTTTTGATTCCAAGTGTCATTTTTTTCTATGACTGATTTTCACTTTCTTATTTTTTGTGTGTTGAGTTTTAAATAAGCAAGTATTATATTTTAAATCATAAGATCAACAACATTACCTTAAGTTTCGAAAGAAAAAGAGTAGCCCTGAAAACCTTGCTGATGATCAGTTAGTTACCAAATTAGCTAGTGTTACTTTGTATCTCTCCAAAATACATCCAAATATCCCTTCAGAAATTTGCTGGGAATTTAGTACACAAGTGAACCAACGATGGGAAAATTTGCAACTGTATCTGAAAGGAGAGATTTCTAAATTCCAGCTTATAAAGAACAGTGAGTCACTTTTTTTCCTTTAAGAAACAGTTGTCAACAGGCTAGAAATCTGCATCTTTCAAGTTTGAATATGGGGAAGAAATGAAATCAGAAAGATTTCAAATCATCAGACTTCAACATTTGTTCACTTGTCCGGTAACACCCAGGAAGGGCTGCCTTTTTAAATGCTGATGAAGTCGTCTCCAGGTCTGTCCATGATATCATACTCTACTTGACCATGGTGAAAGGAAGGATGAATCCTTTTGTTAGATATTATTTTAACTAGTCACTTAAAGCTACTCTGCCCAACGATTCAAAATTGCTCATACAGTCTTGAACAAGTACCATGACGGATGGTGCTTCCTCATAAACTTGATCACGTTTAGATTTTGAAATTACATTCTACCTCCTTGGCCTTAACATTCCCCTATGTCCGTATCACAGGAATCACATCAATGCAGTCCATGCAAACACAAGACTCCATTCTCTCCCTCTGTCCTTAAAAGCCCCATTCAGCAGTTTGTGCTATAGCACCATGCTGCCGCATCCCTGCACTTGAACTTGGGAATAGGCTTTCCAGGACTGCAGGCAGAGCCCTTACCGCATTCCTTCTGAACCTCATCTTGGCTCTCGGGGGAGTTGCTTCTGCCATCTCGCCTATACACAATAACACTCTTCTTTTCCAATTGTCAATGCCACATTGATGAAATATGAGCCGCTTCTTAGGTAGTATTTAAAAGCGGCAGCCAAAAATCTCTATCAAACAAAGCTACCGTAGCTGCTTCCATTACCACCGTGGCAGCGCTGCAAAAAAAACCACTATCCCTGATTCGTCAGCTGACAGAGCCTTCCCTGCTGCTCATTGTAATTCAGAGTCGACACATCCCCCCAATTACTTAGCCTGATTGAACCTCATGGATTAGCTGGTGCTGGACTGCTCGAGAAGATCAGCCTCGTCCAGGGAGTGGAGGAAGGGGAAAAAAACGACTCTCCTCCTAGGGGCTAGATGGGACTGGCTTTCTCCTCTGCGCAATTTGATTTTTAAGGTGGAATGCTAAGAATCTTTGTGAAGGTAGTATTAACTGATATCTTTAATCTTGTCCTACCCTGGTCTGTAACTTGAAACTCAATTCTGTTTGGTTTTTTTTTAAATTAAATTCTACTCTGGGTTTAAGCCTTGTGAAAGGTTAATAGCTTGTGAAATTTTGTCCTGATGATAATCTAGAAAGAGCAGAACGTGCAAACTTTCTAAGACGGATAGGATTCTCTCCCAAATGAACATTTCCCCAAAATGTATAACTAAAAAAAAACAAAAAAATCTTGTCTCTTATCATTATGAAATATAGCCTAACTGCGTAGTTTCTTTTGGAATCTAGAAATTAAGATCTTCAAATTGAATTATATAATTACTTCATAGGCACTAGTTTAAAATAATGTAGTAAACACAGTTAGACCTATCTATACAATGGCCATTTTCACCAGAAATTCCTTCTGAATGTCAACTTTTGTTCTTGAAATTGGCTTGCATTCGATATTTACCTCTATTGCAAACAATGTCCAATGGCTATTAATGGTTGAGATATAATTAATGTGCTTTTGAGTATGGGTATAGAAGCTCTACCATAAGCAGAAACATTCAAAATGCTAAAAAGAAACAACGCTTAAACTAATCTATAGCCAGTTACATGTCATTGTCACCTGCCGAACCCCCACCTCCCACTCCTGCCCGGCTGTTATGCAAGTAAAGCGACCTTGGGCTCAAAGCTCTTTGTGGGGCATACTTCACACTTCCCCACTGAGAGAGCATTCCCTAGGGAAACACATCACCTCCCCTTTCTGTTGGGGTCAACAAAGTCATTATTCCTTTGTTGACCCCAAATCAATAGTATCAAGACCCAATTTTGTATTTCTCTTTTGGGAAAAACAAGACCTCTGTTCTAAGCAATCTATTTGATTAATAAAAATAAAACTTTACCAAAAAAACTGATGCCATGTGCCAACCAGTCACTCAATGAAAATTAATCTCATCAAGCAGGTAGTTTTGGCATCAAAAAAAAAGCTGGGCTGGGTGATAAAAAAAAATGTTTTATTGTAACAAGTGCTATATTTAGTATTAAATAATTGATTATTGTCATAAACGAAAGTCTGCTCAATAAGCCCAAGGACCGATCCTAAAGGCCAGGGCACGATAAACACCTTTTATATGATTCAGCCCCTTGATAGGGCTCAATAGTACCTGGAGGCCAGATGTACTCTCTCCAAAGGAATTTTTACCTTTTTCTAAACAAAATTTAATGTATTTGTCTATCCACATGTCATTTGGAAAATGACAGGAAGCGGCAGGTAGAAAGGTCACCAACTGGAGTTCGTGAGAATTCAATTCCTGCTCCTCCTCTTTGTTACTTAGCTGTTTGACCTTGGATTCAACACATAATCTTTCCAAGATGCGTATATCAATGTAATTCCCTCATCTATGGGACAATTATAATGATACCCGCCCACAGGACTTAATCAGGAAACAAAGAGAATCAACATTACTTAATAAATGTGAATGCCTTTGAAAAAGCAAAAATGTACTATACAAAATCGAGGTTTTACTATTTTATTTTGGTAACTTTTATGAATCTGGTATTAACTCTTCATTGCTTAGCATTAAACACTTCTGTTATAAAAAATAAACAAAAAACCACCTTGCTGGGGCTTCCCTGGTGGCGCAGTGGTTGAGAATCCGCCTGCCAAGGCAGGGGACATGGATTCAAGCCCTGGTCTAGGAAGATCCCACATGCCGCAGAGCAACTAAGCCTGTGCGCCACAACTACAGAGCCTGTGCTCTAGAGCCTGCGAGCTACAACCACTGAGCCCGCGTGCTGCAACTACTGAAGCCCGCGTACCTACAGCCTGTGCCTGCAACAAGAGAAGCCACCACGATGAGAAGCCCGCGCACCGCAACGAAGAGTAGCCCCTGCTCGCTGCAATTAGAGAAAGCCCGTGGGCAGCAACGAAGACCCAACACAGCCAAAAAAATAAATAAATTAATTAATTAATTAATTAAATTAAAAAAAAAAACTTACAAAACTTTAAAAACAAACAAACAACAAAAACAAAAACCACCCTGCTGACTTGCCCAAGACGAGGAATAACTCATGCTGGGCATGAGAGGATAATGATCTCATTCGTTTTACCACGTGAGAGCCGGCGTGTTTCCTACACTCGTCAGCAAGTTAGTAGAGCAAAAAGAACACCGGCTCAGAAGTCCGACAACCTAGATTTTTGTCTTGCCTTCACAACTAAACCAACTGCCTCTGCTGGGCGTGGCCTCCCGCGTGAGTCCGGAGACGGAAGGAAGAATTTCAGATGGCTGATGACATTGGACTCTCAAAGAAACACATATATTGATTCCTAGCTATTCTGGTCTGATAGAGGAAGTTGACTGCATGGCACTTTTGCAGACAGCCCCACTCTTACCAGCTCAGGAGGAGTCTATGGGTTCCTCACCTCCCTCTTCTTCTATGAAAGAGAAGTGTCAGACAATATCCAAATGAGCCTAATAATGTAAAAGATCATCTTGGCTGTGGGCAGGATTGCATCTCTCATACTGTCTCCTTTAGGGCAACTGTTTTTTCTCTCTGGGTCTTGGAGAGCTGGGGACTAGCTTCCAATAGGGACAATATGTCATTTTGCAGGTGACTCCCTTCCCTCTCTACCCTAGGGGAAAGAAAAGTCTAGAAAGATACACACCAAAATGTTAAAAAGTGTTTATTTCTGGACGGTTCGATTATTGACTATTGTTTTAAACCCTCTTCTTTATACTTTTCCAGATATAATGAGTATACAGCAACACAGCTATTTCCATTTTTTAAACAGTTCTCATAAAAAAATTGCCTTGCTTTGAAAGGCATAGGGGACCATCAATCACTTCTCACTCAACTTGAACCATTAACTACTCATTCTTTCCTATTAGGTTTTATTTTGGGTAGAGTTGGTTAGCTCAATCTCCTCTACCAATTCGCCTCTCTAGTTTCCCACCTCCCCATTCCATCTATTTTTATTGTCTCCATCAGTATCAAAATAAGCTGTACCCCACAAACAGAAAGTATAATGCAAAACAAAGTCAAGAAGTTACTGTAGAATACAAATGTAAAACAGCTAGTGGGAAGCAGCCGCATAGCACAGGGAGATCAGCTCGGTGCTTTGTGACCACCTAGAGGGGTGGGATAGGGAGGGTGGGAGGGAGGGAGACGCAAGAGGGAGGGGATATGGGGACATAGGTATGCATATGGCTGATTTACTTTGTTGTACAACAGAAAGTAACACAGCACTGTGAAGCAATTATACTCCAATAAAGATCTATTTTTTTAAAAAAAGAAGCTACTGTAGAATAAATTGGTACTCACTGAGATTTTTTGGAGAGAGATTTTGAGAGAAGACCAGGTATCCAGTCTTCGATCAAGAATAATGGTAAATCGGGAGTCAGATCCATTTTGCCTACAAGATGAGAGGAAATACTCTGTTTTGCTTAGTAATAACCCAACTTTGCTAGATATGTCCTTACTTCTGATTATTTCATTTACATGTGATGTCTTGCCTGAAGACAGATTTGGAAAGTTATCACAAAGTGCTACAATGGAAAGCCAATTTAATTCCATATTCCACTACTCACTATTTAAAATTTCTTTTTTGTCACTGATGTCAATCTTTTAAATAGGCAAGTAATAGTGTCATGCAGGTAGGCCACTAAAATGGATTCGGAATACTACGATTTGGGGCATGGGAAAACCTTATAGACAGCTGTCCTTCATGATGTCAGATGTAACTTCACGCCAATCCATCAGGAGTCAATGATCCATTCATTCATTCAGAAAAACACTGTTAAATACATATTCCTACCTCTTGCCTGCTCCTTGAGGGAAGGCAGTGTAATGGATAATAAAACTTTTATGTGCCCTAAAAAGACCACTTTCAAGCTTTAAGGGGTGCAGTGTAAATTTAGTTTTCTGGGATTTGATTTTTGTTCATGAGGTTCTTCACAATATTATGATCTTAGATTCCTGCCTTCTTAGTCTTCAGGATTAATAACCAGAAAATGTTTCCTTTAAAAAATTTGTTTTCAACCTAAATAAAATCTTTAAGGAAGCTTTTGAAACTTCCCCCTTAAAGCGTTCTCATCTCAAATGATTTCTAATATCAAGTAACTCCTAATCCATTCCAATATCACTTTTGAGTCTATTTAACTTTCAGTCTTCTTATTTTATCCTTGGAAGAAATGAAGAATAGCTGTCTAGCTACTGGCTAGTGAGAGTTCCTTTTAGGCAGATTAAAGGCTTTATGTACGATCATCATTTTTAACCTATGTTCTTCTGCATAGGTCCTCAGTATAATCTTTATAGCAATTTAGGTAGCTGTCAGCTTCCCCTTCTAAGTTATTTCTTATCTACTCTGAAGGTGAGTCTTATGATCATTTACAATAACAAAAGCCACACCAAAACACCATTTTCCTGTTACTACATTCAAATGGGTAGCCAATAGAAACCAAACTGAAAAAAAAATGTAATGAAATGCTATACCTTGCAACAGACGTCAAGTAAGTCAGCACTTTTGCTATCACCTCTTCCGGTATGCATCTGAAATTACAATTTTCCGGAAACGTAATGATCCAAGCATTGTCCTTTCCCCGGCCACCTGAAATAGTATAAAAAACCAAATTAGCATTTATGTGACAACAACGCGAGAAAGAGGATTTTAGATTTGAGAGGGGTGGTTAGAAGACAGTCTGGGGCCAATGCAACTTTTATAAAGATGATGATCTCCACAGAAACCAAAACGGCACCATGCTCCTGCTGAAGTCTAAAAAGTGGCAGGGTGGTTTTGAAATAAAAAAAGGAGAAAGAAAGAAAGGGAGGTGGGGGAGACAGAGAGAGAGAAAGAAAGAAAGAAGAAAAGAAAGGAAGAAAGAGAAGGAGGGAGGGAGGGAGGGAGGAAGGAAGAAAGAAAAAGAAAGAAAGGGGAGGGAGGGAGTAGAGAAGGCAAAATGAGAAAAAATTTCACAGAATGTTTATAATAAACGCAGTTGAAAATAGAGCTGATCACTCATATTGGACAACCATGGGTATTGGGAAATAACTGTTTCTATACCAATGCTATGAGCCTAAATTCAAAGTGAGTCACGGACAACTTGATAACAAGAGGAAACCTTGATAAAACTGACCACTTAGAGTCATGGTGAGCATGAAAAGAGTATAGGATACAAACTATAGGAAATAAGTGATGTTCTAACGGATTGGTGGAAGAAACAATATACGCAATAATACCAACAATGGAATAGGAATCTTACTAATGCAAAGAAAGTAAGACCACAAATTCTCCATGGGTTAAAATTCAGTGTGCACCCCACTCCACAGCCCTCTATGCAGCCTGGAGGATTGAGAATGAAAGCCACCTAGCGCAGGGATGAGCCTTACATGTGCCTAAGGTCTCACTCTGTAGTCAGCCTAACACCTGGGCACAGAGTGGGTGCTCAAAACATATTAGTGCTAAATGGAAATTGAAAGATTATTTTAGGAGGAAAGTTGTACAGTGGCCCTTGAATTTAGCTTGCTAAAATAAATTTTTTGAGAGGTTTAGTTGTAATTCTTATTTGGCTAAATTTAAGTGAATAAAGGTACAGGATATAAAAATATTCAATATGCAGGGCTTCCCTGGTGGCGCAGTGGTTGGGAGTCCGCCTGCCGGTGCGGAGTGTGCGGGTTCGTGCCCCGGTCCGGGAGGATCCCACGTGCCGCGGAGCGGCTGGGCCCGTGAGCCGTGGCCGCTGGGCCTGCGCGTCCGGAGCCTGTGCTCCGCAACGGGAGAGGCCACAGCGGTGAGAGGCCCGCGTACCACAAAAAAAAAAAAAAAAAAAAAAAAATATTCAATATGCAATAAAACTATGACAAAGGCAAAGGAGAGAAAGTAGAATGATAAAGCAACTAATTCCAAAAGAAAGCAAAAATGGAGGGAAAAAAACGAAGAATAAGACAAATAGAAAACAAATAGTAAATGATAGGTTTAAACTGAGCCATGAATAATCACATTAAATGTAAATGATTTTGACACCCCAATTAAAAGTTAGAGATCGTCAAATTGGATAAAACAATCAAGACACAACTATATATTGCCTACAAGAAACACACTTTAAATATAAAGGCACAATGCATTAAAAGCAAAAAGATGGAAAAAGATATATCATGCTAAGTAGTCAAAAGGAAGGTGTCTAATTTTAGACAAAGAAGATTTCAGAGTCAAGATTACGAAGATCAGGGGCTTCCCTGGTGGCGCAGTGGTTACGAATCCGCCTGCCAATGCAGGGGACACGGGTTCGAGCCCTGGGCCGGGAAGATCCCACACGCCGCGGAGCGACTAAGCCCGGGCGCCACAACTACTGAGCCTGCAGTCTAGAGCCCGTGAGCCACAACTGAAACCCATGCGCCTAGAGGCCGTGCTCCACAACAAGAGAAGCCAGTGCAATGAGAAGTCCGTGCACCGCAACGAAGAGTAGCCCCCGCTCGCCACAACTAGAGAAAGCCCGCACACAGCAATGAAGACCCAACGCAGCCAAAATAAATAAAATAAATAAAAAATTATTTTTTTTTAAAAAAGATTAAGAAGATCATTTGATAATCAAACAGCAGTACATTCATCAAGAGGACATAACAATCCTAAGCGCTTATGTATCTGATAACAGAGCTTCAAAATACATGAAACAAAAATGGATAGAGCTGCAAGGAGAAATAAACAAATCCAGAATTTTAGTCAGAAATTTCACCACCCCTCTCAATAAGTGATAGAACAAGTAGACAGGAAGTTCACTAGGAAACAGTACACCCGAATAACAATCCCAGCACTGTGACTTAATTTACGTTTCTAGAACACTCCATCCAACAAAAGCAGAACACATTCTACACAAGTGTACTTGGGAAAGATCAAATTCATTCCTTGCCTTAATCTTTACCCCGCACACAGCAATGAAGACCCAACGCAGCCAAAATAAATAAAATAAATAAAAAATTATTTTTTTTTAAAAAAGATTAAGAAGATCATTTGATAATCAAACAGCAGTACATTCATCAAGAGGACATAACAATCCTAAGCGCTTATGTATCTGATAACAGAGCTTCAAAATACATGAAACAAAAATGGATAGAGCTGCAAGGAGAAATAAACAAATCCAGAATTTTAGTCAGAAATTTCACCACCCCTCTCAATAAGTGATAGAACAAGTAGACAGGAAGTTCACTAGGAAACAGTACACCCGAATAACAATCCCAGCACTGTGACTTAATTTACGTTTCTAGAACACTCCATCCAACAAAAGCAGAACACATTCTACACAAGTGTACTTGGGAAAGATCAAATTCATTCCTTGCCTTAATCTTTACCAACGGAAACTGAAGGGAGGTCCCCATTCCCATAGTATCTGTTGAATCAAACTAGACCAAAGTAATAAATCAAATGACGATAAATCTTTATAACATTCTAGAGTTAAAGAGCAGGATGAAGAAAGATAATCATGGAAAATGATGGCATCCACCCAAGAATTTTAAAGGAACTCAAAGGAGAAACTGTACAACTCTGAAC
This sequence comes from Physeter macrocephalus, assembly GCF_002837175.3. Taxonomy (NCBI): domain Eukaryota; kingdom Metazoa; phylum Chordata; class Mammalia; order Artiodactyla; family Physeteridae; genus Physeter; species Physeter macrocephalus. The sequence goes on from NC_041234.1 coordinate 109,769,713, forward strand.
CAAGAGATTAGCCAATCATGAAACAAAGGGCCTCTATAGGTACTGTATGGTGTAGAACTAGGAATATAAATAATATATAACATATAATGCGCTCTCTCTCTCTCTCTCTCTCTCTCTCTCTCTCTCTCTCTCTCTATATATATATATATATATATACATAACATATAATATAATTTAGACTTGCCAAGCAACACTTAGGCAAACTATACCTGTCAAAGGAAAGAATGTTGGTTCTTGTTAAGGACAGATTGTCATTGACTAATCTATAAACCATTATTACCACTGAGTACCTACAAGTGCTATACTAGGTAGTAAACATGCGAGAAAAGAACAAGGGAGATATTTATATTCTAAATTGGGGGTTTTCAGTATTTTTCCCATTGGGAACCCTTTCTTCAAAAGAAATGAGAGGCATAAGCATTTTTTAAAACAACTACAAAAATCAGATAAGGAAAGAAGTTGTGGAGCAGGATCTAGGTCTGGGAACAGGTCCTGAGGGTGGTTCTATTTGGAACACAGTTGGAAAAACACTAAGAAGCTTCAGTAAAATCCCTGAATCTCAATAGTGAAAGCATATCACACATTTATACCACTTATAAAATAAAACATAAAACCACATTAATTACATCACCACAATTACCGCTAATTATAATCATTAAAGCAGAGGCCAGATTGAAGTGTCCAATTAGGATCATCCGTAAAGTAAATGTTTGTTTAGTAAACCGAGCATGTAGGTATCATTTCAGAAGAAATAAATAAACTACTTAAAAAGAATAAGACGGTCTCTTGTACTCTCAACACCTAAGAAGGATTTTCATGCAAACAATGCATATACTTGTAAATTCTTCTTATCTGTTTAATACAATAAATATAACGTTTAATGGCATAGCTCAAGTTACTCTAACACTTGAAAGGAATCTGCTTGTCTTTAGGCAAAGCTTTCCCTAGATATCTGATCAAATTAAAAAGACAAGGGTGGTTTCCCATTGCTGTATCTCTAAAAATATGTAATGCTTTTGAGCAGCATTATTCACAATAGCCAAAATGTGCAAGCAACCCAAGTGTCCATCAATGGATAAATGGATAAACAAATGTGGTCCATCCATACCACGGAATGTTATTCAGCCTTAAAAAGGAAGGAAATTCTGAAAAACGCTACAACATAGAAAGACCTTGAGGACATTAGGCGAAGTGAAATAAGCAAGTCACAAAAAGACAAATACAGCAATGATTCCACTCATATGAGGCACCTAGAATAGTCAAATACCTAGAGACAGAAAGTAGAATGGTAGTTGCCAGGGGCTAGACGGAGGAAGGAATGAGGGGTAATTTTTTTTTAACAGGTACAGAGTTTCAGTTTTATAAGACAAAAAGAGTTCTGGAGATGGATGGTGGTGATAGTTGCACAACAATGTGAATGTATTTAATGCCACTGAAACGTACACTTAAAAATGGGCTTCCATGGTGGCCCAGTGGTTAAGAATCCGCCTGCCAATGCAGGGGACACGGGTTCGAGCTCTGGTCCTGGAAGATCCCACATGCCTGTGGAGCAACTAAGCCCGTGCGCCACAACTACTAAGCCCACATGCCACAACTACTGAAGCCCGTGAGCCTAGAGCCTGTGCTCCGCAACAAGAGAAGCCACTGTAATGAGAAGGCCACGCACCACAACAAAGAGTAGCCCCGGCTCACCGCAACTAGAGAAAGCCCATGCACAGCAATGAAGACCCAATGCAGCCAAAAATGAAAATAATAATAAATAAATAAATAAATAAAATTTCATTAAAAAAGAAGAAAAAAATAGTTAAGACGGTAAATTTTATGTTATGTGTATTTCATCACAATTTTTAGAAATTATACACAAATGCATATACATATACAAATAACTATACATATTTTAGAAAAGTAAACTATTTTATCATGTGTAAATGAAATCCTTTAAAAAAAAACTTAATACGTGATGCTTAATTAGGGTGACTTGCAGCATTTGTAATGAACATTTAAGTCATCAGAGCTATGGTGGAGGGGGAAACCTCAAAGAAGCCACCTGAGTGGTTACCCTCTCACTCAGCCTGCACCCACCTAGGAGATGTATTCCACCTTCGCCCATCACAGATTGCTGAAGACTTGCCCAAACGTCCAATATACAAGACTGGTAAGACTGGTTTTAATCACATATCTAAACATATTTCAAACCTCTAGTTATTCTCTAAATGTCCGTTTTTTAGCAACTACATGCACAATGTATGAATGTTTATTAAAACATAAAAATTATACAGCCACTTATATAAGAAGGACCAAACTAACTTTGCTAATAGAGTCAAACATTTATCTGGTCTAAATATATGAAAAAGTCTGCTTACCAGACAGGAAGGCAATGTCTTGCATTAAGAAATGGCTGATGTCCTTCACACGGAGAAGCACCTCGGTTTCTATGACAAACGAGAAAGGGAGAGAAACAGCGGGCACGTTAGAGGACAGCCAGAAACGTACACATGATTTCTCATCGTGCTGAAAAGAACTCTGGGGGTCCCGCAGATCTGCATCCCCAGACGCACTGCTGACCTTCTCTTTATTCCTCTCAGCCACATAAGAAGGAAATCACACTCTGGACAATATCACTGGGTAAGTAGGACCAGTGTCCTTGTTCTCAGAGTCTACGCCTGGGACATAAACTACTCTCATTCACCAGAAAGCCAGGGGCAAAGGTCCAAACTCCAGGACATCCAGATTTATTTATCTAAAGGGTAGATAGTCATGTAGAGACAGTGGCACAGTGTCTTTTACTTCTAACAATGCCTTTCACTCTGCAAAGCTTTATTAGCGATTACAAAGCACTTTTCGGATCGTTTATAGCATCGGACCCTCAAAATAACCCAGAGAAAGGTATTATTATCCCATCTTACAGGTCAGGAAAATGTCAGAGAGCAAGTACAAAGTATCGGTTAAGCATGTGAGAAACCTAGATTCCAATCCCAGCTTGTTGCATTTACTGGTTGTATAAACATGTACAAGCTACTTAGCCTCTCAGAGCCTCAAGTTTCCTTACCTGTAAAATGGGCATAATAATATCTACCCCACAGGGTGCCTTGCCGACCAAATGCAAAATAACTGGCATAAGAGTCAGTGTTCCATGAACGGGAGCCTATTAACTCATCTTTGACCATTAGAGGTGGGACACATCCATGTGATGTTCAATATGTTTTAGTTGTCCCAGATCTTAAGTGCTAATTTGTAATGTTTGATTCTAGTGAACTCTACAGGGGGCCCAGGTCAAAGTTCACTACCTGCCTCTGGTCCATGAGCAAGGATAACTTTTTAAAAGAAAGTGGGTCATCAAACTCAGCTATTTTGGACTGCTGGTTTTAATGCTTGTGACATCTCTCAGAGAAACCATATTTTCCCCTTGCCCTCTGATACATAGGGCCTTCAAAGACCTGGTCTCTGGTGGTGTCAGACTGGTGACACATTACCCTTCTTAGTGCTCTTCAGATCATACCATATGGAGGTGGTAGATCAGGGCCCATCCTGCTCAAGGGCCCTGAACAGACAAGTTCTCAATGACCCATACCAGACAGTGGAATAGGGCCTCTGTTACAGAGCCACACACACACACACACACACACACACACACACACACACACACACGATTTGAAACACAAATTCACTGACAAATTTATTTTTCATAAGAAACATGCCATTAAAAACCCACCATTTGTCAGGACATAAAAATCAATTCCTAAAAATGTCTTGCAATTTTAAAAAATTAGGCTCCTGGTACGTCCCAGTCTTCACAACCCAAACTGCCAAAAGCAGTTATTTTTACAATGGTACACGTTTCCTCTGATAAAAGCATGTGTTTATGACAGTCACAAACATGTGTCATATACTGACATTTTTACGCCTGGACACCTGAAGGAAGGTTGAGATGGGGAGAGTGCAAAGAGGACTAGAACTTTCTCTGCTCTCAGAGGCCTGCACAAGTGGCAATGCCCCAAATGTTTTCTACAGTTTAGATGAGAGCATTAGGCATTAAAATATTCCTACATAATAAGACCCAGTTTTCTCCCCTGCTTTGATCAGTAGAAATAGCTATCAACATATATGGATAGGGCTTCCCTGGTGGCGCAGTGGTTGAGAGTCCGCCTGCCGATGCAGGGGACACGGGTTCGTGCTCCGGGCTGGGAAGATCCCACATGCCGCGGAGCGGCTGGGTCCGTGAGCCACGGCTGCTGAGCCTGCGCGTCCGGAGCCTGTGCTCCGCAACGGGAGAGACCACAACAGTGAGAGGCCCGCGTACCGCAAAACAAACAAACAAACAACAACAAAAAAAACCATAAATGGATAAATTTTATGTCATGTGGCAGATCTGGAAGCACTAATATCTGCAACCTGATTCCTTTCATACCATTCAGGCTCTTGCACAGTTGCAGAAACTATGTCTACTTACTCTACAATTTTTTTTAATCCATTCACATAATCAGAGAGGCATCAGGGCATAAAATAAAAGGCCGAGGGCTGGGAATGGGAGGACCTGGGCCCAGTGCTGGCTTGGCCACTGAGCAGCTCTGGGATCTGGGGCAAGTCACTCCCTACCCCTCAGCTCACTACCCTCCGCGGGTAATACAACAAATGCTTTCCAAGGCCCCTTACATTCTCTGAGATCCGACAACAGGTAAAATCCATAGATAAGGAAAACACACTATCATAAAATGTCTCCCACAATTATGCCAACAAAATGATATTTCCACACTAACAAAAAAGGATAAAATAATGATTAAAAGAAACAGACTCACAGGTATAGGGAACAAGTTGTAACCAGTGGGGAGAGGGATGGTGGGAGGGGCAAGATAGGGGTAGGGGAGTAAGAGGTACAAACTAGTAGGTATAAAATAAATAAGCTGCAAGGATATATTGTACAGCACAGGGAATACAGCCAATATTTTAGAATAACTGTAAATGGAGTATAACTTTTAAAACTTGTGAATCACTATGTTGCACACCTGAAACTTACATAGTATTGTAAATCAACTACACCTCAATTAAAAGACATGGTTAAAAGAGAAGACGTTACTACTTTAAGAAATGATCAGGGACTTCCCAGGTGGCTCAGTGGTTAAGCCTCCACGCTCCCAATGCAGGGAGCCCGGGTTCGATCCCTGCTCAGGGAACTACATCCCACGTGCATGCCACAACTAAGGAGCCCAACTGCCACAACTAAGGAGCTGGTGAGCCACAACTAAGACCCGGAGCAACCTAATTAATTAATTAATTTTAAAAATGATCAAGTTCTGGGTTGGAAACAGACTGAAGGGAGAGAAGATAGCAGGAAAGGGAAACAGAAGCCACGGGGTTATCACTGAGCAGCCACAAAAGACAAGGTGGGCTTTTTGCTGAGAAGAAAGACATAGAGTACAGACTCTGGAGAAAGCTGACACTGAGTTAAACCCAGCTGTGTATCTAACCTTGAATTTCCACACAGATTTCCTCCAGAAATGTAAAAGTGAGAACAAATATGGTTTAGAATGTTCTTCTTGATGACCCTTTAAACTCTTTTACTCCAGAGCATGGGAAATAAAAAGCCTGGGTCACCGAAGCCGGATCAGGTCCACATTACAGTATATTCCTGTTGACCAGATTCACATTTGATAGGAGGTTTGCAGAGCTGTCCCATGTGGTAAGGTCAATCACTCAAAAATGAAAGGCGTGCAATTCTCCTTACTTTGGACTAGTTGTGAAAAAGGGCTGGTTGGGAAGCCAAAAAAGGAACTAACTCAATAAGTAATCTTTCAAACAGCCTCAAAAACACCCCGATGGAGCAGCTCTTCATTGAAAAGCTCTGCTGAAGAACCAACCATGTGACCGTACAGTCAAACACAATCAGGCACAAACTGAAAACAAAAGACGAGGAGAGTGCTTGTCAACTCATTCATTCCATACATTTGATCAGGAAGCAAGAGAGGCAAGCTTTTATTGCCTTGACCATAAATTGCAAACTCAATCACTAATATTTCTTTTATAACATAACAGGTAGTTGTGCAAATGAGGATACAAGCTCAGAATGCAAATACAAAGAATTTTTAAAGTCCTAAAAGGCATGGAAATAAATAATATATTTAGGATGGTTCGCAGAGGAGGAAGGTAAACCCATCCAATTAGTTGATCCATTTTGGTTGTGTCACTTGCAGAAATAAAGACACTTGTCAGGGCCTTCCCTGGTGGTCCAGTGGCTAAGACTCCGTGCTCCCAGTGCAGGGGGCCAGGTTTGATCCCTGGTCAGGGAACTAGTTCCTGCACGGCACAACTAAGACCCGGCGCAGCCAAATAAATAAATAAATATTTTTTTAAAAAAACAAAAACTTGTCACCTTGATACAGGGTGCCCTTTATAGCTTTTAAAGACTTATCTTGCAACCATTCACTTTTTTTTTTTTTTTTGGCTGCATTGGGTCTTCATTGCTGCGCACGGGCTTCCTCTAGTTGCCTCGAGCAGGGGCTACTCTTCGTTGCAGTGCGCAGGCTTCTCATCGTGGTGGCTTCTCTTGTTGCAGAGCACGGGCTCTAGGCGCGTGGGCTTCAGTAGTTGTGGCACGTGAGCTCAGTAGTTGTGGCTCGTGGGCTCTAGAGCGCAGGCTCAGTAGTTGTGGCACACAGGCTTAGCTGCTCCGCGGCCTGTGGGATCTTCCCAGAGCAGGGCTCGAACCCGTGTTCCCTGCATTGGCAGGCGGATTCTCAAGCACTGTGCTGCCAGGGAAGCCCCATCCATTCACTTTTTTAAAACAAATATTTATTGAGCACCTACTATGTGCCAGATACTAAGCTGTGGATAGATGTTCTGGGTAAAAGTAAAGATTCTCAATCGAAAAAGTTCTGTGATATTGGGGGTAAAGCATACTGCAACATTCCCCAGCAAATACACACACACATTGCAACTCCCTGGGTATGGGCTATGTATGCAGTGTTTCCCAAACCTACTTGATCAGGTACTTCTTTGTTTGTTTGTGTGGTTGGTTGGCTGCTTGTTTGGTTGGTTGGAAGTTGGTTGGTCGGTTGGTTGTTTTTTCCCTTCAGAGAGAGAGAGAGAAGACAAACAGAAAGCAACAGAGACAGCTACACAGACTCCATGTAAAGAAGCACGTGTTTTAGAAGTCAGAACTCTCTGGAGATGAAATGACCGCCGTGGTGGGTAGAGAAGCCTTTCCCTACCACTAATAGGGCGGGAACGAAGGCCAAGCAGCTCTGTAGCAAGGAGGCTAGAGAGGACAATGGAGCGTGTAGGTGGATTAGAGTAAATGATCCTTCTTGTCCTACTTCTATTCCTCCATGAACTGAGTATGTATTACCATTCCAAGATATTTAAATTCTACTGAGTTTATTATTGATTCCTACAAGGAAAATGATGGTTTATAAAGTTAAGTAAATTGGTATCTACAAGCATTCCCATTTTCTAGAAAGCGTTTTTACTCCAGATTCTGGTGTATAACAGCTATAACTCCAACCCTTGAGCTTTATGTCACAGTGACACGCTCTTGTGTACAATACATTTATCCCTTCTCCGGGGTTTCTGTTCATACCCCATAGAAGAATACGAGCTCTGGACCATGCTGCACACACATGCCATTCTGTTCAAGAGCCAGAGAGCCAGGGCAAATATTAACTGCTTAAAAGAGCAAATACCTCTATTCTCACCTTTTCCTAAAAATAAGAGGCAAAAATGGAGCACAAATTAAAATAGAAAGGGAAATAAAGGAAATGTCAACCAGAAAGATACAATCTCTTTCAAGGCAACTGACCCACTGCCACAGCCAATATGAAAACAGAGGGGAAAAGTGTAGGGAATGATTAAAAGTAGATATTTGCTGACCACCTAGTACTCCAAGATGTATATTAAAACCCTCACCTTACTCAGTGCTCTGTGGTGACCTAAATGGGAAGGAAATCTAAAAAAGGGGGGATATATGTATATGTATAATGGATTCACTTTGCTATACAGCAGAAACTAACAACACTGTAAAGCAATCATACTCCAATAAAAATTAATGAAAAATAAATAAAACCCTCACCTTACAGATGAGGAAACAGGTTCAGAGAGGCTCCCATTCATGTACTTATTCATTTAAGAAATTCACACTGAACAATTGCTAGGCACAGGCACTGCTGTGTAGAACCTAGTAGAAGAGTTAGAAGAAGCTTTCATGGTGTCATCCATTTGGTTCCCAAACCTTCAGACAGGCAGAAGAATACACTCAATCAGCTCTAATGCAAATTACTAACTATATATAGTCTATTAACCTCCAACTTTCTTCCAGGAAGAATTTTTATTTATTTATTTATTTTATTTTTTTGGCTGCGTTGGGTCTTTGTTGCTACGCGCAGGCTTTCTCTAGTTGCGGCGAGCGGGGGCTACTCTTCGTTGTGGTGCACGGGCTTCTCATTGTGGTGGCTTCTCTTGTTGTGGATCACAGCCTCTAGGCGCACAGACGTCAGTAGTTGCGGCACACGGGCTCAGTAGTTGCGGCACGCAGGCTCAGTAGTTGTGGCTTGTGGGCTCTAGGGCGCAGGCTCAGTAGTTGTGGCGCACGGGCTTAGTTGCTCCGTGGCATGTGGGATCTTCCTGGACCAGGGCTCGAACCCATGTCCTCTGCATTGGCAGGTGGATTCTTAACCACTGCACCACCAGAGAAGCCCTTCCAGGAAGAATTTTATCCCAAACCACATCAAGAATATTTATAAACAATCTTTTGCCAGAAACTCCATTATTTTTACACCCTGGAATTCTTAACAATGGTGCTTACTTTTAGCAATCATCTCTTTGAAGGTTCACTATTGCTGATGTGCAGGACTCAAATAAAATTAGGTTTTGTTTTGAGTCCTAAATCCTGTTGCGAGGCAGATGGGACTCTATGAGTGTAATTTTTCCCTTTCAATATGAACATCAGATACACTGTACCATCTGTAAACATTAATGAGTTAGCACATGCAACAGATTCAAATGCTGTCTTGACAAGTGTTATGCTTTAAAAGGTGGAACAGGGACTTCCCTGGCGGTCCAGTGGTTAAGACTCTGCACTTCCACTGCAGGGGGCACAGATTGGATCCCTGGTCGGGGAACTAAGATCCTGCATGTCGCACAGTGTGGCCAAAAAAAAAAAAAAAAAATAGGTGGAACAAATAAAAGGGCAATTCTGAAACCATCACAAAATGAATTCCCATTAGACTACAGGAGAACAAACTATGCAGTACTTTGTTCTACCATAAAGGTACAGTATAGGGACTTCCCTGGTGGTCCAGTGGCTAAGACTCCACGCTCCCAATGCAGGGGGCCTGGGATCGATCCCTGGTCAGGGAACTAGATCCCACATGCCGCAACTAAGAGCCCGCATGCCACAACTAAAGATCCCACGTGCCACGACGAAGATCCCGCTCGTGGCAACCAAGATCCCGCGTGCCGCAACTAAGACCCGGCGTGGCCAAATAAATAAATAAATAAATAAATAAATATTTTTAAAAGGTACAGTATAAAGACTCGCAAAATTCTGTACTAACAAAAGAAAACAAAGATTCTTGCTAAACCCTTCGGCTAACAACCTCCTTCCAATCTACTGTAATCCAACTCACCAAACATCTAGTGGGTTTCTATTTGCTCCTCTCTGCTAGGTGCTGTGGCCCATTGGAATATGAAAGAGATTCTCACCTTAAGCTCAAAAATTAACAGACGATATGACATATAAACAACTGGCCATAATATATGGTACAGTATGTGTTATAATAGAAATATACAATATAGGGTATAGGGAGGAAGAAATTACTGCATCGAAATTGAGAGATTAAGAAAAAAGAAGCTTTCACAGATGATGTGACATCTGAGCTGAGCCTTGAACAGTGAGTGGGATTCAAATACGTAGACAGGGGAATAAAGAAGGACATTCCAGGTAAAAGAAACAAGGCACGAATACAGGAGTAGGTGAAGGCATCACGGACTGTACATGCCTGATATGGTTTAAGTTCAGAGCATGGGATAGTCTAGCTAAAGCCTGACAGCAAGACTGGAAGCAAAAAGTGGAGAACTTCGCATGTCTCCAGAGGAGAGCAGGCTTCTGGAAAGCCTCTGATCCAGGATCACTGCCTTAGCACAAAGGTATTTTCCAAGCAGGCAACTCCTGCAACACAATGGCAGGGATGGAGAAACTGGTGGAGTCTCAAGTCAACTATCAACTTTTGGTATAACCTCAGGCAATTCACTGAAGATGCCCCAGGACTCAGGTTGTTTATAAGCACCTATACAACAAAATGTGTGGGAAGGAAAAGGGAAAGGGAAGTGAAAGTCCCTCTTTCATGTGTTATAAACTCCAAATAAAACTTGGCCTGAGTACTAAGATGCCCATTTTTTTTCAGAAGTTAACAGTTCTGAAGTCTAGAGGTATAGTAGACTCACCATCACATTTGATTCTGTTTTTTTGTTTTTCCATCCAAAACCCTATATTAAGTAACTTAGAACAAATCAATTACAGTCATAAAAAGGAAAAACAGGAAATTAAAAAAATTAATTCCCAACCTCTTTGTAGTTGAAATATATATATATATACACACATATATATACACATATATATGTGCATATATATATCAATATATATCTTTAGATTTCACAATTGTCATTTTAGATGTCATATAGTACAAGATAATGTGGCATGAAAAAAGCAGAATACAAAACTGTCTATTCAGAGACAAGACATAGAAACAACCTAAATGTCCATCAACAGATGAATGGGTAAAGAAGATGGGGTACATATACACAATGGAATATTACTCAGCCATTAAAAAGAATGAAATAATGCCATTTGCAGCAACACGGATGGACCTAGAGATTATCATACTAAGTGAAGTAAGTCAGACAGAGAAAGACAAATATCATATGATATCACTTATATGTGGAATCTAAACAAAAAATTATACAAATGAACTTATTTACCAAACAGAAACAGACTCACAGACATAGAGAACAGACTTGTGGTTCCCGGGGGTTGGGGGAGGGATGGATTGGGAGTTTGGGGTTAGCAGATGCAAACTATTACATATAGAATGGATAAACAACAAGGTCTTACTGTATAGCACAGGGAACTATATTCAGTATCTTGTAATAAACCATAGTGGAAAAGAATATGAAAAAGAATATATATCTACATGTATAACTAAATCACTTTGCTGTACACTTTGCTGTATATATATATATACACTTCAGTGTTAGCAGGGCTTTTCCTCTGGACCATAAATTCTTTTTTTGGGTATATTTTCCACTTTTTTTTTTGTAGTGATCATGTTCACTTTTTTTAAGTATACTTTTTTAAGAGCAGTTTTAGGTTTCCAGCAAAATTGAGGTGAAAGTACAGAGATCTCCCATATACTGCCCGCCCCTACATATGCATAGCCTCCATTATCAACATCACTCACCAGAGAGGTACATTGTTACAACTGATGAACCTACAATGACACATCATTATTACCCAAAGTCCATGGTTTACATGAGGGTTCATTCTTGGTGTTGTACATTCTATGGGTCTGGACTAAAGTGTAATGACATGTATCCATTATTATGGTATCATGCAGCATATTTTCACTGCCCTAAAATTCCTCTGTGCTCCACCCATTCATCCCTCCCACACACAACCCATGGCAACCATTGTTGTTTTTAATTGTCTACATAGTTTTGCCTTTTCCAGAATGTCCCATAGTTGGAATCATACAGTATGTAGCCTTTTCAGATTGGCTTCTTTCACTTAGCAACATGCATTTAAGGTTCCTCCATGTCTTTTTACAGCTTGATAGGCTCATATCTTTTTAGTGCTGAACAATATTCCATTCTCTGGATGTACCACTGTTGATTTATCCATTCTTTCTTTCTTTTTGATAAGTTATGTTTTCATTTTCATTTAATTCAAAATATTTTTTAAATTTCTTTTCAGATTTCTTTTTGACCCATGTGTTATTTTGAAGTATGCTGCTTAATCTCCATGTATTTTAGGATTTTCCAGTTATCTTTCTGCTATTGATTTCTAGTTTAATTCCATTGTGGGCTGAGAACAGACACCGTATGATTTTTTTAATTAATTTTTTTTTTTAATTTTATTTTTGGCTGCGTTGGGTCTTCGTTGCTCCACGCAGGCTTTCTCTAGTTGCAGCGAGCGGGGCCTACTCTTCGTTGTGGTGTGCGGGCTTCTCATTGTGGTGGCTTCTCTTGTTGTGGAGCACAGGCTCTAGGTGCGTGGGCTTCAGTAGCTGTGGCTTGCGGGCTCAGTAGTTGTGGCACACAGGCTTAGTTGCTCCACGGCATGTGGGATATTCCCGGACCAGGGCTCGAACGCGTGGCAGGGGGATTCTTAACCACTGCGCCACCAGGGAAGCCCCTAGACATTTTATGATTTATACTCTTTTAAATATGTTAAGGTGGTCCATCTTGGTCAATGTCCCCTGTGAGCCTGAGAAGAAACACTTTTTATTATATATTTCTTTTTATATATTGAGATATAATTCACATACCAAAAATTCGCCCTTTTAAGTATACAATTCAGTAGATTTCCGTATATTCAAAGTTGTGCAACTGTCACCACTATCTAACTCCAGAACATTTTCATCATTTCAAAATGAAATCCTGTAAAATGTAAATCACAACCACAATGAGATATCACCTCACAGCTGTCAGAATGGCCATCATCAAAAAGAACACAACTAACAAATGTTGGCGAGGATGTGGAAAAAGGGGAACCCTTGTGCACTGTTGGTGGGAATGTACATTGGTGCAGCCACTGTGGAAAAGAGTATGGAGGTTTCTCAAAATACTGAAACTTTAAAAAGAAAAAAGAACTACCATGTGACCAGGCAACTCCACTCCTGGGTTTATATCCAAAAGAAACCAAAACACTAATTCGAAAAGACACATGCACCCCAATGTTCACAGCAGCATTATTTACAATTGCCAAGGTATGGAAGTAATCTAAGTGTCCATCAACAGATAAACGGATAAAGAAGATGTGGTAAATATATACAATGAAATATTACTCAGCCATAAAAAAATGAGATTTTTGCCATTTGCAGCAACATGGATGGACTTAGAGGGCATTATGCTAAGTGAAATAAGTCAGACAGAGAAAGACAAATACTGTATGATATCACTTATATGTGGAATCTAAAAAATACAACAAACTGGTGAATAAAACAAAAAAGAAGCAGACTCACAGATAGAACAAACTAGTGGCTACGGGGGAGAGAGGGAATAGGGGTGGGGAAGTGGGAGGTACAGACTATGTGGTGTAAGGTAGGCTCAAGGATGCATTGTAAAACACAGAGAATATAGCCAATATTTTGTAATAACTGTAAATGAAAAGTAACCTTTAAAATTGTATTAAATTTTTTAAAAATAATTTTAAAAAACTTTCTGGGGGAAAAAAAAAAGAATTCCTGTAGCATTAGAAGTCAGTACAGAAAGAGTTAACATAGCAGGCCTAGATTGCTCATCCTTAGAAAGGCTGAATTGCAAAGTAAGCCTTTGGCCGGCATCTGGGAACTTGGATTCAGGAAGTAAACAATGCAGATTATGCTAAATACCTGCTTTCCTTCAGGGAGCAAGGAAAAATTTTGGTACCTGCTAGGCATTGGGTGCCTATGTAACTACCCACCAATATCAATCCTGCACTGAGCCTCTAAAGAGGGTCCCTGATTGGCAACATTTCACATGTGTCACAACTTGTTGCTGGGGTAATTGATTAAGCACATTCTTTGTGACTCCACTGGGAGAGAGCCCTTGAAAGTTTGTACCTGGTTTTCTCCAGACTTCATCTCATGTGCCTTTCCTCTTTGCTGATTTTGCTTTGTATCTGTTTGTTGTAATAAATACTAGCTATGAGTAGAACAATATGCCGAGTCCTGTGAGTCTGTCTAGCAAGGCATCAAACTTGGGGTGGTCTTGAAAACCTCCAACACACAGTCACCTCCCCAAAGGAAGAAGTTGTAAATGACTTGATCTTGCTTGTAGAAAATAATAAGGAATTCACACAGAGAGACACAAAAACGATAAAACCTTTTAGCACTAATAAACAAGTTTAGCAAGGGTGTAGTATATTAGATCAAAAATCAATTGTATTTCTATTGTGCAAAGTATAACTGCAAAACTTATACTCTGAAAACGACAAAACATTATTGAAAGAAATTAAAGATGATCTAAATAAATGGAAAGCCATCCCACATTCCTGAAATGGAAGACAATATTATTATGGTGGCATTACTCCCCTAATTGATATACAGATTCAAAACAACCCCTATAAAAATCCTAGCTGGCAGGACTTCCTTGGTGGCGCAGTGGTTAAGAATCCACCTGCCAATGCAGCGGACATGGGTTCGAGCCCTGGTCTGGGAAGATCCCACATGCCACGGAGCAGCTAAGCCTGTGCGCCACAACTACTGAGCCTGCGCTCTAAAGCCCGCGAGCCACAACTACTGAAGCCCGCATGCCTAGAGCCCGTGCTCTGCAACAAGAGAAGCCACCGCAGTGAGAAGCCCGCGCACCGCAACGAAGAGTAGCCCCCGCTCACCACAACTAGAGAAAGCCCGTGCACAGCAATGAAGACCCAACTCAGCCAAAAAATAAATAAAATTTTTTTTAAAAAATCCTAGCTGGCTTTTTTTTTTTTTTTTTGGCAGAAATTGACAAGTTGATCCTAAAATTCATATGGAAATGCATGGGAGGCAGGTTAACCAAAACAATCTTGGAATAAAAAGGAACAAAACTGGAGGACTCACACTTCCCAATTTCAAATCTTACTACACAAAGTTGCAATAAAAACAAGACAGTGTGGGGCTTCCCTGGTGGCGCAGTGGTTGAGGGTCCGCCTGCCGATGCAGGGGACGCGGGTTCGTGCCCCAGTCCGGGAAGATCCCACATGCCGCGGAGCGGCTGGGCCCGTGAGCCATGGCCACTGAGCCTGCGCGTCCGGAGCCTGTGCTCCGCAACGGGAGAGGCCACAACAGTGAGAGGCCCGCGTACCACAAAAAAAAAAAATTAATAATAATAATAATACATTCCTGGGCTTCCCTGGTGGTGCCGTGGTTGAGAGTCCGCCTGCCAATGCAGGGGACACGGGTTCGTGCCCCGGTCCGGGAAGATCCCACGTGCCGCGGAGCGGCTGGGCCCGTGAGCCGTGGCCACTGAGCCTGCGCGTCCGGAGCCTGTGCTCCGCGACGGGAGAGGCCACAGCAGCGAGAGGCCCACGTACTGCAAAAAAAAAAAAAAAAAAAAAAAGGAACGAAGACCCAACACAGCCCAAAATAAATAAATAAATTTAAAAACAACAACAACAAGACAGTGTGGTACTGGCATAATGACAGACATAAAGATCAGTGGAATAGAATTGAGCATTCAAACATTAGGCCATATATCTAGTGTCAATTGATTTTTGACAAGGACAAGATAATTCGATGAGGAAAGAAGAGTCTTTTCAACAAATGGTGATGGGACAACAGGATATCCACATTCAAAAGAATGAAGTTGGACCCTTACCTTAACACCACATACAAAAATTAACTCAAAATGAACCAAACATTGAAATATAAGAGCTAAAGCAATAAAACTCTTAAAATAAAATAGAGGGCTTCCCTGGTGGTGCAGTGGTTAAGAGTCTGCCTGCTAACGCAGGGGACACAGGTTCGAGCCCCGGTCTGGGAAGATCCCACATGCCGCGGAGCAACTAAGCCCATGAGCCACAACTACTGAGCCTGCACATCTGGAGCCTGTGCTCCACAACAAGAGAGGTCGCAACAGTGAAAGGCCCGCTCACCGCGATGAAGAGTGGCCCCCGCTTGCCACAACTAGAGAAAACCCTCACACAGAAACGAAGACCCAACACAGCCAAATAAATTAATTAATTAATTTTTTTAAAAAATGGGAATTCAGCCAGTGTCATTCCTTTAAAAAAAAATAAAAAATAGGGCTTCCCTGGTGGCGCAGTGGTTGAGAGTCCGCCTGCCGATGCAGGGGACACGGGTTCGTGCCCCAGTCCGGGAAGACCCCACATGCCGCGGAGGGGCTGGGCCCATGAGCCATGGCCGCTGAGCCTGCGCGTCCGGAGCCTGTGCTCCACAACGGGAGAAGCCACGACAGTGAGAGGCCCGCGTACCGCAAAAAAATAAATAAATAAATAAAATTTTTAAAAAATAAAATAAAATAAAAATAAAAAATAAAATAAAATACAGTAATAAATCTTTGTGACCTTGCATTAAGCAAAGACTTCATATACATGATCTCAAAAGTAGAAGCAACAAAAGAAAAAAAAATTTATATTTTTGTACTTCAAAGGACACTAACAAGAAAAGGAAAAGACAATCTACAGAAAGGGAGAATATATTTGCAAATCATTATCTGTTAAGGAATATGTATCTAGAATACATAAAGAACACTTAGTAATCAATAATAAAAAGGCAAATAGCACAATTAAAAATGGGCAAAGGATTTGAATACACACATGTCCAAAGAAGGTATAAAACTGACCAATAAGCACATGCAAAGATGCTCAACATCATTTAGTCATTTTGGAAATACATATCAAGACCACAATTAGTTACCACTTCATACCCATGGGGATGGCTATAAGGAAAAATATGGACAATAACAAGGGTCAACAAGTATGTGGACAAATTAGAAAACTCATCTACTGTTCAAGGGAATGTAAAGTGGTTCAGCCCCTGTGCAAAACAGTTGTGTAATTTCTCAAAAAGTTAAACAGAGAGTTACCATACGACCCAGCAATTCTACTTCTAGGTATATACCCGAAAGAAATGAAAACATACATCTACACAAAAACACATACAGGAATGTCAATAGCATTATTCATGATAACCAAAAGGTGGAAACAACACAAATGTCTATCAACTGAAGAATGGATAAACAAAATGTGCTATATCCACATGATGGAATATTATTCAGCAATAAAAAGTAATGAAGGACTGATACATGCTACAACATGGATGGATCTTGACAACATTTTGCTAACTGAAAGAAGCCACAAATTATATGATTCCATTTATACGAAATATCCTGAACAGGCATAGAGAGAGATACAGAAAGTGGATTAGTGGTTCCTTAGGGCTGGGGAATGGGGAAACTGGGAGGATGATAGCTGAAAGGTATAGGGTTTCTTTTAGGAACGATGAAATGCCCCAAAATTGGTTTCAGTAATGGTTACACAGCACTGAATGTGCTAAAAACACTGAACTGTACACTTTAAATGGGTAAATTATATGGTATGTGAAGTATATCACAATAAGGCTGTTACAAAATAACAAATCAAGGAAAGAATCGGTGTTTATAAGAAAAAATTTCATTTGAGCAAAGGTTGCACTTTTTTCTACTTCTCCTTCCGAAGGAATTTAAACATGAAAACCAAACAGAGGTGGGCTTGACTTTTGGAAATGTATGTTCAGGAGAAAAGATGAAGGTTGTGCATAAAGGTAAACCACAAGGACATCACACGATCAGTAAGTTCACACAGTGGTTATATTTCAGTGCTATCTTAGGAGATGTATAAATATAGAATTCTGATTTTTTTCACACAAATATTTCTTGTAGAGGTAATATAGCACAGTACTTTTGAGTGTGTGCTTCAAAGACAGATTGCCTATATTCCAATTCCAGCTCTACCACTTACAAGTTGTATGACCTTGGACAAGCTGCTTAAACTCTGTGTCTCAGTTTCCTTTATTGGTAACATGGAGAAAATGACAGTACCTATTTCATAGGGTTATTGTAATGAGTAAAGTTGTTAATACATGCAAAGACTTGGAACAGTGTCTAGTGTATGGTAAGTGCTCAATAAACACTGGCCATTGTTAGAGAAGAAAGAAAATATAACATTACAATTTAAAAGGTTTAGTGTACAAGCGAGCATTCAGGCAGCGGCAGATAATGACTGGGTTAGCATTATGCTTCCCACCCTCCCCAAACAGCCACGGTTGCTTCTAGGCCAGAATACCACTCCCATCTTTCAGTTCATCTGCAAATAGGAGACTAGGTCATGGTTCCTTATCCATATCTCAAGTCTTGCATACAAGGAAAACTCTGAGATGATATCATCTTTGAATATAAAAATTGAACTCTCAAGTTTGACAAACATGAAGGAGTTTTCCCTTATTGGTCTCACAGGGGACTGAAAAACCTGAAAAATCTTCCTGCTACAAAACATAAAAACATGGTGGGGAAAATAAAATTAAATTCTTTCTAATGAATGGCTGAGTTGGCAGGAAAGACAAGGAAATCCTCAGAGGCCAAAACCATTACCAGGGCAAATATTCTGAGAGAAGCCAACTGAGAATAGAAGTTGCCCCAGGGCAGCTGCTAAATCTCAGGTGACTTAGAACTTGGTTTTAATGGTCATGCTTTGGGGAGATTCAAAGCCTACAACGTTAGGCATCAGATCAGAGAAAATACAGGAGAATATGTGTGTATCCTGTGGGTAGGAGAGAATTTTTTAAACAAAATGCAAGAAGCAGAAAGCTTAAAGGAAAAGACTGATAATTTAGGCTACACTAAATCTAAAGTTTTCTTTCATCAAAAGACATCATAAAGAAAATGATGACAAGCCACAAATTAGAAGCAGATACTGCAATACATATAAGTGACAAACAAATAGTATCAAGGATATATAAAAGATTGTAAGTCAATTAAAAAAAAAAAGACAAACCACATGACAGAAAAATGGGGAGAAAAATAACACAGACAGGCATTTCACGGAAAAGGAAATAGGAACGGTCAATAAACATTTGTAAAGATCCTCAACGGCATTTGTAAAGGTTGAAATGCAAATTTCAAGGACAGTAAGATAATAGTTTCTACCCACCACTTAAACAATAATTTTAAAACATCGACGTTAGCATGCACCTATATGTGCGTAATCATTATAGATATGTTTTGGTTTTGGCCGTGGCTCTTATCACAGATTTCTTTTCTCATGAAGCATCCATTTTGAAAGACCACATTAAAAATTGTTTTAGTGATCACTGAAAGAAAACATATCAGGGAGAGTTTTACCGTGATAGAGCTGAAGGGTAAATGCGGTGACTAGACACAGGCTCAAATGGAAATAGAAAAATCAGTTAGACGTGACAACAAAGATCAAAGGAACTCTGCGGTGGCATTAAAGGCATGTATAATGTCAACTCAAACATTCGCAAGTGTGGCCTGAGTACCTACTATGCATTCAGCGGTGTCTTAGAACCCGCTTACACGGCACTTAAGAATGAACAGGTTCCAATTCAGGGAAGAACATCCACAGATATGGCTGTCCTCGGATGCTCAACCTTTTTAATTGCGCTTTGAAGGGAAGAACCGTGGGATGATTTTACCCACAGTAGCACGAAGTGGAATTCTAAAGGATGATGGGAAAGGGAAGGAAGGAATGAGAGGCTGGAAGGAGAGAATAGGAATACAAATCAGGAATCCACATTTCAAGACAGCTTGCAGTGTCCTTTTCGTTTACCTATCAGCCACTCTCATCATTTGTGTATTTCTTCTTTCAACAAACCTTTGTTAGACTCCCATCTGTTGCCATGCCCCGAGCAGCGCTGGGGACACAGAAACCAGTGAAAACACTGGCCCAGCCTCATGCGCTCTTCATCTGGGAGCTAAGTGTTACAATAGTGTTGAGCCTAGGATACTGTGAGCACACAGAGAAAGGACATCGAGCACTAAACTGATAAAATAGATGACGTATAAAAAATGGAAAGAAAATGGTTTTGTGGCCTAATCTGTGCTGAATACCTCCCGTCACTCATTTGCAGCATTTTCAGTGTGCGGCATATGACTCAACGTTATACCAAGGCCGATGGCCTCTGACCTGCTTCCACAGAGGGGAACTGTTCACTTCTGTAACTTTTGCCAACTCCGATGTTTCTGTGTTTCTGCGCATGTGTATAGTCCAGAGAATCGGAAATAATCAGTATGTAATTAAAATCGCTGGTTCTGAAAATTCATTCTGCCTTCTTTCATATCACTTGTAAAGTCAATAGGCAATATGAAGAAGCTCACACTGATAAGAAACGGTTAAAAACGGCAGCGTGGAGCCTTTATTTACTCTTCTCCACTGTGAAAACACTTTTGTGACTTGATCTTGTATCTTTTAAAATTTATACTCCGTAAAAATTGACAAGATCTTTGCTAAATGCCGGAACTCTGGTAAAGGGCTTTTTAACATGTATATGAGGATATATATTATATACATATTTCATATATGTTATGCATCATCTTCAAAGCCATACATTACCTGTTATGAAAATAAATGTCTTTCAGAATTTGCTTCCGTGGGTACTTCTGAGAGCACAGTTTAAAAATAAACCTCTTCATCACACAATTTTGAATGTTCCAAATTATTTCTTAACAGTAGAAATTTGAGAAAAAAGCATGTAAATCAAAGGGACATCACTTTATTCATCCAAATCATACTCATTCAAGTACCCACGGTGCAAATGAGCAGGCAAATGAACATGAGCTTAAAATCACTACCGCCACCACTAGATGATTCTAAACACACTAACTTAGTAACAGGTAAATATTAATATTAGGCTATTTTTAAAATTTTTATTATAACATCAAGCCTTTCGAGAGCAGCTATTTAAAGCACAAGCTATAAAAGAAGACGAGATGACCCACTAATGTTAGAACTCACAATATCCATGTAGACATATGACCAAATGCCAGATCTATTCCGTGGCTATTCATCTCTTCTTGGGTTCAGACAATCTAATTTTGAAATACACAGCATCTGCAATGGTAAATCCGATTAAAATGACTTACTTTGGCTTATAAGGCATGCAAAAGAACACACAACATCTGTCAGTGGTCCTTGGAATGTGTTAACGAAGGAAGCAAAACTGACCCTCTGTTGGAAACTGACAAGTGCAAAATGGCAAAGAAAAACAGGGCCGCTGCTTTTTGCTCTGTGACTAATCACGTGATCCGGCTGGCACGTGCAAACACAAAGATGTCCTGCAAATACACATATTACTTTTCAGTGTCATCCAAGAGTCTAAGAATACATAATCACACCATTTCAGTTTCAGTTTAAATATGGGAGCGTTTGATGAACAGAGAACCCAGTGTCCCTGAATGTGTAGTAGCCTCTTTGTCTTCCATGAAAGGAAAAAATGTTAATAACATAACAAAATGATTTTATATTATGTAGTTTATGTTTCCTGTACTCTTGTGTGTATCACACATTTCAATATGAAATCATTTTTAAGTAAACACATTCAAATGCAAGTCACAGTTCAAGGTAAGGAGGACGATCCCAGCTTGGTAAAATGCTTAGATACACATGGATTCTTTACTGTTGTTCTCACCAGTTAGAAATAAGCTCCTTGTAGGCAGTGATTTTTGTGGGTTTTGTTCACTGAAATAGCCCAACAGTGGAGGTGATCAATACATGTTGAATTGAATTAATGTGTCTATATCCATAGAAAAGTTCCACAATCCCAAACTGATTGCATATAAATAATTTAATTTAAAAACAAAAGAAAATGTCTTTCTTTTATTTCACTTAGCATAATACCCTCCAGGTCCATCCATGTTGCTGCAAATAGCAAAATTTCATTCTTTTTTATGGCTGAGTAGTACTTCAGTGTGTGTGTGTGTGTGTGCGCGCACATGCGTGTGCATGCGTGCAAGTATCACATCTTCTTTATCCATTCATCTGTTAATGCACATTTATGTTGTTTCCATGTCTTGGCTATTGTAAATAATGCTATAAGGGCTTCCCTGGTGGTGCAGTGGTTAAGAATCCACCTGCCAATGTAGGGGACATGGGCAGAACCACTTATCAAAGAGACTCTGTTTTCGCCATTGTATGTTCTTGCCTGCTTTGTCGTAGATTAATTGCCCATGTAAGTGTGGATTCATTTCTGGGCTCTCTATTCTGTTCCATTAATCTATGTGTCTGTTTTTGTGCCAGTACCATACTGTATGGTATCACTTATATGTGGAATCTAAAAAATACAACAAACTAGTAAATATAATAAAAGAAACAGACTCACAGAGATAGAGAACAAACGTGTGTGTGTGTGTGTGCGCGCACATGCGTGTGCATGCGTGCAAGTATCACATCTTCTTTATCCATTCATCTGTTAATGCACATTTATGTTGTTTCCATGTCTTGGCTATTGTAAATAATGCTATAAGGGCTTCCCTGGTGGTGCAGTGGTTAAGAATCCACCTGCCAATGTAGGGGACATGGGCAGAACCACTTATCAAAGAGACTCTGTTTTCGCCATTGTATGTTCTTGCCTGCTTTGTCGTAGATTAATTGCCCATGTAAGTGTGGATTCATTTCTGGGCTCTCTATTCTGTTCCATTAATCTATGTGTCTGTTTTTGTGCCAGTACCATACTGTATGGTATCACTTATATGTGGAATCTAAAAAATACAACAAACTAGTAAATATAATAAAAGAAACAGACTCACAGAGATAGAGAACAAACTAGCAGTTACCACTGGGGAAAGGGAAAGGGGGAGGGGCAATATAGGGTTAGGGGATTAAGAAGAACAAACTATTATGTATAAAATAAGCTACAAGGATATATTGTACAACACAGGGAATATAGTCAATATTCTCTAATAACTATAAATGGAATATAACCTTTAAAAATTGTAAATTTTATACAACTATAACATATAATATATATCAACTATACTTCATTTAAAAAATAATAATAATATAAATCAGAATGATCTGCCAAAGCAAATTGAAACCAAATATTAAAGTCCTTTTGACTCAACCTTGATCAGATACTTATTGGAAAAGTCATTATTAATCAGTTAAAACTGGAAATAAACGTTTGTGGTTTTCTAATATTACAAAGCAAGAATAACTATACCCTAGATCAGTGTTTCCCCAACTTGTCCCTTGAGAAAAAAAATCACCTGATACGTTTGAAAAGAATGCATATTCCTGGGCTTCATCCTAAATCTGAATCAGAAAAAAAGACAATGGAATCTGTAGTTCACCCCAAAGGCCAGGTGATTCTTTTAACGAGGCAGGTGTTATCACAGAGTTCACTAGAGCAGCAGTTGGCCAACTATGGCTTGGGGACCAAATCCGCCCTACTCCTTGCGTTTGTAAATAAAGTTTTATTGGAAAAGAGAAAAAATAAAATCACAAGAAAATGGAAAAATAAAAGATAATCCCTTACCAAAAGCAAAACACACACACACACACACACACACACACACACACACAGAGAGAGAGAGAAAGAAGAAGCACCTAAGGCACTAGGCAAGGAAGAGAGAAATGTTTAAAAGGAGTAATAAGAAAGAGGAGAAAACCAAGAAGAGAGAGGGATGAAAGGGAGAGGGCCAAAAAGCACATGATTTCGAAAAATGAGGCGCAGCGGGTAGGCAGTGACAAGGTGGAGCCTCCAGCCAGGAGCTGGGTGTCCCAGGTTGCTGGGCCTCGCCTCTGTCTCTTGCAGGTGTTTAAGAGTGTGACTATGGAAAGCTCTTCCTTCCTCCCTCCTTCAGATTAAAAGCCACCCAACAGAGACAGCATGTTTTCCTTGTACAGGGGCGGGAGCTGCCATTGTCTTGGGAAGCTGACTAACAATTACAGCCTAGTGAATTCATTGCTCGGGACCCCAATACATATAGGTAAATTTTGAGAGGGACTGAATCGTGCCATAAAGAGAACTACGTATGTGGTGATTTACTGTATGTAAAAATCGGGATTAGAAAATGTTTTTCCTGCTTAAAGCATCAGCAAATCCACGGCAGAGTTGGCCCAAGCTTAACTGTCTAGTCACTGCAATCTAGTTTCCTGAAAGACATCTCCTGCCACAGGGAGGAGGATTATACATTTGATTGACAAATGGTCTCGTCCAGCCTGGAAAGGTCTTTTGCGGATTCCTGGTCAACGTGGTATAAAAACACATGCTTTTCATTTCCTGTATGTTAACCCACTCTAGTCCCACACAGACTCACAAGCCAAACGTTGAATGATAAGCACTAAGGCAATTGAGTTTGTGATTATATTTTGTTGTTTTTGTCTTCATTGTGAATTTGTCTTCCCTTGGGAGAACTTTTGTGGATATTTACTGTTTTATGCCTCTTAAAAGCTTCTAGCAGGGCCTCTAGAATAATTCCCATTATAAGAATGAAGTAATATATCATAATCCTAACTGAACTCTTGAAAATCTACAGGCGAGTAATCATTCGATGTGAGCACTGATGGGCCACAAAAGCGTTAGAGTAAATAATTCCCAAATACTTTAAATAGGAATGCCCTATATTTGGGGGAACCTCAATTTGTACAACTAAAAAAATGAGATTCAGACATTCCCTAAATTGATGTACAGATTCAATGCAATCCTTAGTAAGATCCTGGCTAGTTTTTTATGCAAAAAATGACAAGCTAATCCTAAAATTAATATGGAAATGAAGTGTCCCAGAATAGCCAGAACAATCTTGAAAAGGAACAAAGTTGGAAAATTCACACTTGATGATTTCAAAATTTAGTATACAGCTACAGTAATCAAGACAGTATGATACAGATATAATGACAGACTTACAGATAGATCAGTGGAATAGAATTGTCCAGAAATAAACCCTTACATCTATGATCAACTGATTTTAAACCAGGGCACCAAGACATTTTAGTGGAAAAAGAATATTCTTTTCAACAGATGGTGCTGGGAACACCTGTATATATGCACTTGGTTAAAAGAATGAAGTTGGACCCCTAGCTCACACCATGTACAAAAATCAATTCAAAATGGATCAAAGACTGAAATGTAAGACCTAAACCTATAAAACTCAGATGTAAATATAGATGGAATTCTTTGTGACCTTGGGTTAGGCAATATTACCTTATATATGACACTGAAAGCAAAGAAGACAAGAGGAAAAAACAGGTCAACAGGTACAAGAAAAGATGCTCAGCATCACTACTCATCAGGGAAATGCAAATCAAAACCACAATGAGATATCATCTCACATCTGTTAGAATAGCTATTATCGAAAAGACAAGAAATAAGTGTTGGAGAGGATGTGGATAAAAGGGAACTCTTGTGCACTGCTGGTGCTAATGTAAATTGGTATGGAAAACCGTAAGGAGGTGCCTCAAAAAATTAAACATAGAAGTACCATATGATCCAGTAATTCCACTTCTGGGTATTTATCCAAAGAAAACGAAAACAATAACTCAAAAAGATATCTGCACCCCCATGTTCATTGCAGCATTATTTACAATAGCCAAGACATGGAAACAACCTAAGTGTCCATCAATGGATAAATAGATAAAGAAGCTGTGGTGTGTGTATATATATATATATGTATGTATATATATATATATATATATACATATATATATATATATACACACAATGGAATATTATTCAGCCATAGAAAAGAAGGACATCTTGCCTTTTGTGACAACATGGATGGACCCTGAAGGCATTAGGCTAAGTGAAGTCAGTCAGACAGAGAAAGATAAATATCATATGATGATCTCACTTATATGTGGAATCTTATAAAACAAACAAACAAAGAGAACAGATTGGTGGTTGCCAGAGGTGGGAGATGAGATGGGGTGGGAGACATGGGTGAAGGGGGTCAAAAGGTACAAACTTCCAGTTATGAAATAAGTAAGTCATGGGGATATAATGTACAGCAGAGTGACTATAGTTTAAATTACTTGGGGAACTTCCCTGGTGGCGCAGTGGTTAAGAATCCACCTGCCAATGCAGGGGACACGGGTTCGATCCCTGGTCCAGGAAGATCCCACATGCCGCGGAGCAACTAAGCCCGTGCGCCACAACTACTGAGCCTCTGCTCTAGAGCCCACAAGCCACAACTACTGAGCCCGTGCGCCGCAACTACTGAAGCCGGCATGCCTAGAGCCCGTGCTCCACAACAAGAGAAGCCACTGCAATGAGCAGCCCGAGCACTGCAACGAAGGGTAGCCCCTGCTTGCTACAACTAGAGAAAGCCCACGTGCAGCAACAAAGACACAACACAGACAATAAATAAATTAATTAATTAATTTTAAAAAATACTTGGGACTTCCCTGGTGGTCCAGTGGTTGAGAATCTGCCTTCCAATGCAGGGAACATGGGTTTGATTCCTGGCCGGGAAACTAAGATTCCACATGCCGCGGGGCAACTAAGCCCGTGCGCCACAACTACTGAGTTCGCGTGCCTCAATGAGAGAGACCACGCATCACAGCGAAGGGCCCGCATGCCGCAACTAGGACCCAATGCAGCTAAAAATAAATAATAAATAAATGAATGAATAAATAAATACATAAAATTTTTGAAATATTTTACTGCATATTTGAAAGTTGCTAACAGAGCAAATCTTAAAAGTTCTCATCACAAGAAAAAAATTTGTGTAACTGTGGTGACGGATGTTAATTAGACTCATTGCGGTAATCGTTTCCAATACACACAACTATTGAATCATTATGTTGTACACCTGAAACTAATATAATGTTATATGTCAATTATACCTCAACTTTAAAAAAGAATTGAAAACAGAGACTCAAAAAAGAGAGAGAAAAATAGGTAAATTTGACTTCAACATTAAAAACGCTTGTGCTTCAAATGAAACCATCAAGAAAATGAAAGATAATCCCCAGAATGGGAGAAAATATTTGCAAATTAATATCTAATAAGGATTCTTGAATCCAGACTATATAAATAACTCTTACAACTAAATAGTAAAAACAGAAATAGACCAACTTTAAAATGGACAAAGAATCTTCATAGACATTTCTCCAAAGAAGGTATACAAATGGCCAATAAGCACATGAAAAGATGCTCAACATCACTAGCCATTCGGGAAATGCAAATCAAAACCACAATGTGAAACCACTTTGCACTTCACACCCACTAGGCTGGCTGGAATCAGACAGACAGAGATTAACAAGGTCTCAGAAGGATGTGGAGAAAATGGAACCCTCATACAATGATGGTGGGAATGTGAAATGGTACAGTTGCTTTGGAAGTCTGGGAGTTCCTCAAAAGATTAAACATACAGTGACTCTATGACCTAGCAAATCCACTCCTAGATATATACTCAAGAGAAGTGAAAACATGTCCACACAAAAACTTGTATAAGAATATTCATAGCAACATTATTCATAATAGACAAAAGGTGGAAATAATTCAAGTGTCCATCAACTGAAGAATGGATAATTAAAATATTCAGCCAGATAAAAGAATGAAATACTGACACATGCTACAACATGGACGAAACTTGAAAACATATGCTAAGTGAAAGAAGCTAGTCACAAAAGATCATCTATTATGATTCTATTTGTCTGAAATTTGTGGAATAGACACATCTTTAAAGACAGAAAGTGTGTTAGTGGCTGCCAGGGGCTGGTGGGAAGGCCTGTTGGGAGGAAATGGGGAGTGATGGCTAATGGGTATCAGGGTTTCTTTTTGGGGTGATGGGAATGTTCTAAACTTGTGGTAATTAATGCACAACTCTGTGATTATACTAAAACCTATTGAAATGTACACTTTAAATGGGTTAATTGTATGGTATGTGAATTATATCTCAATAAAGCTATTTAAAAAAAAAACTTGAACGGGATCCTGTTTTCCCCGTTTGCCTTCTTGTTAAGAAAACTCTTTTCTGTTCCTCCTTGCTGGGAATGGCTCTCCTTCCCTTTTCAGATTAGTGCAAAAAATTATCTGAAAATGGAGCAGACATATCTCCATCAAGTTGCTGGCTCACAATTTTCCAGAGACAAATACACAAATGTAAATTATAAGCGCTGCTAAAACGTCTGGTTTCCCAGCATCTGCAGGGTTAACGAGCCGACTTAATTTCTTCCTGGCAGAGGTAACAGTATCATTGATAAATATTTGAAAGAAAGTCAGAAAGGAGATAATTACTTTTCAGAGTAAATTTCAATATATTAAAATGTCACTATATTTGCTAATCCAACTATTTTATAAAGCCCCAAACTTTATTATGAGTATAAACTGATCCTTCTTTCCAATTATTTCCCATCAGCCTTTGATTTTTCCATTAAAATATAATTGTTTTAAAGAAAATTATACCATGTATTGAAAATGATAGGAGGTAACTGATAAAGGTCTTCTCAACTGGGAAGCAATAGCGGCTGCTTAATATTCCTACTGAAGAAAAGAATAAGATGGGAAGGAATTCATCTGCAGCGTGAAACTTAAACCATAAATGACTAAACTGCAGATTTCTTGACGCATAAAGAAGGCTTGTTTAGCACTGAAGTTGTAGTTTCTCTCTTTGGAGAGCTTTCCTCGTAGACCTCTTCTTTACCCCCAGGCACAGATTATGTTGGTTCCATACTCTGAGCAAAGGAACACGAGTCAAAGTGACCTGTGAGCAAATCGGACAGTGCAAACATTTCAACAACAAACCACAGAAATGATTTGCCTTTTTGGAGCACTGATTCCACTTATGCTCTCTTATGTTTTTTTAATAAATTTATTTATTAATTTTTAATTTTGGCTGTGTTGGGTGTTCGTTGCTGCGTGCAGGCTTTCTCTAGTTGTAGCGAGCGGGAGCTGCTCTGATGCGGTGCGCGGACTTCTCATTGCGGTGGCTTCTCTTATTGCGGATCACGGGTTCTAGGCATGCGGGCTTCAGTAGTTGTGGCGTGAGGGCTCGGTAGTTGTGGCTCGAGGTCTCTAGAGCGCAGGCTCAGTAGTTGTGGCGCACGGACCTAGTTGCTCTGCAGCATGTGGGATCTTCCTGGACCAGGGATCGAACCCGTGTTCCCCCCTGCATTGGCAGGTGGATTCTTAACCACTGCGCCACCAGGGGAGTCCCTTGTGCTCTCTTGAATGTTGCTCTGGTGAAGAGGTCATCCCCAAGTCTTCACTGGGGGGAAACAAACAACTGTCTCTTCTGACTGATCTCTTCTCTATACTCACTCATCCAGGCTTTAAATACCACCTCCGATGACTCGCAAACTGATATCCCTTCCTTGAAGACCAGATTCCTATATGCATTTGCCAACCCAAGATCTCTGCGTGGACATCGAATAGGCACCTCAAAGTTTGCAGGTCCCAAACCAAACTTCTTTTTTTTTTTTTTGCAGGGGACCCGCCCAGATCGGCTCGCGGGATCTCAGTTCCCTGACCAGCAACTGAACCCCAGTCACAGCAGTGAAAGCACCGAGTTCTAACCACTGGACCGCCAGGGATCTCCTCCCCCCAAACCAAACTTCTGAGCCTCATGATTTCCCCACACCCCTCTCTCCCTGCCGGCATCTCCATCTCCATCCGTGAAAATTCCTGCCATCCTTGCACCCCTCTTCTCTCATAGCCCACATGGAAACCATTAGCAAATCGTTTTGGCTCTACCTTCAAAAATATACCCAAGACTCTCACCACCTCCAGTATCAACTCTCTGGTTTAAGCCACCATCATCGATTGTCAGAGTCTCCTAATTGGTCTCCCCGCGTTCACCTTTCTCCTGCCTTTACCTCATTCTCCACATAGCATCCAGAGCAAGGTAAATCACTCCTTTGCTCAAAACCAGATCAACTCGGTGCTGTGCTCTGTGACCACCTAGAGGGGTGGGATAGGGAGGGAGGGAGGGAGACGCAAGAGGGAGGGGATATGGGATATATGTCTATGTAGAGCTGATTCACTTGGTTATACGGTAGAGACTAACACACCGTTGTAAAGCGATTATACTCCAATAAAGATGTTTAAAAAAAAAAACAAAACACCTTCCTGTGGCTCCTCATGTGACTCAGGGTAAAAGCCAAAGTCCTTACCAAGCCCTGTACAACCCAGACCCGTTACCTCTCTGGCTTCATCTCACACACACACACACACACACACACACACACACACACACACACACTGCTTCAGCCACACTGGTTTTCCTCCCGTTCCTTGAACTTGTCAATACTTTGTCATCTCAACGCCTTTACCTCGATTGTCCCCTCTACCCAGAACACTCCCTCAGAGCCCCCTCTTGGTGACATCCTACAATTCCTTAGGTCTTTGCTTAGTGTCACCTTCCCAGTCCTGAAAGGAACAAGAAGCCAGTCAGATCCTTACATTCGTCATGCATATACAACGAGGGGAGGGCTTGGGTGAAAAATAAATGAAAGGAAGGGCTGTGACGTTGGCCTCTTGCCAGTTCCGGATAAGACCCTGGCAGCGATCAGATAAGAGGCATCTCTCTTAGGGGGCTGACCTCTGCTTCTGCGCTGGGGCGGGTGGGGGGGGAGCAGGTTTTTTATTGAGCCTTCAGAGGGTGCTTGCTTGAGAAGATGCTGTAGAGGGACATTTGCTTTCAATCCTTGGGGGCAACTCCTGAAGAGTGAAGTGCCTCCCAATGCCAAGCACTTGCAGGCATGCCTGAGAAATGCAGTGGATAAAACGCATCTCAATTTTCTGATGGAGTTTGAACACACTTGCTTATTTGTTTGTTTGGCAAGAGAGTAAACTATTACAATTTCACATACTGTAGTAGCCTTATTTATGAGAGAACATGTTTCACTGATAACATTTTTAACAGCATCAAGGGAAGTCCCTAGCTGTGCAGTGGTTGGGACTCTGCACTTTCACTGCTGAGGGCCCGGGGTTCAATCTCTGGTTGGGGAACTAAGATACCACAAGCCACGCAGCCAAAAAACAAAACAAAACAAAAAACAGCATCAACCCTCCAGGACACAACTAAGTACTAGGAAAAAAATTTGTTACGCTTTTAGAAACAGAAACAGACACACAGATACAGAGAACAAACTAGTAGTTAGCAGAGGGGAGTGGGAAGGAGGGAGGAGCAAGATAGGGGAAGGGGATTAAGAGGTACAAACTACCAGGTGTAAAATAAGATACAGGGATGTAATGTACAACACAGGAAACACAGCCAGTATTTTGTAATAACCTTGTATGGAGGATAATTTATAAAAAATTGAATCACTATGTTGTATACCTGAAACTAACATTATATTGTAAGTCAACTATACTTCAGTTTTTTTTAAAAAAAAAAAACCTTTAATGCAACCGGAAGAGATATCAGAGTCCATGTGTTAAAGGTCATATACATTAGTAGAAGCAGGCTCCCCAAATACTCATAGTCTATTTACTCGTATTCTGCAAACAACTCTAACAAGTTTGGTTATCTCATTTCCTAGTTCATAACAACGCATCAGTAGGGGCAACGAAGGAGGGAGCTTAGAGGATTAGGCAGTAACTGCTGGCTGGTAGAAAGAGTTAAAATAACAGCAGCAAGAAATGGCAACTAACAGAGAGGGGATATATGGAACGATTAGAAAACCAGGCATTACCAATTAAGAGGCAGAACAATCTGTGCCCAATTTAATGCAGGGACAAACAGACCCGCCACACTTTAGGAGCCCTTGAGGCAACACTATACGCAGCAAATTAAAATAACTAACGCTATTATAAGGATAATCTTGAGTCATCAAGAAAAGATACAATTATTTCCAGGCTCAGGAGTCAGGAAGGTAAATAATCTTTTTGTAAAGCTTTCCATCCAAAATGGTTAGAGACTGGGGCAAGGGAAAAGCAGTAAAAGTGCTGAACCTCAGTTACCCAGAAAATCAGTTATGCGGAACAACTCAGAAATTAGTGTTGCCCAGTAAGTAACCCATCATCATTGGAAAACATTTTTATACTATGTTACAGTGTATATTGAATAATTAACTTTTGTTGTGATTTACACAGTTAAACTCTGACAAAATCAAATTTTCAGTGAACAGGTTTTCACAACTACTTCTCTGAGTTATCTGAGGTTACCTTAGATCAGTATAGCTCGAGTTCTTTTGTCCTGCAAGGAACGCAAAACATTTCTTTCTTTTTTTTTTTTTTTTGCTTTTTTCACCCATCATCAGGTGAGGAAAGTTTGAGGGGGGAAAAATACATCTCTATTTAAAGGTAAGTTCAAAAGGTAATTTTATAATAAATGTGGGCTCCATCTAGGCTAGACTGAGTTATCAAGCCATAGAAGTAATTTAAGGAAAGAACTTCTGTGCCAGGAGTTGTTTAATGAGCACCACAGATGATTGTAAGAAATAATATTCGCTTCTTCCCAGCTCTAGTAAGCTCTGAACCCCAAATTTCCTCTCCATCCTCCATTCCCTATCTTAATGATATCTCTCCCCACCCCTTCACCCTAACTACAAACCTGGAATTAACCTAGTCTCCTTCCCTGTCCCTCAAACCTTGCAAGGAGTCACCAAGTCAAATCAATTCTACCATCTCAGTTCCTCCAGCTTCTCCCCTTCTCCCCATTCCCAGAACTGACTCAGTCCATGCCTTCGTCCACTCTTGCCCAGCATGCTACAACTGCTCTCTAACTGCCCCCCTACTTCCGGTCTTCCGGCTCTCTGCTGCACACTCCACACACTGTGTCCTCCCCACAACCGCCAGTGCCCTGTACCACCCCAGTAAGGGCATCATTCACGGTTTTGCAGTGCACAACCTGTACAACCATATGCAGCAGCCTTGCTCTATTCCCCTATTTACAACACTCCAATGGCTCCCCATTGCCCTCCAAATAAAGCCCTTTAATATGCCTGATCCAGCCTCTGCCTACTTCTCCAAATTAATCTCTCTCCTGTATTTTCCACACTTTCCACTCCAATCATTAAAAAAACAAAACAAAAAAAAAACGACTCCCCAAACCTACTATGCTGTCACCTTTCTGCTTGTCTCGGCACATCTTATTTCCTTTGCCTAGATAACCTCTCCCTACCTTTCCCCACCACACTCCATCCCCATCCCCAGTCCACCTGGACATTTGTATGCATCCTTGAAGATTCAAATCATGCATCACCCTCTCCCCGAAGTCTTCCCTTAACTCCCTAAGTAGAGTCAACCATCCTATTTCTGGCTGCCCCGCAGCAGATCCTGCACAAACAGGTGTAATTAGCTTATCGCACCGTGGCATGTCCTGGTAGCGAGCAGTCTCTAAATGGTCATTACTGAAATGATCTCTCAGAAAGTTCTGTACCACAGTAAGAAACCTTGTAAACATATTCTTAAATAGAGGGATATTTTTTTTAAATAGGTGAAATCCTTTTCACACGTAAAACTCTCATCCTAGGGTGCGTGTCCTAACAGCATAGCTACAGACCACTTCCAGGACATTCTGTTGGTCCATCCGGTGGTAGATGTTACTGCTAAAAATGCTGAAAGGCAGAACAGCACCGCAAGCTCGTGTAAAAACACAGCACAGCAACCGGTGTCATTTAGGTGCTGTGACACATCATAATGCCGAGGCAACTGCCACCATGCAGGAGCCTTCACAGGTATGGAAGATGAAACACCGCACAACTACAGAAGTAGAGAAATCACTGGAGGTAGAAATGTCAACTGACAGTTCATAGCATAGCTAATTGAACTTTGGTGAGAAAGCATACATTTCTCCTATGGAGATTTTTTTTCACTCCCAGGAAGATGGAGGAGGCAAACACAAGACACAAAGCGCTTTCCACACTCCCCTGAGCTGCCCAGCTGCCAGTGAGGGTCTGTTGTAGCATCCCAACCCATTCCAGACGCTGAACACCTGAAGGAGCGTGTGCCCCATCACCGCACTCCCCTTAATGGTTGATTACACATGGAAACCAATACTGCCCACCCCAAATACCAAACAGGGAGGACCTGAAAACGCACAGGCCGAAGCCTTGACTTACTGCGGTCGAACGACAGGGGTTGCCGTGGCCTCCTTTGGATTTGAGGCTAGCCCCGAATAAGGAAGGAAAGTATTTGGAATGTGTGTGAAGGCTACCTGATTTTCAGAAAATTGTCACCAAGTCTATTTTTGGGGTGCCAAAACTCTCACTGCAAGGCTGAGCACCTGCTAAAGCAAAACCACCACGGGAGCAGAGGAAGACACGTCCATGAATTGCAGTACCTTGAGAACTTGTCTGAAAAGCCCTGGCGAACTTAAGGTACCAGAGCTGCACCCTGTTCTCGGGTTGCTCCCGAGCCCCAGTCGGCATGGTCCCGTAGGAACCTAGCTCCTCAGAGCCCAGAGCCTGCTGCACCTTCCCCACTGCACCAACCCCAAAGCTGGGCACCTCCGGCGAGGTAGACGCGTGTGCATCACAGCTGGCAAGTGACCACGTCCACCGTACCCCGCTCACTGCTCACATCCCTCACCCAAATCGCGGCAGTGGCAGTAAAGGATGCGTGGGTTTGTTGGCTCTTTTTTGTCTGTCCTACAGTGAGGACCCCAAGAGACAGGAAACTCATGGACCCAGCTGGAAAGATGCACTAGCCTGAGGGTAATAAAGCCCGAGCTGGCGGCGGCGGCGGCACGGTTTCTCTACAACTCCCCTCCAAGTGCGGCGCCGACGGTCTCCGAATGCCAGCGCCTTTTTGGATTTGGTTTCCCCAAACGTATTATTCAACCCCCGCCGCCGCTTTTGCAGCATTCAGGGGATATTACAAGCGAAGTGCACCCCCGGGAGGGGGGCTTCTGGTCAGCGGGATGCGGAGTTGGAAGATACATTCTGGCCCCATCTCTCCAGCGACACACGGGAGCGGGTGAGGCGCGGAGAGGGGACCTGAACTAGCCACGGCGGAGACGCCCTCACACCACCTCCCGGACTTTCTCACGGTCCTCCTGCAGCGCGGCCCGGGGCCGGAGGAACAACGCCTGGCCGGCCAAGGGCGCTGGCCGCGGGGGAGGGCGAGCGTATGCGGGCAAAGGGAAGACAAAGTGTGCTCGGCAGCCGGGCGGCCGGGGATGGAGCGCGGGAGGAGAGGGGCGCGCGAGCGCGGCGGGAGGCGGAGGCCGCCGGGCGGCGTGCGCGAGGAGGGAACTTACCTGCGAGGAAGACCGCTTGCAGCAGGCAGAGGTAGCTCTTGCCGTACTTATCGGAAATCCGTACGCGCTGCAGGGCCATGGCCATGTCCACCTGCAGAGAGATGGCCTGGGTGGCCGGCACGAACGCGCAGCCGTCCGGGTCCCAGGGCAGGCCCGGCGTCCTGCCGCCCGGCGCGGGGGTCCGCGGCGCCGGGGTCCGGGTCGCGTGCCCGGAGGCCGAGCCCAGGTGGGGCTGAGAGCCCGCCGCCGCCGCCATCCTCACGCGGGACCGCCGGCCCGGCCCGCCGCCGCCGAACTCCACCCCGCCTCCGGCCCCGCGCGTCCGGGCACGGCCGGGGAGTTCTGCCGCCCGCCCGCTCGGCCCCGCCGTGCCGCCACCGCGGCCCGCCCTCCCGAGCCCGCTCGTGGGGACGGGAGCGCCGGAGGCCGAGAGCGCGGCGCGCCCGGAGCCCGGGAACTTGCTCGAAGTTTGGGGCTCCGGTGGGGCGCTTCTGGCCGCGGCCGCCGCGAGGGCCACTCCTCCAGGGAGCGCACACACGCTCCCGGGAGGATGGGAGGCGGGGATGTGGAGGAGGGACTCCGGTAGCCTAAAGGGAGAACCCCTGCAGAGACGCCCATTGTCAGGGGAGGGAAGGCCGGCCGAGGCGAGCACACGTGGTGGGAGGAGACGGCCGGGCCTCGCACTCCCATGGCAACTCTTGCAACTGTTGGCGATTCCTTAGCATCCGGCCAGCACTGGCCGAGGCAAAGATTCGCCACGCGCGGGAGTTGCTCCGTGAGGACGCTTGCAGGTGGCCCTGCCGGGACTGCTGTCCTTGCCGACGCCGAGAGGACACTAGCCCTGGAGAGTCTGAAAGGGTATGTGCTGAAGCCAGAATATGCCCTCCCCACCCCCAGCGCAAACAGACACACACACATTCCTACCCCTTGGGGATGCTAAGTCCTGTGCCCTCCAGATCCCTGATTCTCGAATGCTGGGGTCTCAGGAAGCGCCCTGTATAGACACATGGGCTGCCATCCCTCAGGGGCTTTGGAGTCTTGACCTGTCCTCGAGCGGGAGGGCTCGAGAACACAGAGAGCACAAGAAAACGGAAAGGCAAGAGGAGGTGACCCCTTAAAGAAGCCAAGTGGGAAAGGAAGGAGCCGGAGCTCTTTCCTTGCCCCAAAGCCCCCAGGGATGGGGCCGATGAAAGATGGGACTCCACAGTGCCTGGAAGGAAAGGAGCGCTGCCCAGGAAGCCGCGGCTGCTGGAGGAGAGGCCAGGGGATGTCGGCATAAAAAAACGCAAGTCTGAAACTGAGTCAGTGCCGTCGGAATTCGCCACGATTTTGTTGCAATGCTAGAAATCTTTATGGGAATTGCAAGTGCCATTTCTCTCTTTAATCCTTATCCTTTTCAAAATTTTCTGGCAAGAGAGTGGTCTGATGTTACATAGGCCAATCTTTCCAGGTCCATCTTTTAAACACTCTATGGGGAATCACTGATTTATACCTCCGGAGAATGGGTGCAGGCAAGTACAAAAGGCAAGAGTAAGTAGGGGAGGAAAACAACACACACACACACACACACACACACACACACACACACACACACCCCTCTTCCTCTAACCAGTTTAAGCTCTGTCCGAATGCATCAGTCCACAGGCAGAATGTTTTCCAGCCCCTCTCTTGAATATGTGCAGAGGGAAGAGGAGCAATGACTTATAGTTGTCCCCTCTATTGTGGACAAGATGACGTTAAGAATTCCACTGATGGGCTTCCCTGGTGGCGCAGTGGTTGCGCGTCCGCCTGCCGAGGCAGGGGAACCGGGTTCGCCCCCCGGTCTGGGAGGATCCCACATGCCGCGGAGCGGCTGGGCCCGTGAGCCATGGCCGCTGGGCCTGCGCGTCCGGAGCCTGTGCTCTGCAACGGGAGAGGCCGCAGCAGAGGGAGGCCCGCATACCACAAAAAAAAAAAAAAAAAAAAAAGAATTCCACTGATGCTACAGTTGTTGTTCTTTTACAACAACTTTATTTTAATAACTTTAACTTAATAAATAGCAGTCTATTTAAATAACATTTATTATTTTATTTAATAAAAATAGCAGTCTATAAAAGTACTAGGTGACTATATAGGAGGATATTTTTTATAATCTGGGGTGGAGAAGGCTTTACTTAGCATAACAAAAAAATATGTGATTGATCCACATATGGAAAGATGCCCTGCTATACTGTCAAGTGAAAAAAGTAAGATGCAAAACAATATTTATAGTTTGATCCCACTTTTTAAACACTATACATGGGCTTCCCTGGTGGCACAGTGGTTGAGAATCCACCTGCCGATGCAGGGGACATGGGTTCGTGCCCCGGTCCGGCAAGATCTCATATGCCGCGGAGCGGCTGGGCCCGTGAGCCATGGCCACTGAGCCTGTGCGTCTGGAGCCTGTGCTCCGCAACGGGAGAGGCCACAACAGTGAGAGGCCTGCGTACCACAAAACAAAACAAACAAACAAAAACCCCACTATACAAATGTATATGCATATGTATGGTTGGGAATGATACAAATTGCTAACAGTGGTGATCTCTGAAGAGTGAAACTGGGAGTCACTTGGTTATGGGGGAGCTCTCACTTTTTGCTTTATAAGTAATTATGTTAAATTTTTCACAGTGGGCAATTGTTTTTAGTAACACATTTTCTAGATAAAGAAGGAAACATAGAAAAATAAATTTAGGTTCAGAAAGGTATTAGAAAATTAACAATGAAAAAGAATTTTCTAAATATAAAAGCAATAGATGCCCTGATTTCAAAGTATACTGCAAAGCTACATTAATCAAAACAGTATGGTACTGGTACAAAAACAGACACATAGATCAATGGAACAAAACAGAGAGCCCAGAAATGAATCCACACCTATATGGGCAATTAATCAATGACAAAGGAGGCAACAATATGTAACAGGCAAAAGAGAGCCTCTTCAATAAATGGTGTTGGGAAAACTGGACAGCTACATGCAAAAGAATCAAACTGGACTACTTTCTACTACACCATATACAAAAATAACCTCAAACTGGATTAAAGACTTAAATGTAAGACCTGACATCCTAAAAGAAAACATAGGCAGTATACTCTTTGATACTGGTCTTAGCAATATATATTTTTTTGGATATATCTCCTCAGGCAATGGAAACAAAAGCAAAAATAAACAAATGGGACCTAATCAAACTAACAGGCTCTTGCACAGCAAAGGAAGCTATCAACAAAACAAAAAGGTTGCCTACTGAATGGGAGAAGATATTTGCATATGATATATCTGGTAAGGGGTTAATATCCAAAGTATACAAAGAACTCATACAACTCAACATCAAAAAACAAACAACCCCCCCCCAAAAAAACAAAACCCAATTAAAAAGTGGGCAGAGGAACTGAATAGATATTTTCCCAGAG
The DNA here is from genome assembly GCF_002837175.3 of Physeter macrocephalus. Taxonomy (NCBI): domain Eukaryota; kingdom Metazoa; phylum Chordata; class Mammalia; order Artiodactyla; family Physeteridae; genus Physeter; species Physeter macrocephalus. Next base: position 109,807,966 of record NC_041234.1, read on the forward strand.
AAGATATACAGTTGGCCAACAGACACATGAAAAGGTGCTCAACTTCTCTAATCATCAGGGAAATGCAAATGAAAACCACAATAAGATATCACCTCACACCTGTCAGAATGGCTATCATCAAAAAGACAAGAAATCACAAATGTTGGCAAGGATGTAGAGAAAAGGGAACCCTTGTACACTGCTGGTGGGAATGTAAATTGGTACAGCCACTATGGCCAACAGTATGGAGGTTCCTCAAAAAATTAAAAATAGAAGTGCTATATGATCCAGCAAAACCACTTTTGGGTATTTTTCCAAAGAAAACAAAGACACAATTCAAAGACATATGTGTGCTCCTATGTTCATTGCAGCATTATTTACAGTAGCCAAGATGTGGAAGCAACCTAAGTGTACATCAACAGATGAATGGATAAAGAAGATGAGGTCTATATACACACAATGGAATATTACTCAGCCATAAATCAAAAATGAAATCTTGCCACTCATGACAACCTTGATGGACCTAGAGGGTATTATGCTAAGTGAAATAAGTCAGACAAAGGAAAGACAAATACCATATGATTTCACTTATATGTGTAATCTAAAAATAAATAAATAAACATAATAAAATAGGAACAGAGTCACAGATACAGAGAACAAACAGGTGGTGGCCAGAGGGAAAAGGGATGGGGGATGAGTGAAATAGGTGAGGGAGATTTAGAGTAACAAACTTGCAGTTACAAAATAAATATCACAGGGGTGAAATGTATAGTGTGGGGAATATAGTCAATAATAATGTAATATCTTTGTAGGATGACAGATGGTAACTAGACTTATAATGGTGATCATTTTGTAATGTATAGAAATATTGAATCACTATGCTGTGTACCAAGAAATAACATAGTGTGTAGGTCAATTATACTTAAAAACAAACAAACAAACTCATAGAAAAAGAGATCAGATTTGTGGTGACCAGAGGCAGGGGTTTGGGGGGAGGGAGAATTGGATGAAGGGATGAAGGTGGTCAAAAGGTACAAACTTCCAGTTTTAAGATAAATAAGTACTAGGGATGTAATGTACAGCATGATAAATAAAATTAGCACTGCTGTATGTTATAAATGAAAGTTGTTAAGACAGTAAATCCTAAGAGTTCTCATCTTAAGTGAAATCTTAAGAGTTCCCTTCTTAAGTGAAAGAAGCCAGTCACAAAGACCACATGTTTTACAATCCCATTTATATGAAATGTCAAGAATAGGCAAATATATGGAGACAGAAACTAGAATAATGATTGTCAGAGAATGGGGAGGATGGAGGGAGTATGGGTAAAAACGAAGGGGATTAAAGTTCCTTTTTAGGGTAAGGAAATATTTTAAAATTCATTGTGCTGATGGATGCTCAAGTCTGGGAATATACTAAAAACCACTGAATTATTTTTTTATTGAGTTATAGTTGATTTACAATATTATATTAGTTTTAGGTGTACAACATAGTGATTCAAAATTTTTATAGATTATATGTCATTTAAAGTTATTATAAAATATTGGCTATATTCCCTGTGCTGTACAATATATCCTTGTAGCTTATTTATTTTATACATAGTAGTTTGTACCTCTTAATCCCCTTTCCCTAACATGCCCCTCCCCCCTTACCTTCCCCTGCTCATAACAATAGTTTGTTCTTATATCTGTGAGTTTTATTATATTCATTTTTTTGTTTTATTTTTTAGATTTCACATACAGTATTTGTCTTTCTCTGTCTGACTTATTTCACTAAGCAAAATAACTCCAGGTCCATCCATGTTGGTGCAAGTGGCAAAATTTCATTCTTTTTTATGGCTGAGAAGTATTCCATTTTATATATATACCACATCTTCTTTATCCATTCATCTGTTGATGGACACTTAGGCTGCTTCCATATCTTGTATAAGCCTTTGAATTGTATAGTTTAAATGGGCAAATGGTAGGTATTTTAATTTTATCTCAATAAAGCTGTTAAAAGTAATATCCTTAACATGTAAAGAGTATTTATAAATTAATAAGAAAATGCAATGGAAATAGTCAAAAGATAGGAAGAGATAACTCTAAAAAAATTTAAACCTAATATATACATATGCATGTATATGTATATATAAATATTTTCCTTCAATATTTATAAAAATAAATCAAAAGAATCTCAAAATATCATTTTTCACTTATAAAATTGGCAAAGACTTTTTAAATACTCAATATCAGTTAATGTGGTCAGCCAAGCAGTTTCATGTACTGCCGGAGTGTAAGTTGGTACAGTCTTTCTGGAAAGCAGTTTGGCAGTCAATACGGAGAACCTAAAAATGAACATATCCTTTGACTCAGCAAATCTCCTAGGAGTTTCCCCTACAGAAATAGAGATTCTGGCAAAGATTTATGTACAAGGATGTTTTCTACAGCATTATTTATTATAGTCCCAAATTGTAAGCAACCTACATTTCAAACAATAGCAGGATTAATAAATTATGATACATTCCAAAATAGATTATTAAGCAGTTATCAAAAATGACATTCCCTTGTGATGGAAGTGTTGTGTATCTTGATTGTATCAATGTCAATATCCTGGTTGTGATATTGTACAATACTTTTACAAGATGTTGTCATTGGGGGAAACTGGGTGAAGAATATATGAGATCCCTCTGTATCATTTTTTACAAATGCTTATAGATCTATAATCATCTTCAAATGA
>NC_041234.1:109810792-109817416 GCF_002837175.3 Physeter macrocephalus
GTAACTAGACTTATAATGGTGATCATTTTGTAATGTATAGAAATATTGAATCACTATGCTGTGTACCAAGAAATAACATAGTGTGTAGGTCAATTATACTTAAAAACAAACAAACAAACTCATAGAAAAAGAGATCAGATTTGTGGTGACCAGAGGCAGGGGTTTGGGGGGAGGGAGAATTGGATGAAGGGATGAAGGTGGTCAAAAGGTACAAACTTCCAGTTTTAAGATAAATAAGTACTAGGGATGTAATGTACAGCATGATAAATAAAATTAGCACTGCTGTATGTTATAAATGAAAGTTGTTAAGACAGTAAATCCTAAGAGTTCTCATCTTAAGTGAAATCTTAAGAGTTCCCTTCTTAAGTGAAAGAAGCCAGTCACAAAGACCACATGTTTTACAATCCCATTTATATGAAATGTCAAGAATAGGCAAATATATGGAGACAGAAACTAGAATAATGATTGTCAGAGAATGGGGAGGATGGAGGGAGTATGGGTAAAAACGAAGGGGATTAAAGTTCCTTTTTAGGGTAAGGAAATATTTTAAAATTCATTGTGCTGATGGATGCTCAAGTCTGGGAATATACTAAAAACCACTGAATTATTTTTTTATTGAGTTATAGTTGATTTACAATATTATATTAGTTTTAGGTGTACAACATAGTGATTCAAAATTTTTATAGATTATATGTCATTTAAAGTTATTATAAAATATTGGCTATATTCCCTGTGCTGTACAATATATCCTTGTAGCTTATTTATTTTATACATAGTAGTTTGTACCTCTTAATCCCCTTTCCCTAACATGCCCCTCCCCCCTTACCTTCCCCTGCTCATAACAATAGTTTGTTCTTATATCTGTGAGTTTTATTATATTCATTTTTTTGTTTTATTTTTTAGATTTCACATACAGTATTTGTCTTTCTCTGTCTGACTTATTTCACTAAGCAAAATAACTCCAGGTCCATCCATGTTGGTGCAAGTGGCAAAATTTCATTCTTTTTTATGGCTGAGAAGTATTCCATTTTATATATATACCACATCTTCTTTATCCATTCATCTGTTGATGGACACTTAGGCTGCTTCCATATCTTGTATAAGCCTTTGAATTGTATAGTTTAAATGGGCAAATGGTAGGTATTTTAATTTTATCTCAATAAAGCTGTTAAAAGTAATATCCTTAACATGTAAAGAGTATTTATAAATTAATAAGAAAATGCAATGGAAATAGTCAAAAGATAGGAAGAGATAACTCTAAAAAAATTTAAACCTAATATATACATATGCATGTATATGTATATATAAATATTTTCCTTCAATATTTATAAAAATAAATCAAAAGAATCTCAAAATATCATTTTTCACTTATAAAATTGGCAAAGACTTTTTAAATACTCAATATCAGTTAATGTGGTCAGCCAAGCAGTTTCATGTACTGCCGGAGTGTAAGTTGGTACAGTCTTTCTGGAAAGCAGTTTGGCAGTCAATACGGAGAACCTAAAAATGAACATATCCTTTGACTCAGCAAATCTCCTAGGAGTTTCCCCTACAGAAATAGAGATTCTGGCAAAGATTTATGTACAAGGATGTTTTCTACAGCATTATTTATTATAGTCCCAAATTGTAAGCAACCTACATTTCAAACAATAGCAGGATTAATAAATTATGATACATTCCAAAATAGATTATTAAGCAGTTATCAAAAATGACATTCCCTTGTGATGGAAGTGTTGTGTATCTTGATTGTATCAATGTCAATATCCTGGTTGTGATATTGTACAATACTTTTACAAGATGTTGTCATTGGGGGAAACTGGGTGAAGAATATATGAGATCCCTCTGTATCATTTTTTACAAATGCTTATAGATCTATAATCATCTTCAAATGAAAGGGCTAATTTTTTCAAAGTGACATTCTTGAAGAATTTTTAAGACCATGAGAAAATGTCCATGATCTTATGGTGATTGGGTTATCTGTATGCAAGATGAATATGCAGTATAATCTCAACTACACGCCATCTATAAGCATTGAAAAAATGTTGGAAGAAACAGAGTGGATAGGTGATAGATAGGTAGAGAGAGAGATAGATAGATGATAGATAGATAGATAGATAGATAGATAGATAGATAGAGATAAATCATAGGAAGATATAGACAGCCAACCAGACAAACTGATAAGAGAGAGAAGACTGGGCTTACATGAGCTCCTTCTGTGTCATCCATAGGGTGGTGGATTCTGCAGCCATTAGAAATGATCACCTCCTCTGTGAAGCTTGGCCACAGTCCCTGAGCCAGACCCCTTCTCTCATGTTCCTTTGTCCTCTCCCCCTCATACTGATCCTCATCATGTGTTGTAATTGCTTGCAGCTCTGTCAACTAGATAGGTTCTGAGGTCTTCGAGGATAGGGAAATGTCTTATTAAGCACTGTCTTCCAGGGCCTGGAATATAGTCGGCACTTGAAATATGGGTTAATTGAATGGGTGAATAAAGTAATAAAGGATGAACAGTAGTCTTTTAATTTTACTGTGGACCCTTATTTGAAAGAACAATAACCTCAGGGTTTCTTAGGGCTGAAGAAGAAAATACAACAAACTACTATATATAAAATAGATAAGCAACAAAAATATACTGTATAGCACTGAGAATTATGCCCATTATCTTGTAATAACCTATAATGGAGTATAATCTGCAAAAATACTGAATCACTATGCTGTACACTTGAAACTAACACAGTATTATAAATCAACTATACTTCAATAAAAAAAGAAGAAATGCAGAGCTCTGACTCAGTCTTCCCCAATTTGCAGAGCACATTCAGATTCACCTACATGGAACTGCTCTATGTGCAATCTTTGGGGCCCTTGCCACAGGTCATACAATGTAACATCTTTGGAAATAAGGTCCTTGGTATTTCATTAATGTCCTTGGATGAAGTCCAATCCTTATAACAAACTCCTCTCTCTAGTAACAGTGATGTGATAAGGTTTCATCCCATTTGCCTGAATCCATAAATCTCATCTATCCTAGGTAGAACAGAGGGGATCTGAGTAACAGGAATATTATTTGATCATAGTAAATTAAGCATAGGTTTTTTGTTTTTGTTTTTGTTTTGTCTGCGTTGGGTCTCTTAGTTGTGGCACGCGGGATCTTCATTGAGGCATTGGGGATCTTTCATTGCGATGTGTGGGCTTCTCTCTAGTTGTGACATGCGGGTTCCAGAGCACATGGGCTCTGTAGTTTGTGGCACGCTAGCTCTCTAGTTGAGGCACGCGAGCTCTATAGTTGTGGCGTGCGGGCTTAGTTGCCCGTGGCATGTGGGATCTTAGTGCCCTGACCAGTGATGGAACCAGCGTCCCCTGCATTGGAAGGCAGACTCTTTACCACTGGGCCACCAGGGAAGTCCCTAGGCATAGGTTTTGAGAAAGCAGAATCTCTGAAATGTTGAAAGTGGAAGAAGACAATACAATTAAAAGGTATCCTTATTTGCTCCTTATTACCTTTGATTTTGAGAGGTTCTGCAAAATTCAGGAAGTCTATTGACATGTATGAGGATTACCAAATGAAAACTCATTTGTAGATTAGGAATAATAACCACCACTCAATTTGTATACAGTAGATATGATTATATTATATAAAGGACTGTATCAAGTTTCACAGTGTGCCAGGTTCTTTGCCATGTGTGTAGCGGGTATCTGCCATTTTTGCCTGCTTAGCACCTGTGTACTTCAGTATTCCTCTGCAGAATCGTCCTTGCCCCCCACTTTAAATCCATGTGGCGCACGCAAAACTGCCAGTAACTGCACCCTCACCACCCCATTCCAAGGTGGGAAGGTGACCCAGGCCTAGCAATTCAGTGTATTCTATCCCTGCTTGGCCACTGTGATAGGATTAAACCAATGAGACACCATCCCAGGGCTTTCTGGAACCAGTGAAAGGGAGAGTAACTCTTTGCTGGGATTGTTAGTTATAAGGGTGAGGTAAGCCTGGGGCTGCAGAGAGAACCTGCAGTCACACAGTTCAATAAATTTTCTTTTGTGCTTGAACCTGTTTGCAGTTGGATTTCTATCATTTGCAACCAAAGAACCCCAACTAATACATCATGATTAATGTAACATATAATCTCATTTAATTCTGGGTTAGCATCATGGAACCTTCTGTATGTATGTATAAACCCAGAAAAGCATGATAAATACAGAGGTGTCCCTTTGACACCCAGAGCTCAAAGATATTAATAAACTAATTGATCTGAGCCCAGGCCCTGCCAGGCATTGACTTAAAGCTTATCCCTTCTCAGGAAATTCCACAGAAATCTTTTCATTTGTTATCATTTAAAAACATTTTCATTGGGACTTCCCTGGTGGCGCAGTGGTTAAGAATCCACCTGCCAATGCAGGGGACACGGGTTCGAGCCCTGGCCCGGGAAGAGCCCACATGCCACGAAGCAATTAAGCCCGTGTGCCACAACTACTGAGTCCACACTCTAGAGCCCACGTGCCACAACTACTGAAGCCCATGTGCCACAACTACTGAAGCCCACGCAGCTAGGGCCCATGCTCCACAACAAGAGAAGCCACCGCAATGAGAAGCCCACACACTGCAACGAAGAGTAGCCCCTGCTCGCCGCAACTAGAGAAAAGCCCGCGCGCAGCAGTGAAACCCAACACAGTCTAAATAAATAAATAAATTTAAAAAAAAAAATTTTTTTTTTAAAAGGGGGATAAAGGATGATTAGGTGTGAGAGAGCCGTAGCTTGAATGGGGGGCGGGTGGGACTCACAGAAACCGGATATGGATCAAAGGGAGCCAGTTTGCCTGGCAGAACCCTGAAAAGTCTTGGGACTTGGAGATAGCAGGTACTGCAAAAGGTGGAAGTGAGATTCGGGCCTAAAAACAGGGAAATGCATTAAAAGGCTCTGTGTGGGAAAAGTCCCTACTGTCTCCCCAGCTGCACCCCTTACACCTTAGACCCCAGCCACACACAGCACTCCCACACTTGCAAAAGAGCAGAGATTTCTCTGGGGAAATTGAAGGGCCTTCCAAAAAATCCAACTTCCACTACTCAGGGGTCTCCCATCATATGATTCTCCTCCTCATCCTTCGCTCCCAAAAGCAAAGGCTTCCAGTCTACCGGCCCCCCATGTAAACTCCCCAGTCAGCTTTCCTGGACCTCAATTTAAAACATGAACAGGCTGGCAAAAATCACTAACTGTTTGAGGTAAATTATTCTGATGGTCACTTTTATATGTCCACTTACCTAGGCTATGGTTATTCAATTAAACACTAATCTCGGTGTTGCTGTAGGGTGTTTTGCAGATGTGGTTAACATCTACAATCAGCTGACTTTAATTGTCCTTGAAAATCTGGGCGGCTTTATCCAATCCGTTGAAAGGCTTTAACAGCAAAATGAGGTTTCCCTGAGGAGGAAGAAAATCTGCCTCAAGCCTGTAGCATTAGTGCCTGCCTGAGAGTTCTCAGCCCGCAGGCCTGCCCTGATGATTTCAGATCTGCCTAGAAGCATCCTGGCCACCACTGTGGCAAGGATTTATTTCCTTGAAATAAATCTCTCTGTCTCTGTCTCTTTATCTACAGAAAGATAGATACGTGTATGTACTTATCCTACTGGCTGCAGTTCTCTGGTAGAACCTTGACTGATACAAGTCACCAAATGTAAAGAAAGACCAAGACAAACAGCAAAAATGAATTGGCCCCGCCTCCCTCCGCACACTCCTACCACTTTGCTCCGCCCACTTTTGCCTCCTTGCTGTTCCGGCAACATGCACTTTATTCAGGTCTTTGCTCATATGTTATCTCTGCAGAGGCTCCGTCCCAGGCCACTCTATTTAAAATGACACGCCCCCGCCCCTGCCACATGCTCCATCTATTGCATTGTTTTTTTCATTCATAGCAAAGACGATTTCCTTAAATTAGATTCTACATTTTCACATTTCTTTTTTTAACGTCTTTATTGCAGTATAACTGCTTTACAATGGTGTGTTAGTTTCTGCTTTATAACAAAGTGAATCAGCTATACGTATACATATGTCCCCATATCTCTTCCCTCTTGCGTCTCCCTCCCTCCCACCCTCCCTATCCCACCCCTCTAGGTGGTCGCAAAGCACCGAGCTGATCTCCCTGTGATATGTGGCTGCTTCCCACTAGCTAGCTATTTCACATTTGGTAGTGTATATATGTCCATGCCACTCTCTCACTTCATCCCAGCTTGCCCTTCCCCCTCCCAGTATCCCCAAGTCCATTCTCTAGGTCTGTGTCTTTATTCCTGCCCTGCCCCTAGGTTCTTCATAACTTTCTTTTTTTTATCGTTTTTTAAGGAACCTCCATACTGTTCTCCATAGTGACTGTATCAATGTACATTCCCACCAACAGTGCAAGAGGGTTCCCTTTTCTCCACACACCTCCCAGCATTTATTGTTTGTAGATTTTTTGATGATGGCCATTCTGACCAGTGTGAGATGATATCTCATCGTAGTTTTGATTTGCATTTCTCTAAGGATTAAAGATGTTGAGCATTCTTTCATGTGTTTGTTGGCAATCTGTATATCTTCTTTGGAGAAATGTCTGTTTAGGTCTTCTGCCCATTTTTGGATTGGGTTTTTTGTTTTT
>NC_041234.1:109817552-109818045 GCF_002837175.3 Physeter macrocephalus
GGTCCCATTTGTTTATTTGTGTTTTTATTTCCATTTCTCTAGGAGATGGGTCAAAACGGATCTTGCTGTGATTTATGTCATAGAGTGTTCTGCCTATGTTTTCCTCTAAGAGTTTGATAGTGTCTGGCCTTATATTTAGGTCTTTAATCCATTTTGAGTTTAATTTTGTGTATGGTGTTAGGGAGTGTTCTAATTTCATTCTTCTACATGTAGCTGTCCAGTCTTCCCAGCACCACTTACTGAAGAGGCTGTCTTTTCTCCATTGTATATTCTTGCCTCCTTTGTCAAAGATAAGGTGACCATATGTGCGTGGGTTTATCTATGGGCTTTCTATCCTGTTGCATTGATCTATATTTCTGTCTTTTGTGCCAGTACCATACTGTAGCTTTGTAGTATAGTCTGAAGTCTGGGAGCCTGATTCCTCCAGCTCCGTTTTTCGTTCTCAAGATTGCTTTGGCTATTCGGGGTCTTTTGTGTTTCCATAAAATTGTGA
>NC_041234.1:109818475-109818793 GCF_002837175.3 Physeter macrocephalus
TTGATTGATTTGCGTATATTGAAGAATCCTTGCATTCCTGGGATAAACCCCACTTGATTATGGTGTATGATCCTTTTAATGTGCTGTTGGATTCTGTTTGCTAGTATTTTGTTGAGGAGTTTTGCATCGATGTTCAGCAGTGATATTCGTTGTAGTTTTCTTTTTTGTGACGTCTTTGTCTGGTTTTGGTATCAGGGTGATGGTGACTTTGTAGAATGAGTTTGGGAGTGTTCCTCCCTCTGCTATATTTTGGAAGAGTTTGAGAAGGATAGGTGTTACCTCTTCTCTAAATGTTTGATAGAATTAGCCTGTGAAGCC
>NC_041234.1:109819183-109819966 GCF_002837175.3 Physeter macrocephalus
TCATTTCTTTTTCATTTATTTCTGATCTGATCTTTATGATTTCTTTCCTTCTGCTAACTTTGGGGGTTTTTTTTGTTCTTCTTTCTCTAATTGCTTTAAGTGTAAGGTTAGGTTGTTTATTTGAGATGTTTCTTGTTTCTTAAGGTGGGATTGTATGGCTACAAACTTCCCTCTTAGAACTGCTTTTGCTGCATCCCATGGGTTTTGGGTTATCGTGTGTTCATTGTCATTTATTTCTAGGTATTTTTTGATTTCCTCTTTGATTTCTTCAGTGATCTCTTGGTTATTAAGTAGTCTATTGTTTAGCCTCCATGTGTTTGTATTTTTTACAGATTTTTTCCTGTAATAGATATCTAGTCTCATAGAGCTGTGGTCAGAAAAGATAGCTGATACGATTTCAATTTTCTTAAATTTACCAAGGCTTGATTTGTGACCCAAGATATGATCTATCCTGGAGAATATTCCATGAGCACTTGAGAAGAAAGTGTATTCTGTTGTTTTTGGATAGAATGTCCTATAAATATCAATTTAGTGTCATTCTTTGTCTCTTGTAATAGTCTTTGTTTTAAAGTCTATTTTGTCTGATATGAGAATTGCTACTCCAGTCTTCTTTTTTTTTTTTTTTTCTTTTTCGGTACGCGGGCCTCTCACTGTTGTGGCCTTTTCCGTTGCAGAGCACAGGCTCATCGGCCATGGCTCATGGGCCTAGCCGCTCCGCGGCATGTGGGATCCTCCCAAACCGGGGCACGAACCCGTGTCCCCTGCATCGGCATGCGGACTCTC
>NC_041234.1:109820583-109824380 GCF_002837175.3 Physeter macrocephalus
TGGTTGGCACCGATCCTCTGTGCGGGAATCTCTCTGCTTTGCCCTCTGCACCCCTATTGCTGTGCTCTCCTCCATGGCTCCAAAGCTCCCCCTCCCCGGCCCACCCCCTGTCTCTGCCAGTGAAAGGGCTTCCTAGTGTGTGGAAACTTTCCCTCCTTCACAGCTCCCTCCCACTGGTGCAGGTCCCAGCCCTATTCTTTTGTCTCTGTTTTTTCTATTTTTTTTTGCCCTACCCAGGTATGTGGGGAGTTTCTTGCCTTTGGGGAAGTCTGAGGTCTTCTGCCAGCGTTCAGTAGGTGTTCTGTAGGAGTTGTTCCACATGTAGATGTATTTCTGATGTATTTGTGGGGAGGAAGGTGATCTCCATGTCTTACTCTTCTGCCATCTTGAAGCTCCTCCACATTTTCACATTTCACATTTCTTAGTGGATCGTACAACTGCCTTCACTAGCATGGAAGCTCCAGGACAGGCACCTTTTGTGTCTTGTTTGTTGTATCACCGTCACCTAAAACAGTGCCTTGTCCTTTATTTGAAGAGTTGATACACGGATGGATGGGTAAGTGAAAAAAATCTGTGGAAGTAACAGACATAATTCAGGGAATGGATAGCTTTAAAAACAATGCTGGTACTTCCCTGTTGGTCCAGTGGTTAAGACTCCGTGCTCCCAGTGCAGGTGGCCCGGGTTTGATCCTTGGTCAGGGAACTAGAGCCAGCGTGCTGCAACTAAGATGCAGCACAGCCAAATAAATAAATGAATAAATATTTTTTAAAATGCTAATTGTTTATACGCTGTAAGATTCAAGCCATTATTATAGTCTATAAACAATAACAGTATACTATGAAAAAGGAATAATCAGAGTAGAAAAAAGAGAGCTCTTACAGCAGAAAATGACTGGCAAAATTTTGAAAATTCCATAAAAGGGCCAATTTCAGACTACTAACTCGATGTCACTTAGTGCCAAGTTGGGAAGAGAGCTGCAGAGTCAGTTTTCACAGGCTGGTCTGAGCCGGTTCCTGGGCACCAGATGGGTGCAGGGGGGCTGATGCATTAGCAGCTGTGATGTGCCACTCAGATCCTCCTTCAGGAGGGAAGGATTTATTCTCCCATCTGTTGAACATGGTGTCGGCTAAATGTCTTCTGCTGTCAGCACCCCGCAGCAATTGCCTCAGCTGAAAAGAGCCACTTAAGCCAAGGTCACGGCCCCTGACAATGGCAACCCACATCCAATGACTGAACAGCACGGTGTATCAAGATCCAGCTCCCTTGCTCCAAATAGGGACCACTCTGACAAATGATCCCATCTCCAAAACTTACAAGAGTATTGGATGAGGCTTCTGTTCAGGATGCTTTACCAGTTGACTTCTGCCCAATCCATCTTCCTTCTCTTCCCTACTCTTCCACAGAAGTTAATCTCAGTAACACATCTTAATGAGCTTCCTGTATCTATTTTCTTTCTGAAGTCATCAGATGACAGTAAAGAGGAGAAGTGGGGGTAGGAATTCCTCCTCCTGCTCACTATTTTTAGAGTGGAAAACTGGGTTTCTATGAAAGTACAGTGTGGGATTGCCTGGAAGTGTTGAGTGAAAGAAAAGAGAAATAGAGAATGAATTCAGGAGGCCCAATATCCCAGAGAAGCCCAAGAAAGAAATAAGAGAGAAAATGCGGAGGGGCTATTTCAAAGAAATCATAAAAGAAATAGAAGAAAAATTTCCGAGAACAAAAAAACACAAGTATTTATATTAAAAGGGCCTATCGGGGCTTCCCTGGTGGCGCAGTGGTTAAGAATCCGCCTGCCAGTGCAGGGGACATGGGTTCGAGCCGTGGTCTGGGAAGATCCCACATGCCGCGGAGCAACTAGGCCCGTGCACCAAAACTACTGAGCCCACGCTCTAGAGCCTTCGAGCCACAGCTACTGAAACCCTCGCATCTGGAGCCCATGCTCCACAACAGGAGAGGCCACCGCAATGAGAAGCCCACGCAGCCATAAATAAATAAATAAATAAATATTTTTTAAGAAAAGGGCTCATCGACTGCAAACCAAGATGATTTTTTAAAAAACAAGTACACTGACACACACCCTTATGGATTTTTAAGGACACCAGGGATATGAAAAAGAACCTAAATATTTCCAGAGTGGAAAAACATAAACCCCTTACAAAGGAATAAAAGTCAAAATGGCATAGAACTTCTCAGTAGCAATACTGGACTCTAGAAACTACTGGAAAAATACATGCAAAATTATGAGGGAAGTGACTTCCCTGGTGGTCCAGTGGGTAAGAATCCACGCTCGCAATGCAGGGGGCCCAGGTTCGATCCCTGGTCGGGGAACTAGATCCCGTATGCATGCTGCCACTAAGAATCCGCATGCAGCAACTAAGACCTGGCACAGCCTAAATAAATAAATAAATATTTAAACCAAAAAAATTTTTTTTAATTATGAGGGAAAATATTTTTCAACTCAGAATTCTTTACTGAGCCAAAATCTCAGACAAATACGAAGATAGACTAAAGATATTTTTCAAACATGCAAAGAATAATATTTAAAAAGCTTGTTACCCATAAACCTTTCTTAGGAAGTCACTAGAGAATGTATTCCCCCCAAATGAAGAAGTAAATCAATAAAGAGGAAGACAAGGAATCTAGGAGATATTGATCCAATCCAGGAGCACAAACAAAAGAAATTCTAGAAAGAGAGATGTGCAGGGAGCCTGGAGAACAACCAGCTCAGGTGGGATAAGAATGGAGGGCTCTGAGAGGGCGCTGCTCCATCTCTTTCTACCTCTGTCTAACCAACTTCAGTAAGCCTTCATCAGGGCCTTTTTGATCCACCCAAAGAGGCTTTAAGAACTCTGTACCTCAAAGAAAGAATTCTCGTCTCCAATGCTTCACTCTTAGAAGGCTCCCAGGCTCCGTACACAAATAGGTCCACTCCTTCTCCAGAAACTTCCTCCCTCCACAAATCAATACCATAGAGCAAGAATTAAAAGGTCAAGTTTTGCCTCAATAGATACCACTCCAAAAAAATGTGAGAAAGGTCATCATATTCTTTTAGAAAATTGTTCTTAAGACCTTCTGTTTTTCTTTACTCCCCAAGTCTATGCTTGCCAGCCACCTTCTGGGGACCAAAGTGGTTTCCAGGCATTTTGGTCCTGGGAAAACACTGTGCTTAAAAATGAACTAGACACAAATAGTGGAAAGGTCTTTTCCCCACTGAAAATGAATAATTTAGTGTTCAAATTTACAAGCCAATCTTGCATAAGTTCAGGTAGCATGAGGCACTTTCTCATGTCCTAATCACTATAGGGCTCAGAGTCTGAGACCCTTGGATGGACCCACTCATGCCTAAACCCATTTCTTGTATTTGTCTAAGGCGAAGAAATCCTTACCAGAAATGTTGGTCCTTAAGACGGTCGCTGCTCATTCTCTGTTTCCTCAGCCAAAAGGAACCACAGGACATCACAGCCTGTCTCTCCGTCTGGCTCTTAACTTCAGATTAAACATGAATATTTGGGAAAATGTTTCAAAACCAACCTGCTGTCAGCAACTACAAATGTAGAATAGCCTTGACTTGGACTAGCAGAACTCAGAAAACTATTTTATAAACTATACACTGTATCACAGTAAAGGAAGGGGAGCTACAATTGTTATTTCTACAAGGTCAATGCTGGGGAAATGGAGCTTCTACTAGAAAGAATTAGCCTGCCACGTTCAAAGCCAAATATTTGTGTGTGTTGATTAGATTTTTTTCTTTTTCTTTTTTAAAAATTGAAGTATAGTTGATTTACAATGTGTTAGT
>NC_041234.1:109826510-109827200 GCF_002837175.3 Physeter macrocephalus
CTGGGCCCGTGAGCCACAACTACTGAGCCTGCGCGTCTGGAGCTTGTGCTCCGCAACAAGAGAGACCGCGACAGTGAGAGGCCCGCGTACCACAATGAAGAGTGGCCCCCGCTCGCTGCAACTAGAGAAAGCCCTTGCACAGAAACGAAGACCCAACACAGCCAAAAATAAATAAATGAAATTAAAAAAAAATATGTTTAAATAGACAACAAAATTAGACTCAAGTGATCCTTTTAAAACTTAAGTCAGATCATGTCACTCTGGTCATAATGCTCCAAACTTCCATCACAATTAGAATAAAATCCAGGGCTTCCCTGGTGGTGCAGTGGTTGAGAATCCTCCTGCCAATGGTGGGGATGTGGGTTCGATCCCTGGTCTGGGAAGATCCCACATGCCATGGAGCAACAAATCCCCTGCGCCACAACTGCTGGGCCCGCGTGCCACAACTACTGAAACCCGTGCGCCTAGAGCCCGTGCTCCGCAAAAAGAGAAACCACCGCAGTGATGAAGCCCACGCGCCGCACGAGGAGTAGCCCCCGCTCACCGCAACTAGAGAAAGCCCATGTGCAGCAACAACGACCTAATGCAGCCCAAAATAAATAAAGAAATAAATTTATTTTAAAAATTAAAAAAAAGAAGTACACTGACACACACCCTTATGGATTTTTAAGGACACCAGGGATATGAAAA
>NC_041234.1:109827700-109828593 GCF_002837175.3 Physeter macrocephalus
CATTTTAACAATTTAATTCTTCCAATCCAGGAGCATGGGATATCTTCCCATTTCTTTAAATCATCTTGTTTCCTTTATCAATGTTTTATAGTTCTCAGCGTTTAAGTCTTTCACCTCCTTGCTTGGGTTTATTCCTAAGTATTTTATGTTTTGATGTGATTTTAAAAGGGATTTTTTCTTTTTTACTTTTCCTTTCTGATATTTCACTGTTAGTGTAAAGAAATCAAAGCAAAATATTTTTGTTCAAAATATACAGGGGGCTGGAGCAGCAGATCTTTAAGTTACTTCCCAATGTTAAGATTATATATATCCCTAAAGGCTTATTAAAATACTACAACCCTTACTTGGTTCTTTATTCTTTTCTATGTTATCTATGTATTTGAAGATGGACATATATTTAATTTATAATAAGAAATATAAAAAATATGTTTAAGGGCTTCCCTGGTGGCGCAGTGGTTGAGAATCTGCCTGCCAATGCAGGGGACACGGGTTTGAGCCCTGGTCTGGGAAGATCACACATGCTGCGGAGCATCTGGGCCCGTGAGCCACAACTACTGAGCCTGCGCGTCTGGAGCTTGTGCTCCGCAACAAGAGAGACCGCGACAGTGAGAGGCCCGCGTACCACAATGAAGAGTGGCCCCCGCTCGCTGCAACTAGAGAAAGCCCTTGCACAGAAACGAAGACCCAACACAGCCAAAAATAAATAAATGAAATTAAAAAAAAAATATGTTTAAATAGACAACAAAATTAGACTCAAGTGATCCTTTTAAAACTTAAGTCAGATCATGTCACTCTGGTCATAATGCTCCAAACTTCCATCACAATTAGAATAAAATCCAGGGCTTCCCTGGTGGTGCAGTGGTTGAGAATCCTCCTGCCAATGGTGGGGATGT
>NC_041234.1:109828782-109830985 GCF_002837175.3 Physeter macrocephalus
AAGTACACTGACACACACCCTTATGGATTTTTAAGGACACCAGGGATATGAAAAAGAACCTAAATATTTCCAGAGTGGAAAAACATAAACCCCTTACAAAGGAATAAAAGTCAAAATGGCATAGAACTTCTCAGTAGCAATACTGGACTCTAGAAACTACTGGAAAAATACATGCAAAATTATGAGGGAAGTGACTTCCCTGGTGGTCCAGTGGGTAAGAATCCACGCTCGCAATGCAGGGGGCCCAGGTTCGATCCCTGGTCGGGGAACTAGATCCCGTATGCATGCTGCCACTAAGAATCCGCATGCAGCAACTAAGACCTGGCACAGCCTAAATAAATAAATAAATATTTAAACCAAAAAAATTTTTTTTAATTATGAGGGAAAATATTTTTCAACTCAGAATTCTTTACTGAGCCAAAATCTCAGACAAATACGAAGATAGACTAAAGATATTTTTCAAACATGCAAAGAATAATATTTAAAAAGCTTGTTACCCATAAACCTTTCTTAGGAAGTCACTAGAGAATGTATTTGGGGGGACCCAAATGAAGAAGTAAATCAATAAAGAGGAAGACAAGGAATCTAGGAGATATTGATCCAATCCAGGAGCACAAACAAAAGAAATTCTAGAAAGAGAGATGTGCAGGGAGCCTGGAGAACAACCAGCTCAGGTGGGATAAGAATGGAGGGCTCTGAGAGGGCGCTGCTCCATCTCTTTCTACCTCTGTCTAACCAACTTCAGTAAGCCTTCATCAGGGCCTTTTTGATCCACCCAAAGAGGCTTTAAGAACTCTGTACCTCAAAGAAAGAATTCTCGTCTCCAATGCTTCACTCTTAGAAGGCTCCCAGGCTCCGTACACAAATAGGTCCACTCCTTCTCCAGAAACTTCCTCCCTCCACAAATCAATACCATAGAGCAAGAATTAAAAGGTCAAGTTTTGCCTCAATAGATACCACTCCAAAAAAATGTGAGAAAGGTCATCATATTCTTTTAGAAAATTGTTCTTAAGACCTTCTGTTTTTCTTTACTCCCCAAGTCTATGCTTGCCAGCCACCTTCTGGGGACCAAAGTGGTTTCCAGGCATTTTGGTCCTGGGAAAACACTGTGCTTAAAAATGAACTAGACACAAATAGTGGAAAGGTCTTTTCCCCACTGAAAATGAATAATTTAGTGTTCAAATTTACAAGCCAATCTTGCATAAGTTCAGGTAGCATGAGGCACTTTCTCATGTCCTAATCACTATAGGGCTCAGAGTCTGAGACCCTTGGATGGACCCACTCATGCCTAAACCCATTTCTTGTATTTGTCTAAGGCGAAGAAATCCTTACCAGAAATGTTGGTCCTTAAGACGGTCGCTGCTCATTCTCTGTTTCCTCAGCCAAAAGGAACCACAGGACATCACAGCCTGTCTCTCCGTCTGGCTCTTAACTTCAGATTAAACATGAATATTTGGGAAAATGTTTCAAAACCAACCTGCTGTCAGCAACTACAAATGTAGAATAGCCTTGACTTGGACTAGCAGAACTCAGAAAACTATTTTATAAACTATACA
This sequence comes from Physeter macrocephalus, assembly GCF_002837175.3. NCBI lineage: Eukaryota > Metazoa > Chordata > Mammalia > Artiodactyla > Physeteridae > Physeter > Physeter macrocephalus. Next base: position 109,830,339 of record NC_041234.1, read on the forward strand.
CTGTATCACAGTAAAGGAAGGGGAGCTACAATTGTTATTTCTACAAGGTCAATGCTGGGGAAATGGAGCTTCTACTAGAAAGAATTAGCCCGCCACGTTCAAAGCCAAATATTTGTGTGTGTTGATTAGATTTTTTTCTTTTTCTTTTTTAAAAATTGAAGTATAGTTGATTTACAATGTGTTAGTTTCTGGTGTACAGCAAAGTGATTCAGTTTTATTTACGGATATATATATATATATATATATATATATACACACACATATATATTCTTTTCATATTCTTTTTACATTATAGTTTATTACAACATATGGAATATAGTTCCCTGTGTTATACAGTAAGTCTTTGCTGCTTACCTATATTATATACAGTAATGTGTATCTGCTAATCCCAAACTCCTAATTTATCCCTCCCTGCCCTTCCCCTTCGTTAACCATAAGTTCATTTTCTATGTCTGTGGATCTATTTCTGTTTTGTAAATAAGTTCATTTGTACCATTTTTTTACGATTCCACATAAAAGTGATATCATATTATATCTGTCTTTCTCTTTCTGACTTACTTCACTTAGTGTGATAATCTCTAGGTCCATCCATGTTGCTGCAGATGGCATTATTTCCTTCTTTTTTTTTTTTTTTTTTTTTTTTTTTT
>NC_041234.1:109831039-109832945 GCF_002837175.3 Physeter macrocephalus
GGAGCACAGGCTCCGGACGCTCAGGCTCAGCGGCCATGGCTCACGGTCCCAGCCGCTCCGCGGCATGTGGGATCCTCCCGGACCGGGGCATGAACCCGTGTCCCCTGCGTCGGCAGGCGGACTCTCAACCACTGCGCCACCGGGGAAGCCCATTTCCTTCTTTTATATGGCTGAGTAATATTCCACTGTGTATATGTACCACATATTCTTTATACATTCATCTGTCGATTGGACATTTAGGTTGTTTCCATGTCTTGGCTATTGTAAAGTGCTGCTGTGAACACTGGGGTGCATGTATCTTTTCGAATTAGAGTTTTCATCTTTTCCAGATATATGCCCAGCAGTGCGATCACTGGATCATATGGCAACTCTATTTTTAGCTTTTAAGGAACATCCATACTGTTCTCCATAGTGGCTGCACCAATTTACATTCCTACCAACAATGCAGGAGGGTTCCCTTTCTCCACACCCTCTCCAGCATTTATGATTTGTGGACTTTTTGATGATGGCCATTCTGACGGGTGTGAGGTGATACCTCATTGTAGTTTTCGTTTGCATTTCTCTAATAATTAGCAACGTTGAGCATCTTTTCATGTGCCTATTGGCCATCTGTATGTCTTCTTTGGAGAAATGTCTATTTAGGTTTTCTGCCCATCTTTTGATTGGGTTGTTTGTTTGTTATTGAGCTGTATGAGTTGTCTGTCTAATTTGGAAACTAAGCCCTTGTCAGTTGCATCATTTGCAAATATTTTCTTCCAGTCCTTAGGTTGTCTTTTCGTTTTGTTTATGGTTTCCTTTGCCGTGCAAAAGCTTGTAAGTTTGATTAGGTCCCATTTGTTTATTTTTGCTTTTATTTCCATTGCCTTGGGAGACTGACCTAAGAAAACATTGGTACAATTTATGTCAGAGAATGTTTTGCCTATGTTCTCTTCTAGGAGTTTTATGGTGTCATGTCTTATATTTAAGCCAATTTGAGTTTATTTTTGTGTAGGGTGTGAAGGTGTGTTCTACCTTAATTGATTTACATGCGGCTGTCCAGCATTCCCAACACCACTTGCTGAAGAGACTGTCTTTTCTCCATTGTATATTCTTGCCTCCTTTGTCAAAGATTAATTGACCATAGGTGTGTGAGTTTATTTCTGGGCCCTCTATTCTGTTCCATTGATCATATGTCTGTTTTTGTGCCAGTAACACCCTGTTTTGATTACTGTAGCTTTGTAGTGTTTTCTGAAGTCTGGGAGGGTTATGCCTCCAACTTTGTTCTTTTTCTTTAGGAATGCTTTGGCAATTCTAGGTCTTTTGTGATTCCATATAAATTTTAGGATTATTTGTTCTAGTTCTGTGAAAAATGTCATGGGTAATTTGATAGGGATTGCATTAAATCTGTAGATTGCTTTGGGTAGGATGGCCATTTTAACAATTTAATTCTTCCAATCCAGGAGCATGGGATATCTTCCCATTTTTTAAATCATCTTAAGTTTCCTTTATCAATGTTTCATAGTTCTCAGCGTTTAAGTCTTTCACCTCCTTGCTTGGGTTAATTCCTAAGTATTTTATTTTTTGATGTGATTTTAAAAGGGATTTTTTTTTTTTTTTTTTACTTTCCCTTTCTGATATTTCACTGTTAGTGTAAAGAAATCAAAGCAAAATATTTTTGTTCAAAATATACAGGGGGCTGGAGCAGCAGATCTTTAAGTTACTTCCCAATGTTAAGATTATATATATCCCTAAAGGCTTATTAAAATACTACTACCCTTATTTGGTTCTTTATTCTTTTCTATGTTATCTATGTATTTGAAGATGGACATATATTTAATTTATAATAAGAAATATAAAAAATATGTTTAAGGGCTTCCCTGGTGGCGCAGTGGTTGAGAATCTGCCTGCCAATGCAGGGGACACGGGT
>NC_041234.1:109836442-109842436 GCF_002837175.3 Physeter macrocephalus
GCTGTCCAGCATTCCCAACACCACTTGCTGAAGAGACTGTCTTTTCTCCATTGTATATTCTTGCCTCCTTTGTCAAAGATTAATTGACCATAGGTGTGTGAGTTTATTTCTGGGCCCTCTATTCTGTTCCATTGATCATATGTCTGTTTTTGTGCCAGTAACACCCTGTTTTGATTACTGTAGCTTTGTAGTGTTGTCTGAAGTCTGGGAGGGTTATGCCTCCAACTTTGTTCTTTTTCTTTAGGAATGCTTTGGCAATTCTAGGTCTTTTGTGATTCCATATAAATTTTAGGATTATTTGTTCTAGTTCTGTGAAAAATGTCATAGGTAATTTGATAGGGATTGCATTAAATCTGTAGATTGCTTTGGGTAGGATGGCCATTTTAACAATTTAATTCTTCCAATCCAGGAGCATGGGATATCTTCCCATTTCTTTAAATCATCTTGTTTCCTTTATCAATGTTTTATAGTTCTCAGCGTTTAAGTCTTTCACCTCCTTGCTTGGGTTTATTCCTAAGTATTTTATGTTTTGATGTGATTTTAAAAGGGATTTTTTCTTTTTTACTTTTCCTTTCTGATATTTCACTGTTAGTGTAAAGAAATCAAAGCAAAATATTTTTGTTCAAAATATACAGGGGGCTGGAGCAGCAGATCTTTAAGGTACTTCCCAATGTTAAGATTATATATATCCCTAAAGGCTTATTAAAATACTACTACCCTTACTTGGTTCTTTATTCTTTTCTATGTTATCTATGTATTTGAAGATAGACATATATTTAATTTATAATAAGAAATATAAAAAATATGTGTAAATAGACAACAAAATTACTCCAGTGATCCTTTTAAAACTTAAGTCAGATTATGTCACTCTGGTCATAATACTCCAAACTTCCATAGCAATTAGAATAAAATCCAATGTCCTAACCATGGCTACAAGGTTCTACATCATCTTCTCCCTCCCTACCCTCTAATTTCAACTCTTAACACTCTCCCTCCATTTTGGTCACACCAATCTCCTGGCACTACTTCCAATATGCCATGTAAGCTGCTATCTCAGCGTCTGTGCATTTGCTGTTCCCAGTGCCAGGATAACCCTCGTAAGTTCATCCATATATCTCTCTCTTGCTTATTTCAATTCTCTGCTCAAATGGCACCGTATCAGAGAGAACCTCTTTCACTACCATATCTAAAGTAGCACGCTGTCATTCTCTGAACACTTGCATTGATTACATGCTCATTAAAACTTCCTTTGTAATGTAAAAAAATGCCTGACGCAATGGTAATTGGACACAGAAAAAAAATACTTGCAAAATATGTGACAAAATGTACGTTTTCCTAAGATACAAAGAGTTCTTACAAGTAAGGGAAAAAAAAGATGAGCAACTGAATAGGAAAATGGGCAAAGGAAATGCAATTGCCAAAAGAAGAAATACAAACACCTACGTGTTTAAAATACTTAAACTCACACAAAAGCAAAGAAAAGCAAATACTGCCAAGAATAAAGCACTATTTTTCCTCTAAACCAATTGTTGACAAACCTCTTCTGTAAAGATCTAGATAGTAGAAGTTTCCATGTTGTGGGCCACATACAGCATACAGTTCATGTCACAGAGTCTTCAACGTCTTTTTTTTTGTTGGCCGTGCCACGGGGCGTGCAGGATCTTAGTTCCCAGACCAGGGATCAAACCTGTGCCCCCTGCAGTGGGAGCATGGAGTCCTAAGCACTGAAACACCAGGGAATTCCCTACATCAGGATTTTAAATGTGCACATCCTTTGCCCCAGGAGTTCCCCATCTTTGATTTTATACCAGAAGTTAATGCGGTAAGTGTGCACATATTTTGGTTGAGAGTGCATTGACATGTCATTCACAGTAGCAGGCAGGAGGAGGAAAAGGAGAAAGCTAAACAGCCATCAAGCAGGCAATGGTAAAATAATCCATGTACATGAAATCAATAAAATACCACACAGTGATTTCAAAGGATGCTGTATATCTGAATCAATTAATGTGAAAAGGTCTTCATGGCTTTTTTTGGTTAAAAAAAAAATATATATATATCACACACATAAAATAGTGTGTATATCATGGTTCAATTTATTCAAAATTATACATACATATATATGTGTGTGTGTGTATATGTGTATATCCATGTTATGTGTGTATGTTTGCATAGAGAGATAGTCTGAAGAACATGGTTAACAGGAGTGTGGTGGGATATTACATGACATACTATTAGGTATTGCTTAATTTTGACAATGTATCATCATTATAATCAGCACAAATAAAACTCTTATTAAATTAGGAAAACATCAGGTCAACCCAAATGGATTTTTGCCTGAAATGCGATAATCTTCTAATATTATCTTTCCAAAATTATTCTTACAATACAATCATGGTAGATATTTTTCTCCATTTGAACAAATAGTTTTATGGGTTTTATTGGCTTCTTGGTTTGTTTCTTGTGCTGAAAGTACAAAGTTACTCATTAATTTGTCATCTTATAAATATTCTTTTAGGATATCTAGGATCATGCATTTAAATTTTTGTCACTTCTTTTTCTCAAACTCACAGTGAACATTCACTGGCATTGTAGTATCATCGTATTCTCAAACCAGGTACAGAGAATGGAACTAGGACAGCACCACACTGTCTGCTGCCGTATGGAAGCTGGGGAAGGGTAGAGAGAAGATGGACGGTGAGAGGCACTCAAAGTGCATCAGTCACATCACTCTGTAATTTGCAGGCAAGCTGTCCTCAGTTACTGTATCATGTAAGCTTGCTGTGTTTGAAAATAAACGTGTAAATGAACAAAAATATCACAGCCCTGGTGTTCTGCATAGCACTTCAGTTGCACGTTTTGCACAAATGAGCAGCTTTTATGGATCCACAATGTGTATTTCAGTATTCAAATAGAAAGGCTTCACTGACAGAGTTAAAATAGGACTTCAGGTTAAAGCTCTTACCTCAGAAATGGGACACTTTTATTCTTGGAGAATAACTATTTGTTATTTTTTGTGTTTGCTTTTTTTTTTATTATGAGAGTATACATGCTCATTGTGGAAGATTTGCAAACTATGGAAAAGCATAAAAAAACAGAAAAGCAAAACCCAGCCTTAATTACATCATCCGGTGGCCACCATGGTTAATTTTATGACATTCCCCCCAGTCATTTTGAGATCATACTGTTTTTATTTATTTATTAACATCTTTATTGGAGTATAATTGTTTTACATTGTTGTGTTAGTTTCTGCTGTATAACAAAGTGGATCAGGTATACATATACATATGTTCCCACATCTCTTCCCTCTTGTGTCTCCCTCCCACCCTCCCTGTCCCACCCCTCTAGATGGTCACAAACCACCAAGCTGATCTCCCTGTGCTATGTGGCTGCTTCCCACTAGCTATCTATTTTACGTTTGGTAGTGTATATATGTCCATGCCACTCTCTCACTTCATCCCAGCTTACCCTTCCTCTCCTTGTGTCCTCAAGTCCATTCTCTACGTCTGCGTCTTTATTCCTGTCCTGCCCCTAGGTTCTTCAGAACCATGATCATACTGTTTATAATTTTGAATATTTTTTTTTACTAAGCCTTAAAGCATACTCGTTTCCCACTGGCAACAGTTTTTTAATAAGTGTGAAAAAATATGTCTTGGCTTTCAATATCAAACTAGTCATGAAATAAGGTTAACAGGTTACATTTGCACGACGTGTTCCTTCATACCTCTATCAGGAAAACTTCCAAATAGACAAAATTGCATTTTAAATACCACAAGGATAATCAAAGTGAAAAAAGAAACCCCACTGAAATCTAAACATTGGATTAGACACTGTTTTCAATCAAATGGTCAGAAGATTTCTTATAATCAAAAGGAGGGTCATTGTTACTCACAGCCCTTGATGACACTTCAGTGATTGACAAAAAAGTTAAAATTGCTATTTAAATTTTATATACAGGCCAACTTTAAGGCATGAAAAGAAAACAAGATAAAAAATCTGTCATCGCTTTCTGGTTCCAAAATTATTCAATAGAACAGATAATTTAAATGTCAGAAAAAGGCTTTTCAAAGGCTTCCAGAAATATTGACAAATTACATAAACAATTTTCACCTGACTAATATTTTTGTCATTTAAGAGGTATTCTTACTTTATTAAAAAACTTTCTGAAGTCTTCACATCAATTTTACCTGCTAAATAGTACTATTCAATTAAAATTCAAAGCAAATTTATATTTAGATTTCAATAGTACATGTTCATCCTTAAAGGTTATAATTTGTTTTGAATAGCACAACCATCTGTCCTGTGATGGCTCACATGAGTTTAATTATTGGAGAAGTCTGAGTGGAATTTCTCCCACAAATACACATCCTGCTGAACTGTACTAAAAACATGAGATCTGACTCTGACATTTAAAAAAAAAATAAATTTATTTATTTTACTTATTTTTTACTTTTGGTTGCGTTGTGTCTTCATTGTTGCACGTGGACATTCTCTAGTTGGGGCGAGCAGGGGCTACTCTTCGTTTCAGTGCGCGGGCTTCTCATTGCGGTGGCTTCTCTTGTTGTGGAGCACGGGCTCTAGGCACGTGGGCTTCAGTAGTTGTGGCACGTGGCATCAGTAGTTGTGGCTCACGGGCTCTAGAGAGCAGGCTCAGTAGTTGTGGCGCACTGGCTTAGTTGCTCCACGGCATGTGGGATCTTCCAGGACCAGGGCTCGAACCCATGTCCCCTGCATTGGCAGGCGGATTCTTAACCACTGCACCACCAGGGAAGCCCTCTAGTCGGTTACATGTTATAATTTAAAAAGAAACCGGTGCGGGAAGTTAAGAGGTAGAGAGTAGATGTGGACCTATACACATAGCAAAACTAATAGCTGATGGTGAGAGCTTCAAGGGAGGTGCCAGGATGATAGAAAGAAATCCGATATCCTCTTAAAGCCATGCAATGCGGAGGCGCGCAAACGTGGGAACCACAGCACTTCTTGCCCAGCACTATGCTGGAACTCCAGAAATGACCCAGTGTCATCAGGAGAAGGTGACGTGGTATCTGGTGCCTTCTGCATATGGAGGCAGAGGAGAGTGCAGCACGCTGTAAAAAGATTTCCACTAAGGAAAAAGTTTTGATGCTTAAACGAGTGGCTTGCTGTTATCTGGAAAATCTAATTATGTAGAAACTGACAGTGCAGGATGAAAGAAATAATGCTTAAAAACAATGTGAAAGGCAGCTATTAAGGAGATGTAGCAAATGCAGGGGGAGGCGTTCAACAAATATATTTGAAAAGTAAATTCAATTTCTAACCCTGTCTAGCCCCCCTCCTGCCAGGATGCCTAACTAAATGAATGAGTGAGCAAATGAATGAATGAATGAATGCAAATTGTCCTTCCATGGGACCCCCTCCTCAGGGCTGTTCTACGGTTCTTGGAGCTAATGCTGTGTCAAGGTGTTGGAGACGGACAAGGGCACCTGTCTGGTCCTCAGTCATCATCCACACTTATACCCGAGAGGTCCATCATCCCAATCTACACAGTGTCTCCTACAGCCAGAAGTTCTCCTGGCTCTTGCCATGTGGAGGCTTGGAAGTCTCTGCCAAGGCTGGCTGGCTAGGATCCTGTCTGCCTAGAGGCACCCGACTGTTGTCCTCTCTGTTCCTGCCGTTACCCTATAGGTGCTGCTCTGCAGAAGAACATAGGTTCTGCCGGCTCTTTGCAAAGGCCCCTTCCTCATTTCTCCTCCCCAAGACACTCTGCCCATGACTCCCCTTTGCCCTCTTCTCTGCAAACCTTCTACATTCTTCTTAACGATCTGCCTTTGCAACACAGCCAAAAGCTGTGCAGGCAGTTTTATGTTTTTCTGGTACTATATACTTCTTAAGGTAATGAGCTGGCTATCTGTTTGAATATGGGGAAGGTAAAGGGGAAAATGCAAAAGAACACTCCTCCCCCATCTTGTTCTCTCTCTCTCTCTCTCTCTCTCTCTCTCTCTCTCTCCTCTCTCTCTC
>NC_041234.1:109842580-109844242 GCF_002837175.3 Physeter macrocephalus
CCCCCCCCCTTGAGAGTTCAAGCCAGTTGAGAAATAGGCTCAGGCATCAATCAGACAGATAAAATGCACTTGCTCATTTATGACGTGTTTGTTAAATAGCATCTATGGTCCCAGAATTGCTCTACGCATTAAGAACACAGAAGTGCCTGAAGCAGACAAAGCAGCCATCTATTATTTGCAAAGTTGCATTTTAAAACTTGGCTCAGCTTGCGGTGGAAATGACATCCCTGAATTGAATTTATCCATTGTAGTCAAAGACTTCAGTGGCTGGAAAACTGAAACCACCCCTCCACCCTTCCAGTATGGTTCCCTGTCCCCAGTGAATTCACTGCACAGAAGATCCAGGGATGGAGAAAAGAACACCAGCAGACTCAAAGCTGGCAGGTCTAAGAGAAGGGGCCAGAGCAGGCTGAAACACACACACGTGTGTGCACGCGCACACATGGAATAAACCCTTCTCCAGACTCACCCATTAGTACTTGAGTGGGTGGAGAGGGGCAGAAACCTCGTTCCACATGCTTCAGGGAGGGTGAGAGTTCCTATTTTATGGGTAGAGGAAGGAACATGAAGAGGGAAAATTATTCCTTCTGCAATTAATATTGCAGATTTTATCCAGACCCCTGTGAATTTTTAATTTTGAATATGATGTAGGTGAATTTATCTAGATATGCTTACTCCTTCATTTTGCTCTAGTGTTTACGCTTAAGTGTCTATTATTACTAATTGAGAAGACTATTATACAGGGGCCTTCTACCTCCATTAAGCTATGCATCCATAAAAGTTATCATCTGTATGTATCACACTAAATATATTACAGAAGTGAGTTCAGATTAGACGCATTGCTCGCACTTCCCAGCTCTGCTCTATTCTGTGATGATGGGGAGTGACTCCCTTCAAGCTGTTTTCCAAGATGGCTGGCTTCCACCTGGGTCCAGCCAGTGACAGGCGCTGGCTGGAGGCTTGGGGGCAGGCGGGAGAAGCCAGGGTGTTTGTACCTCAGGTTGCATCTTTAACAGTGGCTGAGTCTGTTGTTCCAGCCGCTCCAGGTAGGTCCACCATGATTCCTGTTTCTGCCAAGTGACCAGGCCATAGCATCCAGGATCGCCACCTTCTCTTTGTCCCCTCAGCCTGAGTGGTTCTGGCCTCCTACTCTTTCTAATCTCTGGGCTGCTTTACAAAGAGCCCCAGTTGGCTTTGCCCCTCTGCCATCACATGTGTAATCAATTCCCTGTTTTAAGTTCCCTCCATTTTAAATACATGGAATGGTCTCTGTTTTCTACTTTGGAGTTTGAGGCTTTTGCCTTGAAAACTGTCTTCATCTACATCTTTCTCAGATCATGAAAATGAACTCCATCAACTGAGTGAGGAGGAAAGAGTGTTCCATGGAAAACTGGTGTCCGACGATTTGTTATTAGGTGGTCTATGCAAAAAGGTTTCCTTGGTCCAGTGTTTGGAACATAGTGGGTTAAAAGAAGTCAAATGGGGCTTCCCTGGTGGCGCAGTGGTTGAGAATCCGCCTGCCGATGCAGGGGACGCGGGTCCGTGCCCCGGTCCGGGAAGATCCCACGTGCCGCGGAGCGGCTGGGCCCGTGAGCCATGGCCGCTGAGCCTGCGCGTCCGGAGCCTGTGCTCCGCAACAGGAGAGGCCTCAACAGTGAGAGG
>NC_041234.1:109844275-109878722 GCF_002837175.3 Physeter macrocephalus
CCGCGGAGCGGCGGGGCCCGTGAGCCATGGCCGCTGAGCCTGCGCGTCCGGAGCCTGTGCTCCGCAACGCGAGAGGCCACGACAGTGAGAGGCCCGCATACCGCAAAAAAAAAAAAAAAAGAAGTCAAATGGGTTTAATATTAGACCTCTCATAGCGTTTAATGTTCTAGTATGCATTGTAATTTAGGGCAATCATACACAGAACTTCCCAAAGTTAGTTAACCAGGGAACCCCCTTTTTCAAGGACTTTCTAATAACATTTCCCAGGACTCTTAATGCTTCATACAACCCAGTTTGGAAAACACTAAACAACAATCACCTCAGCCAGACTTTTGCTAGGAGTGGGGTAGAATAATTTGAGATGGAGACTGCCAGCAACATTCCCACATTCTTACTTTAAGTGATGTACATATTTTAGATACCAGGTGGCTAGCCTGATGCCTCATTATTAAATTGAAGGAGCTTATTTGTATTCCCACTCAGATGGGGGGAAGCTGGGTTAGGAGGATAAAACTTGCCTCGGGAACCACCTGAAAAACGTGAGGGAAACCTAGTTCAAGCTCAAATTAGATGGAAGGGAAAACCCGGGCCTAGGGCATTCTGAGGGCACCCACCTCAACCTTAAGGGCATTGGCGTGAGTCTCATTCATGGTTTGATCTGGGGTAGACCGACGCATCCAGATGAACCTACAGGAAAAATGACTGCAGAAAGATTTCCTTTTAAATTATTGCAGACTCCAGCAGGACATGCTTTAGGAATTCTAGACAAACCGCAGTGCAGTGTAGCGGGAAACACGTGGATCAGACCTAGGTTCAGTCCTGAGGGACCAGGGACAAGATAATTAACTTATCTAAGCCCCAGTTTCTTTTTCTCTTTTTTTGTTCTTTTAGTTTTTTTGGCCGCGCGGCACGTGGGATCTTAGTTCTCTGACCAGGGATCGAACCTGTGCCCCCTGCAGTGGAAGTGGAGTCTTAACCACTGGACTGCCAGGGAAGTCCTGAGCCCCAGTTTCTTTATATTTAAGAATCTGGAATTTAATGATCTCTACATAGAGCTGTTGTGAAGATTAAGTGAGGTATGTGAAAGCATTCTGTAAAGTGCTATGCAGATATTTGTTAATAAATTATATTTTAGTCTTCTATAGTCAGCTCAATTTAATGCCCTCTCCCATTAATATTTGTATGCTTCATTATGTTTTAGCTTTATTTTTCAAATTATAATTTTGAAATAATTTCAGACTTAAGTTGCAAAAATAGTACAAAGAATTCCCATATACTCTCCACTCAGATCCCCCCAAATATAATCACAGCACAATTTCAAAAATCAGAAAATTAACATTGATATAACCTATATACCACAGTCAAACTTCATCAATTACCCCACTAATGTCCAATTTCTGGTCCAGGATCCAACTGAGGACCATTTGCTGCACTTGTTATGTCATCTTCATTTCCTTGATCTGGGAATTTCTGGGTCTTCGTCTTTAATCATGTTAATAATTTTGAAGATTACAAGCCAGTTAAAGTGTAGACTATCCTTCAGTTTGGATCTGATGCTGTCTCATAGCTGACATTAACATTTTGCATTAATGTTGTGATTATTTATTCAGGCCATCAAAGGTGATATAATGATGGAAATGCAGTGTCCTGGTTAAGTGCCTGGACTCTAGTCAGAAGACCTGGGTTTAAATTCTGGTTCTACCAGACTGTGTGACCTTGGCTGGTGACTCAGTTTCCTTGTCTGTCAGATGGAGAAATGTTAATACCTATTTCATAGGGTTGTCAGAATTATTAAAGGAGTGAATATATGTAAAGTTATTGGAACAGTGCCTGGCACATAGTAAGTACTATCTAAGTGTTAGCTTATATGAGGAGTTAGGATTTTAGTGGCTTTACTGGTAGGAAATATGTCCTAACAAATTGAAGAAGAGATCAAAGAAGCAGCAGGCATTTTAGCTATGAACATCCATTGCCCCTCTCCACCCAGAGAGCCAGGGCCAAAGACCTCTGGCTGGCAGGCAATTCTGCTCCACCAAGAGGTGCACTGTTCTTTCAGCCAGAGGCCTGCTCATAGCACTTGCTCCTACGCGCATGAGATGAGGACCTGCTTGGTCCATGATAGGTCCACGTACTAGGAACTGAGGCCACATTTCCTTACCCGTCAGTTGCTGGGAAATACGTGTCAAATTAATTTAAAAATGTTGTGAAATAATTAAGCCCCCCATTTTCCTGACAACTATTCCCAGAACTCAGGCTTTCAAGCTTCATTAGTATGCATCCAGCACTTCAGCTGCGGACACATTCACTGAATAACCATAGTGATAACCTCAGCCCCTAACCTTTGCATGTGCTTCTTGTTGAAGGGGCCAAACCACTCACAATACTTACTTTATTGGCCAATCCTGGGTAGACTCCACAGTGAGGCAGCGTCTTAATAGGCTGGATGGGGGAAGGGAAGGAAACCTGAACAGACTAATTCCAAGAAGGTAGAAAGAATCTAAGACATATCTATGAAAATTTGGTAAATGACAACTATTCATTAAAAATGTCAAAGCAACAACAAAACCCCTTAACAGAAAAATAGCAATGCATTCAGCTGACTAGCAAATGACATTTTACAAAGCAATTATGATCTTTTACCTCATTTGATCACCCTTCACCCCCAAGACACCCTTTTATAGGCGAGAAGAAAGGACTGAGAGGGAAATAGCTCTAAGTGGCAAAGCTGAAACTTAACTCAGGTCTTACCTCCAAATATAGCACATTTCCCACTTTACAACAAAAAAAAGAGGAAATGCTCTAAATGTAGGTCAAAGACTAACAGGATTAAAAGACTACAAAAATATAGAGACTGAAGTGTAAAAACGTAATGAAACCAGCTACAGTGGAGACTTTAGTTTCTTAGAAGTCAAGGAGGGCAGGGTCTTTCAAGGAAAAGGACTTTCACAAGGCCTTAGATGCAGGCTGAGCAGCGACACAGGGAAGGAAGGGGGATGGGGAGAGGGGGAGAGAGGTGTAGGGGAAGGGGGGCGAGGGACAGAAAGGTGTACACACACACCTTTGGTGTAAACACACACTATTGTAAAATCCCTGTATCTTTGGGTACTTAAGAATCAAATGATTTCAATGGGACGCAGACACGGACCATATATCGTACAACCTCCAACGAGTGAGCACTGCCAAGCTCACGGCAGACTTTCAATATGTATTTGCTGATTTGGCTGGACTTTTACGCATGCAGCCACCAGCTACAGCCTTATTCAAAACTCCCACAAATATCGGAAACTCCCCAAATTAGGTATTGCCCTCAAGTGCTAGTTGAACGTATGCAGAAATGGTCAGTCTTTTTGAGTTGTACAGGCAAAGAGGAAATTAGAAACTTATTTCCCATCACCAAATTGCTTCCATATTACTTTTACGTCAGACAGACCTTCCCCAAAAAGAGGCTAAAAATATCAATCATATCATACCAAAGTTTATTGATTACATCAAACAAAATTTCTGTAATGAAAAAGGCAAGTTGCATTCGTAAAAGATGGCATTCACATTCATTATAGAAAGCAAAAACGATGTAAAAAATTGCTGAAGTGAAAAATGTAATATTGCAGTTCCATTTTGCAAGCTGAAAAATGATTTCGTCAACACTTGCATAAAATCTGCATTTATATACTGCATGTTATTAAAAAGTTCCATCACTAAATTATTATGGATTTTGCAAATTCAGGCTTGTATTTTATACTGTTGCTGGTGTAAATGTGGTAGATATGGAATTTATGTTTTCAGTTTCGTAGGTAACATCCTCAAACAGTGGAGAACAGCTGTGAAAACTACAAGGACATTTTGTAGTTCAAAATTATTCAAATGATGGGTATATGATCCTATTATTACATTTTACCCCTTTCTCTGACACAAAATAAGGTGGTTATTGTAGTGATAGGAATACTGGATGGCTTACTTCAAGTTATTCCATCTGCTAACCCCACACTAACCAATTTTTTTGCTGACTAATAAAATATCTTTCAAAAAATAAAGTCAGGTCCCTCTCAAGGATCTAGGCCATGATATTACACATCATTGCCACCGTGAATTTGAGCTGCAGTGTAATGTGTAGCTTATTAGACACAACACTACATCCCTTGTCTTTCTTCCAGGATGCAAGGAATTTTACATGCCACCAGTTATATTTCCACTACGCTAGATATTCTGATTATGTCAAATCTCCATGGTCTGCATTAAACAAGCCTCTCTATTTAAGGTTGGCTCTTTGTATTCACAGTCCTTATAATTCTTATGTAAAACAACAATAACTACAGCAACAACAATAAAAACAAGAACAACAAAACATCGAAAACTTTCCTGGGTCTGATTTTTTAGCTCTTTGGAATAGGTAAAGAATATATTGACCTGGTTTTCAGCAGACTGCCCCAAATACTAGGCTACTAGAACACAGCACACTTAGGAAGGGGTGATGGCACCTAACAAAATACTCAAAAATAATACTGATAGATGAGAACAAATGAAATAATGAAAAAGGGTCAGTAATGATGGAATGGTTTCTGACAACTGAAATTATGTCCTTTCTAAAATTTAAGAAAAATTACACCTAAATATTAACACAAAATATAAATGGAAGAATCAAATGTGCCATATGGACTTTATAAATACACTGGTATAGATTGAATCTAATACTTCTCCAAATCAAGGTACAATATAAACACTAATAATAGTACAGGCATGCCAGGAAGACAACCAGGAATGGAAACTGGTAAGAAAATACCTTTTAAAAGACCATTTCAATCTAGTAGTCAAATGTAGTCACTTATATCCAAAAAAAGCGCGTGTTTATTTTATTTTATTTTTTTTTGCGGTACGCGGGCCTCTCACTGTTGTGGCCTCTCCCGTTGCGGAGCACAGGCTCCGGACGCGCAGGCTCAGCGGCCACGGCTCACGGGCCCAGCCGCTCCGCGGCATGTGGGATCTTCCCAGACTGGGGCACAAACCCATGTCCCCCGCATCAGCAGGTGGACTCTCAACCACTGCGCCACCAGGGAAGCCCGTGTGTTTAATTTTAACATTTAATAAAGACATACCACATTTATATGTTTTAGGTGAACTCCTTAGGAGGTTGAAACCTCCCTCTAGTCCAGCAAGTCAAGGACTTTACCAAGGTGAATCTCGTGGTTTAGAGTTAGACCATTACTCTAGCCAAGTTTGCTAAGAGAGACAACATTCATCATGTTCAGCGTCGTGCTACGGACCCTTCCTCCTCCCAAATCAGCAAGTTAAAAAAAGAAAAAGTGTTGCATATATGCACAGATGCAACCTCTTTCAAATAAAAACCATTAACAGTTTGAAATTAAGCTATTCTTCCTTCCTCTCCACAAAAAAATTTATAAAAGACTGATGTTCAGAATGGCCTTTATTTTTATGTAACTGTGGTTTTGCCCATCTTGCCTCAGATCCCAGTAAAACTAATGTTGGAAAAATCTATTATATCTTAACTATTTTGAGGAGCTACTGATTGGAAATGCTTTCTTTTCAAATCTAGTAGCCTTACACTCATTAAGTGTAATCCAGAAGAACAAAAATAAATAATTTCTTTTGATTTTTGCAAAAATACCCAGGGTTAACGTTCTTTCCACCTTTCAAGTTATTTTTTGGCAAGGATATTCTATCAAGACAAAATTAGCATGTGGGTGAACAGAAAGGATTAACTACTATCTGATGCACTGATTTAGTCCTCATATTTTCAAGTATTCCTTTCATATGTTGAAAAAAAATAATTTAACATTATCATTCAGCAGGAACAAGAAATGTGATCCAAATTGCCTATTTCTTCTGCCAGGCAAAAAAAGTAATATTAGCAAAATCTATTCATTCCCATTGCATGACTTCTACTTTATACTACTGTATTTAAATCCATTCAGAGTTCATGGGTTAAAAGAGCACCCATCTGGTAGTTATTTTATTCTACCTAAAGCCAGAAATTCTAAATATTCTTGCTTTCAACCTTCATGTAATTCATAACTTAGAGCTTTGGCCATAACGGCTACTTACAATAACTGTAAATGCTTAAGAGAGTCATTTGGTATCTTAGTGGACATTTATTCTGAACCTTAGACATAAGATAGTGGTTTAGTTTGTTGCATATCAAGTATCCTGAGATGATAACTTTTTGTAGTTGCTTCTTCATGCTTTCTTTTAGCTGTAACCACTGTCAATATGCTTGTAGGACAATAACATAGGCAGTTCAAGATTCGGATTCTGAAAGATTTAAAATACACAGAGTTAAAAGTTTTATCTTAATAATAATGTAAAACCATCTGTTCAGCATTTTAAAAAATAAATCAAGTAGTAAATTTTGTTACGAGAATAAAACAATTGTTTTAACAAAGCTGCCAAGTTTTATTCACATGCAGGGAAAAAAAAAGTGACACAATAACCAATTTTGAATCCTTTATTCATTTGTCAGCTGAATAGATTCAGACCTGCTTTTTGCTTTTGGATTGCTCCAGGGTTCTTTTAAGAACGTTTACCACTAGGACAGCAGAGGCTTAGCTCACTAAGATCCCTTCTAGTCTGTGAGGGATAGAAGGGACATGAAAACAGGGACATTTTATTTAACTTTCTATCTCTAGCACCTAGCCCAGTGTCTGGCGCACAGCAGATGCTCAGGACATGTTGAATGAATGCATCAACTGGTTTTTGGTTGTGTTAATTATGACAAAGTCTGAAGATACATTGATTTGAAAGACTGTTATGAAAGTACTTTTCCTTTACCTAAAGAAACATGTTTCCTCTCTATAATATTGAAGTTAATTTTCTTTTTGGTAGATTATGTATCTATGAGTCAACTGACTCCTGTTTTTCTTATTCATCATCTTTTTAGAAAAGAAACCACAGAAATCTCCCTAAGAAATCTGTAGATTCTTCTTTGTCCTCTAAACACTATCACATGCTATGATCAGGATGGGGCATGACAGGGCAACTGATCAGTGAGTATAAATCAGGTATGTGGAGAAGTGGAAGTCCTATGTCAAGGGAGTGAACCTAACCCTTGATTGTCCACTCAAAAATCCAACTTTTTAAAACCTGAGTAGTGGAGGGCCTTACGGGGTGTACTATTTTCTCCCCTTTTAGGTGCACCTTCCTTGCCATACTTGGACTAGAAGTTCTTTAGAATACCTTCCATTCCTTTTGATGTTCCATTTTCTCCTATTAGTTCTTCAGGTAGCAGGGTCAGGGTGACCCTAACCAAAATAAGGTTGCCATTCACATCGAGAACTTATAAAAGGAGTCAGGCAGTTCCCTTATCAACCAAGGGACAAACTTGGTGGCTAAACTAATTGCCAAATATTTTCCTTGGAGAAAAAAAAATGTCACATGAAAATATATTCCTAGAAGAAATAACTATATTAAAAATAAAACAATCGTTTTTTGAAAAAAAACTTCCTCAGTTGTGTTAGGCATTGTAGGAGTTAAGGCCCTGGAGAGACCAAAAGCAGTAGCAGTGTCTGCTACCCAGCCTAGTCTCCCAAACCACAGACCAAGCTAAGGCAAGCAATCCAGGGGGATACAAAATTCACTGGAAACAGTATAGCTAAAATGCATCACACAGCTTAGGACAAGGCTATCTGGAACAAAACAGTCAAAGACTTTGAAGGCTACTGGGAAGCAGGTTCATTACTGAGGGACAACATAAGCAGGTGAGTCACTCCAAATGCGTAAAAGGATGTATGTAGACTGAGACAAAATGAATTGGCTTCCAAATAACACTGCAGATGCAGACTGGGATGAACAGTAGGAGACAGAAGAACCAATGGATTCAATCCATTAGCTCAATTTGTATTCTTTGCTGGAGGGCAGGGAAGTCGATAGATGATGAGAAAATGGGCCTATGAGGTGGACTCACAATTGTTAGCATCACAGTGAACTGACCTGCAATTGTCATTCATGATGATCATTCATTTTTATGTGGGCATGAAAGACAGCCCTGCCCTAAGCCATACAGAGTTGTTTCCAAGCTGACAAGATTGTAAACCTCATTCATGAATTATTCTACATTCCCATGGATGGATAAAAGACCTTTAAAGGTCTAGGGTGACAGAGGCCCCTGCAGTGGGAAACAGAGTAAACGTAGAGGAGTCATTCTGAGTTCAAGGATTCCTCCCATGGCATATCAATTCCTTCCAAATCTTATTTTTTGGGGGTAAATGAAACAATGTTATAAAATAAATTTACTCACTTTCGGAAAAATTAATTATGAAGCATTCTATATGATTAGGCTAGCATCCCCCTGAATGGCTAGGAAAGGTTTTACCTCTGAAAGTTGAAACATTTAGCTTGAATAAAACTTGACACTACAAAAAGTGATTAGAGTAGGTTGGTTCATTAACATATACTTGGGGATCAGACATTTACAAGGACATTAAATATATACCTGGAAACACAGACACAGCACATGGAGGTACAAACACATTGAATTATTTTCACATAATTACCAAAAGAACATGCAGTGCTAAAACTGACTTGATATTATACAGATGCAATTTTGGAATATTTATTTTCAATTTTTCCAAATCATCTTTTAAAATCAAAATTATATTTCCTAATCAGTATTAACAAGCATTTTCACGTGATGCCATGACAACATGCCCCTTATAAATTAAATATACTGTATTGCCCTTCAGTTCTGGAAAATGCCTAAAATTTTATTTGGGGGCTTAGCAAATTTAAAATATGTATTCCTCCATATTCCAAGTAATGCATCTTTATATTTTTGCAAAGAATAGTATAAAGTTCACCACACCAACAGCAGAGAAAATTTAGAGAGTGATATTTTCATTTTTTCTTTATAATGCTGTTAATCTGTTTCTTTAAAGCCAGCCCGCTTGTTTAACACTAGGTACCTGTTACAATATATTAGATTCGTCTGAGAATGTTCGTAAAAGAAGAGGTCTGACTGAAGGTCTGGTGGATAATGAGTCAGATGCCTTTTTACAGCTCAGATTTCTCTGTAATAGTGAGGTAAAGATACTTAAAGCATTTGAAGATTGGTTAACCTACCTGGTGATAAAAATGTAGGAAGAAAAAAATAATTTCCTACAGACTACTCATCTGGCTAAAAGTACAAATGATTACACTACAGCAAATGCGTAACATTTAAATGAATACATTTAAAGACCTAAGAAAGTCTCCAACTTGAGTTGAATTGTTTTCATGGTAGAAGAATACAGACGTTAGTAGTACGTGGCAAACTTGGGTTTTTGAAATGACACTGGTTAAGTTATGCGGTTGATGAAGTCAATATGGTTCGATTAGTAAACCTTACCATCCTTTTGGTGAACACCTCTGAGAGTTGTGCCGGTACTCTGAGTGTACTGAACAAAGAGAAATTTGTGCAAAACATTCCTGTCTTAGTGAACAGACTAGCTGTAACACTCTGTGGCTTCTACTGCGACCAGGAACCAATGGGACTACAGACCTACAGTCCAAGTTTTTGAAAATCACTTTCTCTCCAGTGTGACAATTTGAGAAGGTGAACAAATGATTGAAGGAAAATGACAAAATATTCTTAAGTATCAATAGAAGATATAAAGATGGGTCATGAGAATTTTTCATAAAGAATCAGAAAATGATGTCAAGCAAATGAGAATGCAAGCAAGTTGGTACATTAAGAAAGGAAATCACCTTATTCACTCCAAGAGAAACTGTGATTGCTGGAAGTTTGAGAAAGCATGAAGATAGTAGATGTTCCTGAGGAAGGGAGGCGTTTCGTTACCTTGTTCACAATTGCACAAAAGGTGGAAAATTGCAGTAGAAAAAAGAGAAATGCAGAAACCAAAAAGAAAAAAAAAAAAAAGTAAATATTCTCTGAAATGTAAGACATTTAAAAAGAAACCTTGAGAATTCGAAGTTGAAATGACGTTAGTTTTGAAGACGTTACTTTCTGAAGTAAAAGTAGAGTTAGAGTTAGGAATAGTCTATTATATGAGCAAACTACTATTTCTCTGTATAGCAATTAAAAATTTTTTTTCTTAATGGGAAAATTGACTATTTTGAATAAAGTAATTTAAAAATATGTTTCTCATTGAAATAAAGCTCATCTCTAATCATTAACTCACTAAGCTTACACTGTTCAAAATCCACTGGTCAGAGAGCTAGGCTGGGGGCCCATCACCAGTCTATATTGAAGTAACTGTCTCCCCTATCCAATTGCATAGATGGAATATGAAGGGACTGACTGCCCTTGGGCAGTTCCAGGTTAAAAACCTAATCAAAACTAACATAATGGAAAAACTGTTGGTGAAACCACACTTCAGTGCCGTTTACCTCTGAACCAATCTTTAACTTCCTTTATTCTAACATAATTTGATCAGTTTCCCCCTTTTCTCCTATAGAGACTCTTTAAAAGCGTTGGCTGAAGAGCTATGAATTTTTCCTTTAAAACACTTAGAAAAAGTAAAAATCGATAACTTAAAGTTTAATCAGAAAACCTAAGAGGTTAGTTTTGTGTTTTCTTATTCTGTGCCTGAAGCTATAGGCTAATTTATAGACTTGGTTTTGGTATTGTTCAAGCAAAACAGAAGATGAGTGGTCAACTAGGCAGATGAGCTTAATGATTCTGCTAATCAAGATTACCCATATTATCTCCTTAGCGGCTAATGGAAATACGCTTACAAAAAGAAACCAGCTAAAGTAACACATATATCTAACAGAGTCTAATAAACATTTATACTTCTAAAGACAAATATTTTTATTTATTCATATATATTTTAACATAACTACATTTTTTCCTGTTCACATTTTACCTTAAATACAGTTGGTGACATGTTGGTAACATGCAAATTACCAATTGATAAAGCTAGAGAAATAAATATTTCGTTTCTGAGAAAAAAATTTTAAATTGCTCTGTCTTCTATTTTGTGGGCAAAAACCTTGCAACAAGATTAACATGATACCAAATCACCCACCCTGTGTTTAAAATACAAGGCCATCTATTTAAGACTGTAACTGAAACACATTTTGGTGTGCTCAAAACCTTGTTTCCAACGGTCAGAGAGAAAAGTATTTCTATGAAGTAGAAATTTTAGGGGTTAATAGGTTACTTTATAAAGGAAAACAAAAGAAATATGAAAGTACAGAAGGCAGCAGAGAGCATGGAAAGAGTAAAGCAATAAAATAATTGATACAGCTAGCAATTGGTTGGGGGAGGGTGAGTGAGAAGGATGGGAGATAACTAAAACAGTATGAAATTTCCACATTCCTTTGCAGTCATCTAGAGAGCTTTGACTCTGGCTCAATTAGCAGTTTGTCAAAGAGGCCAATGCATAAAGGTCCACCTCAACAGCCACGATGTTAGGATTCAACTTTAGATTTGTCTAGTTTAGATGACAGGACTGTTACCCTTAGAACTCTTGGTTCTACGTGACACTGTCAGGATTGCAATAGTAATCATCATTGTCACCATTGTTATTATAAGGATAAATTGTATTCTCCAAAGTGCTTTCTCTGGGAATTTTGCTCAGACACCTGACATTCTTCCTTTTCCTGTCTTCCACTCTGAAAGAGCTCCCTGTGTAATGGAATGTTTCCTCTTGTTTGTGCAGACCTCACATGCAAGGTATGGCCATGTTGCTGGGTCCATTCTCATTAGATTATAGTGTTTCCATGTCTACTAGGCAAAGTCAAGCCTCCTTTAGACCATGGTGGTTTACGCGGGAAAACTTTACATAAAGATATGCGGAAAATTCCTCCGCTGGAAATGGGAACTGGTATTTACCAGTTGGCCAGAAGGTCCAGGTGTATTTCATTGATTAAGAGACAGCCCAAGAAATGTGCTTAAGAGGGGACAGAGCTTTTTGAAATACCAAAATCCTAAACTTTAAATTTCCTTTAAAGTGTTATCTGCTGTACCACTGTTCAGTGCTCCGTGATAGTTTCATCATATGCTTGTCAGCAGCATGGCGATGAGAGGCTTTGTCAGTTTATAAGCTAAAGAAAAGTCCTATGATCCTTAATGATGTGACTTCAGCTCAAGAATTAACTACATTGCTGAAAATAAGGGTGTGAAAATATTTACCCCTGAGTTAAACGAGCGGGGGAACCTATTTTCGAAGAGAGAATTCTTTCTAATGCTAACATCATGACAGAACTCAGCTGTGGTGGAGGCTTCTGGAGGTAGTGACTTGGACCTTGAAATAGCTCAGCTGTGTTACAACAAGCCATAGTACTGAATCTACTGTTCTGTTTATACCTGCTTACAGAAGTGTTCCAAATAAGTCCCCTTTATAACTCAACTAGAGTGAGAGCTCCTTGTGAGAGGGAGCTACATCTGATTCTTCTCTGAATGATCAACACCTAGTACAGCAGCTAGCTTACAGTCGACCCTCGGGCAATGTGTGCTGAATTGAATAGAATTCAACAGAAGGCTGCTTCTATAATTGTTAAATGTAAATGGCTTAGCTTCTTTCTCAAATGCCATAGACATTTTCTCTATCCACTGCTGAGTTCCCTTCTTAAAGCAGCTGCCAAGACTCACAGGAGGATAGCACTGGCAGTCTACTTACCACAGGCGTTTCTGGCTCTACATACAAAGGATCCCTAGCTTACTGGTTGAAGTCAGGGGGATCTTCTACCTCTAGCTCGGGACACACACTTTATCCCGTTAGGGATCCTGTCAGGTATGAGGCTGACCCGGTGTAAAAGAATCCTTTGCGTTTCTTTAAAATGAGGCCAACGTCTTAGCAAGGGATATTGAACAAAGTAGGAAGTCACCCAGGATGCCAGACTGTTGGTCATTAAAATACTCTTTTCTCCTTTATCTTAGAAGTGGCCTCTGCCTCTTTGATGTGGCCAGCTAGAGCCTTGTGTAAATAGATGTGACTCTTCAGAGTAGGCATGGCTGCCATGTTTCAGTTGGCCTTTATGCATTCATATGCACTACTTTGCTCTTGCATTTTCTCACAAGGGGAAAAAAAGAAAAAAGAAAAGAAAAGAAAAAGGCAGTGCTGCTGAGTGCCCACAATGTTTTGTCTCATCTGCAAGTCTCACAATCCCATAGAGTCTGAAAAACCATTTAGCCTTTCAGACTCTGGATGTAAAGAGAGATGTTCATCAGTAGGTGGTTCAACACATGTTCACTGGTTCAATGACGATAGGAATAAATGAATGAATGAGTGAACGAATGAAGGTGATTATGGAAATTCTCCTGGTTGTTCTAGCATATCAGCATGCCAAGCTACAGTACAGACACTGGAATTCCTCCTATCATGGACATAATCCATGGCAAACAAATCTCATGCTGAACCCTGGAAACATTCTACGCTGCTAAGTAAAAAGGGCAGCAGTCCCAGAACTCCATGCTTTCGTTCAACAGAAGTTTGGAATCTGCTGTTTGCGTGGAAAGAAAATGTTCTAAGTCTTTATCTGTGACTACCTTGTAGCATCCCTCCATTTAATGGCCATTTAACTTATATAAAAACATTTAAAATATTTAGTAGCCATTTAATTTATGTAAAAGTCACCTCCAGCCAGTGTCTAATTTTTTTTTTTAAAGGGCTTAAGGAAGAGGATAAGATGATATGTTTGAAGGTTTTGATTTCTGAGATTTTTGTCTCATCTTTACAGCATGAAGCTGGGTGTGAGCCATTATTTAGCATAAGCTCCATTACCCCAAATAAGAAAAACATCGAGGAACTCCTCAAAGTGTACTCCCAAATAAGGAGATCCTTCCTAGACAAATCTCTATTACAACAAGGCACCAAAAGATTTCTTACTGTGACATTTTCTGTTTGGCTTCATGCAAACTGCCACTTGAGCCATTCTGGGAGGAACCTGTTTTATCCCTGTTCAACTGGTATTAAAGGTATAATCAGACAAGTAAATGCCACTTTTCCATTCTAAGACTAAACACCAGGCTGGAGGGAGTTAGTGGGGGGTCTACTGGAAGGTTTAGAGAGAGATTAAGGGGGTCTTAGGTTAACGTACTGTGTGCAGTTCCACCCATAAGGCATGCAGAAGCAGGGAGTTAAGGCCGGTTCTGACCACCTAACTATACAGTGATTGGGCCATGTATACCAAGAATCAATGTGGCTTACGCCACTGATAATCTGCTTTTGAGTGGGGCTGATACTGACTTGTATCATGAAGCTCCTCTCTTATACATCTAATCACTGAAGATTTTCCCACTATAATCATTTTAGTTCCCTATTCTGCATGATGCCAACCACTGGAATCAATCAATAGGAAAAAAAAAAATCAAGGCAAACCAGTTCTGTGGCTAAACTGGTTGGCAAATTTAATGAAATAGACCAGGGAGATATAGCTTAGTCTACTTCTTGAAAATATTGCCTTGGAGAGGCTACAAGATCTAATTGGTGTCAATAAGATCGAAACAGGGTTTTGTTTGGCAAAATGAGCTAGTGTTGGTAGGAATATGACATATTTAATTAACCTGTTGGTCAAAATTTGCCAGAAGTTTTATTTTCAAGGCTAATCTATCCCTTTCAGTTTAAAGGCTTTTCCAGAAAGGCTCAAAAGATATCAGACAATGCAGGGCCAAGCGATTAGGCTGACAGAGGGTAATAACTTCTCATTCCCACAAAAAATTTACCATATAAGCAGCAAAAATAAAAACACACTCATAAAACAATCTTGAATTTTTACAAGTGTGTTCAAGAGGGGAAGGATGTAGAAACCACATCCAGGGAATTCTCTTTGGCTCAAATATACTGCTGGACAGACAGGGCTAGAAGCAACACAGAGATTAAGCAGCACTATAATTAAAGGAAGGGGAAAGGTTTGAAAGAGGCAAATTGGGATTATCAACTGAAAAAAAAAATCTGCAAACAACCCATGGGGAAATTTCTAAGGTTAAAGCTGGAATGTTGGTGTGGAAATTCCCAGTGTGAAAATTCTAGGTTAAATTTTTTAAAAAATCATTTTTTCTGTTTAAAATTCCATATGGAGCATATGAGATACTCCATATGGATTGCTAAAGGTCACATAGAACACTATTAAGGAATCTACTTACCACCTGCATTGGATAACGAAGTTTTTTACTATACTTTTTATGCAGAAGAGGAAATTAAGTGATGAACCTGTAAGGAGGGGTTTAACATGCTGTAACTAATGCAATTCTCTAAATAAAGTTTTTAGTTCACGGCAGATATTGAAGCCCCTTCCAAAAATCAGGTGGTAATATAAACTTAGTTCTTACCCTGGCACTTCTTCTTCTTACATTCTTTAATACTATCAGGAGAATCTCAGGGAAAAGGCTGATAAATATTAGAAGAACTATGGCCAACCATGTGGATACAGAAGACAGCATTTGAGCAAATACAAAATACATTCTCTGTTGTTTGAGAAAAGGCCTAGAGTGGAAAGAAAATACATAATGGAAAAACAAATCAGTTCCTGTTATATGAAACAGTAGTGTAACTGAAACTTTTGTATTTAAAAGGAATCCTCGTTATGCACATTAATAAAAATAATTTTCTTTAGGACGACCCAGCAGTAGTAAACCGATTTCATTTACTAAATGTTTGGAAAGAAAAGGAATGATAATCAAAGGGGAAAAAAGATGCTAAAATGCATTTGACTTGAAAACCACTACGCGATCAATTTTAAAGCTGCCAACTGGAGAATATTTATTTGCATTAGAAAATGCTGGAGGGCTTCCCTGGTGGTGCAGTGGTTGAGAATCCGCCTGCCAATGCAGGGGACACGGGTTCGAACCCTGGTCCGGGAAGATCCCACATGCTGCAGAGCAACTAAGCCTGTGCGCCACAACTACTGAGCCTGCGCTCTAGAGCCCGTGAGCCACAACTACTGAGCCCGCGCGCCACAACTACCGAAGCCCACGCGCCTAGAGCCCGTGCTCCGCAACAAGAGAAGCCACCGCAATGGGAGGTCCGCGCGCCACAACGAAGAGTAGCCCCCGCTCGCCACAACTAGAGGAAGCCCGCGCAGCAGCAACAAAGACCCAACGCTGCCAAAAATAAATAAAATAAAATAAAATAATTAAAAAAAGAAAATGCTGGAGCTTCAGAGATACTCACGAGAAATGATGATTAATTTTTATGCTAACAAACATTTTACTTCCTTGGCTGTTTTTTTAATATAAGAAAGGATTTCTGGTCTACATTTGGAAATTTAAAAGACATTTTTATTACCACTCCCCACCCCCCCCCGCCCACAAAACCCCTATGTAAACATAACAAGGAGTGTAGAGATTTTCTCTCTCAAATGGGAGGAATCTACCATTCTCATCCACAAATATATATTGAGTACGAGTGTGTGCCAAGTAGGTTGACAGAAGAGTATTGCTAATCACACATTAAGCCTTGGGGTCCGGAAATCCAGGAGAACGCCTCATTCTGCAGGGTTCAGTCATCCACTGAACTGTTAGGCGACCACTGAGAAGTCCAGCCAGTTTCCCTTCCCTGCCAGAGCTGAACCACAGAGAGCCTCACTAGGCTAGGATGAGTGTTGTCTGAAGCTGAGGTGGACGAAGTGCAAAGCAGCTGCTCAAGGTTGGGGTACACATCAGACTGTCCTTGGATGAGGAGCCTTAGGTAGATAAGTGGTTGGTGCCATTTAGTAGATCACAAATAGTGCTCACTGAAGATAAACTGGTTTCTCATTTAAACATTCATGTTTGTGCACTCTCACGTAACATGATAAAATCAAGCTTGTGGCTCTACACAGATGAGGACTAGACTGCGGAATATATGTGGAATAGATTGTGAACACAATGGTGAGGTGGAGAAACTTACGAGGTACAGGCTAAACAAGTTTTCTAGGGTTCCTACCATAAAGAAAAGATTTCTACAGAGCTCTATTCCCACTCTAATTCAGAAGGGCACCCTGACTAATCTTCTAGGCAGTTAACTGAGGCACAATAAGGGTCCAGCAGACAACTGACAGCTAGTCGTCACAGGGTATTCTTTTGCATAGTACCCTCTCTGTGATTAAAAGCTCCACATTTTTCTTTTTGATTTTGATGGCATCTATGGAGTTTTGCAGAGGAGCAGTAAAAAACAAAAATTATTACTCCTGGATGGGGTTTGGGGATCAGAAATCATCATTCTCACTGCCCATCCCCAAAGAGGGGTGAGTCACAATGCCTCAGGGTTGAGCATGTCTGGAGATTAGCTGCAATCAGCATTCAGCTGAAGTATTACAGTTTCTAGTCACATTTTCTTGGTTGCTTTATAATATAAATTTTATATTCATGTAGTAGCTCAACTCAGACATGTCTGCTTAAGGATAGCACTATAGGCAACAAAATAAAATAGATTTATTAACATTTCATTTTTAGTAACCATCTCTAATGAATAGAAACAGGTGTGACAATATCTTAAATCATTTAAAGGATTTATTTTAATCAATAAGGAATAGTCTGGAAAGAGTGAGAAACTTTAGTTTGCTAGAAACATTTCATTCTTGTGGAAATTTCGCATAATTAGTTCAGATACTGATTACACAGGTTCCTAGACAGAATTATGACCTTACAATTTGTGTATTATGTTTGGTTAATCAACTTTGATTCATTTGTATATTATTAAAGAAAACAGACTTCCTTCAGCTTCATTGCTTCAATAATTACTTATATAGGTGTCAAATAAATGCTGTAATTATACTTTCTGGAGCTGCTACTTCCATAAGTGATTAGGTTGTCCATATTTTTATTTCTTGAGGCTTTTATTTTAAAAAGCTTTCCAAAACAGTAAGAGTTTCTTCTAATTAAGTCTCAAGGGACATAAACATGGTCCCCACATCTCTGTGATAATATGGACTGTTTTGTACGTATGATTTTGCTCAAACCAGTGAAATATGCACTCCTAGAATCTTACCCTATGGCTTACTCTAGTCCTGGTCTCTGCTGCTGGCATTCTTGTCAGGGGAAGTCACCAATTAATGAAAACAACTGTGATATTAAAAAACAAAATATAGGCCTCTGGGAGTAAGGAAAGGAGATGAAAATCTAACTTATTTTCATTCCTTATAACTCTCCCAATCACAGCTTATGTGCCCCTCACTGGACTCCAGTCTCTTTGAGGCAGGGGTATAGTCTATTCATTGCTGTATCTCATAGAGTGCCTCACACAAAACAGATTCTGAATAAACATCTACTGAACCAAGATGAACAGAATGAACTTTAAATCCAAGCTGTAGAGTCTACCTTTACTTCCCCCAAAACAATGGGACGGTGATTTCAAATATAACCCTCTGAGTATTAAGTGATATATATTCTATCTCTTGAGCACATCTGTAGCGACAAGAAGGAGAGTAATATACCATAAAGAGAGAACAGGGTCCAAATGGATAATACTGTATCTATTGGTCACTATATTGTGTAGAAACTTCATAGGATGAGTATTTCCACTGGAAATCACATAGGAGGTCATGCTAGAAATTAGTTTCGTTTCACAGAGAGATGTTTACACACCTTCAGGTCGGAAGATTTGGACAGGGGCTACCAGAAGGGAGGTCTTTTGAGTAACTCGTGCAGTCTATATACTTGCATTTGAAATCTTACCTGAAATAGCAGCATTACTGGCTAGAAGTAACTTCCAGTCCATTAATATTGAAGACTTGCCATCTTAGATAATCAAAACTTTAAAAGTATAATTAAAGTTTGCATATACAATGTACCTATATATGTATTTTGTTATTTACGTATTACACGTACAGTAGCTTACCATATAATTCCTCCCCAGAAGAATGAGAAAAATACATAAAACGCTAAAGAACCCCAAATCACAAAGTGGTTTATCCATGTCCAGAAACGAGTATCCAAGGCGAGCTGAAAGGATACAACACAAGAGATTTCATGATGAGTACAAACTGTACCAGGCCATATCTGATGGTATTTGACAACTTATACACAATATGATACCTGTGGGAGGATCTAGCTTGGGCCAGGCAACCAGAAGAGAATGGCACTAGACGAACAGAACCCAGACTTTTCAAAGAGCTCTGCCCTCAGGCATTTAGACTCTAGGAGTACAGGCATGGAGGTGTGGTCAAGCAAGTACAGCTGCAGATGCCTCACTACTGAAGGAAGGGCAAGGAATGAGGCAATGGTAACACCCCAGAGACTGGAGCCCCGTGTCCTTAAGTGGTGGCGGTCAAGGAGCTGATGGCAAAAGGAGAAGGCCTGGCTGGTGGAGGCAGGTATACTGAAAAGCAGGAGGAGAGGGAGAGAGTAGCTAGGAAGAGAAGAAAAACTACACAAAGGAGTCGTGAGAGCTCAAACACAACAGATGAGGGTTACTAAATGCAAAGGCAACTAGCTCTACACGTCAGGCATCATGGAGCCATGGATTGTGGGTCTATGTAGTGTGCAATTTTTCAGTTGCAAAATCTGTATCTACTCCATTAAATTAATAACATTTTCAGTTGCCTTAGATTTTAATCCTCTTATGTTTCTTCCAGGGCTGCTTGTTTCTTCAGATTGTGGCACCTGGGATTTTCAAATGCAATCTAAAAATAAAAAGTATGGTCCACTCTGCTTGCTTAAAATTTCTGGGCCACATGGCCTAATATCCGGGGCATTTAATTTTTGAAGAGGAGGTGGTGTTTGTTTTGTTACTTGCTGTGACACCCTGCTCCTCAGCAATCTGCTAACAGTTGCTCATTTATAAACAGGATATTGATAACATTGTCTTGAATTCCCATCCTCCGGCTGCTAGGGAACATGCCACAGTAATACCAATGCAAAGAAGAGGGAGTGGATGGATTTTGAGGGACAGGTGAAAGATGCTGCAGCAAGGCCAACTTTAGCTATGAAGGGTGCTTGGAAGCCCTGGGGCCACATGCAAGGCCAGGGGTAAAAAAGGGTGAGGAGGATTCCCTTTCAAATTATGATCCTATGAGACATAATAGTAAATAACAACTAGCATCTATTGTACTGAGCACATTCTATGTGCCAGCCCCCATTCTAACTGCTTTATATGT
Organism: Physeter macrocephalus; assembly: GCF_002837175.3. Taxonomy (NCBI): domain Eukaryota; kingdom Metazoa; phylum Chordata; class Mammalia; order Artiodactyla; family Physeteridae; genus Physeter; species Physeter macrocephalus. Next base: position 109,864,241 of record NC_041234.1, read on the forward strand.
ATTCACTAATTGACTTCTCACAAAAAAAATCCTAAGGGAGGTGGGTGGTACTTTTATCTCCATTTTATAGAAGAGGAAATGGAAGTACTGAGAAACAAGGTCACTTGCCCAAGGACATCCAGATAGTAAGTGGCTAAACTGAGATGAATTGTAACATTTTCTTTTGCAGCCCTAAAATATTACTGAAATAGTAGATGAATAATGCAAACATGTTAGTTGTATTCGGTACGAGAAATGAAGCAGGTAAAAAATTCAGAGGGGAAATGATTAGAGGTCCTTTGCCAATTATACTTCTGAATTCTAATTCTGGCCACTGGGCATACTGGAATTCATTTAAAGGTACTCATTCTTAAACCCCATGTGAGGTGTTTATTACTGGAATGATCAAGATAATTTTGATTATACCTTCAACTATAAGGGAGTCCCAGCTCATGAACCTCAAGGGTAGTATTCAGCACACAGCATTATTACATGGCTGCATGTTAATGCCAATGATTTTGTCAAAACTGCCTTTGTTGTATGTTATCTGCTGTATATTCTTATGCATTTCATCACAAATATGGGTAAATTTCAGTGATGAATACATTATACAAAACGTCATCACCACCAAGCTCTTTCACACACATATCTTGCTCATGGACACCTATATTCAACTGTCTTAAGTACCCAAATTCCTTTAAGGACTGGCATTCTTAAACAGATATATAACTGTAAAAAATATTCAAGTACTTAACATGGAAACACACACATACACACAGCCCATTTATATACCACTTAACATCTCAAAAATAGCAGGAAAGAAGGAACAGATTTCCAATATAAGTATGTTGTATTAAAGAAAAGAGGATAGTCAATATACTGGAAAAAATGGATCACAAATAGTATATAAATGTCCAAATCTCTAATATCACACATAACTTTAGTAAGCATTCAGACTTGAATAACAACTCACAGTAAAAATAAAGATTAGAAGACAAAAAAGATATAAGACCAGAAAGTATTACAAAAATGGTGTTAAATATATTTGAATAAATAAAAATCTAACCTTCAGAGTTACGGTGAATACTAAGACTGTAAAAACAATGGTTCCAAAAGTCCAGTTTCCATATACCTGAAAAACATTCAACAATTACATGTACCATGAATACACAAACTTGCTTAAAATAATAAACAGCCAAGTTTAATCTTGAGTGTAACTGCCAAGATTTTTGTATAAATTGTTTAGGGAAATATCTGCTCAAAAGATCAGGCCAAAATGCTGGCTTTTACTGTGAGCCTAAATTTTCTTGGAGACGTACACCACATGCATGGTTGGTAGGGTTTATTTCGTGATTCCATGAAGCATAAAACAGGGAACACACTGGTGTGATACAGGCAGGAAAAACCCTATTCCACTAACGGTAACGTTCATAAAAACAACTCATTTGGATGGCTCCTGTATCTAAAGAGTTTGATATAGGCTTTTCCTATAATATAGATCTAAAGATCTCTATGTATAAATAAAGACTAATTTGCAGACAAATGAACTCACATTTTAAAAATAGAGTATATGATGACAGAGGGTAACTAGACTTACTGTGGTGACCATTCAGTACATAGAAATATCGAATCCTTATGTTATATACCTGAAACTAATATAATGTTATATGTCAATTATATCTCAATAAAAAACCAAACAAAATAGAGTCTAATTTTGTGGCTGTAAATATTAGAGCTGTCAGCATGTGCACATCAAAGGAAAGCAGATACCATGTATATAAACCCAAACGATGGCAATGAATGGCACATATGCTTACCAAACGCTGTCAAGATCTGAATGCATAACATTAAAACAGAAAATGAAATGTAAAAGGTTTTAAAAAAATAAAAACAAAAATTAAGGTTAATAGCAAAAAAAGGATTTGATCAAATCGTACATGGTGTTATATTTAATTGCTGATAGTAGTCCTTATACTTATTGTAATTTTAGCAAACAATATACAATAAAATTTAATTCATTTGGACTTCATGAACTCAAAATGAGTGATGACTTGGACACAGGGTGGGTTGAGGCTCCCCATGCACCACCAGTAGAGTTTGCTGAGCAAATGAACCATGTCAATAGAATTGCAGGGGGGTACAGTCAGCTCTATACAATTTATGTGGCAAATAAATACAAAATAAAAAGTTGGAGTTACAGAATCAGTCATAAAGCTGAAGGGACCTGAGAAATCATAAAATCGAATTTCTTCTTCTTACTGTTGGGCAAAGGTGACTTGGAAAACTGAAGGGACTGGCCCAAGGGTGCACAGAAAGATTTAGTAGGGCCGTCTCCCTGGCAAATGCTACATGTGCCTACTCTAAAGTACTAGATCTGTATTTCCTCAACAGTTACTCAGTGATTAATAATTTTAATGGATTCATACTAAACTGATTTCTGTTAGTCCAAATTAGAGAGGTTCTAACTGTAGTACCTAATTTCAAAGTATCATTCAAATTCCCTGAGCCTATCACTTCTGTAACAGATGTTGACTGTCTCGGTTCTAGACATAGTCAGTGTACTCAGTAAAGTCTTTTTGAACCTTTGCTTTGCTTCATATGATTATAAACAATAAATGACCATAAAAGAGGAAGCCCAGAAATAGCAAAGAACATAGTGAAAGCAGCATGCAAGGTGGTGGGTTTGATTTTCCGCTGTGTGGCTGCCGGAAGATCTCACCCCATTGGCAATTCTCTCCTAGAGCACAGCCAGCGCAAAATCACCCCAATGCAGGTGCTGACCTATGTAGTCGCTGGCTGGGAAGACACTGGCAGGATCTGTATAGCCTTTCTGGAAAATACTATGCTCCCATGTGGAAAGGAAGGAGGAAGAGAAGGGAATTCCCTAATTATTGGGCAAATACTGCAAACATACGGCAGCTACTCCCTTCCACTCTAAGCACGGAAGGCCACTATGAGTAAGAACTGAGTGGGGACAGACATTGCTTTTAAAACAGGAAAAGCCTTGCTCACATCAAAGTGTACGGGTCCAAAGTCCGAAATCCCAAGAACTCTGTTCATCTAGTAAAATTACAGCCAAGTTAAGCTTCCAGAGGTTTGCACATAAGCTGTCTAGTTAGCCGTGCATGCAGGAAGTGATTTCATACTTCAACACTTCTACTGTTCTAAAGACATTGTGAGAACTAAATACCATACCTTTAGAAAAATAATTTGCAAAATGATTACAGCTAGAGTATGTGTATGATAGATCCAGTGCCTATGGAAAAAAACTTAAGCCATGCTTGTAATACCAAAAGATGTAATGATGGTTTTTTTTTTACCTTTGCATTTTCTTCTAAGGATGAAGTCTGAAAAAGAAAATAAGTCCCAAAGAAGAACACTGTTCCTTCAAATGCAGCCAGAAATGTCCAATATAAGAAGGGGCCCAACTGTAGCATGGCATTTCCAGAAATTTTCCTATTGAGAAATGGGAAAAAACACAAGTTAATGAATCTCTGTAGGCTGTTTATTTAAAGATACAGTGAAACGCCAAAGGTGCACATGGGGTTTGACCCTGTTAGAATGAAGGGAGCTATCCCTGAGGGACTGGTAAGCTTTTGATAAAAGCCCAGACCGAGCTGCTGGTTTGTCTTTGTGCAATCACCTCCTGTCTGAGATGTTGCAGTAAACTGTCAAAGTGCTTCTAAGTTAAAATTCTGGCCACTGACAATAATAATATCATCAATAATAATTAGCTCTCATTTACTGAGTACTTATTATATGATTATAAAAGTGGGTTAAGAGTTTTATATTGTCCATTTTTGTATACACAAAAACCACATGAGATAGGTATTCTTATCACTACCATTTACAAATAATCAGCCTCACAAAGGTGTATCATAATGGTTTCCAAACTTTGATGCACATTAGAATCACCAGGGGATCTTTAAAAACATTGACGCCTGGCTCCCACCCTCATTCTGATTTAACTGGCATGAGGTGTAACCTGGGCAACCAGGATAATTTAAAAACTCCCCAGGTAATTCTAATGTGCAGTAAAGTTTGGGGACCACTAGTACAGCAGTATGCCAGAGTTCACTCAGTTAGTAAGGGACAGAGCTAGTATACAATCCTAGACTGATTTGACTTTAAATCACATGCTCTCAACCAAGCTACCATGGCTTTGCAGCTATGACTGTTAAAATATTTTGTTTAATCAAGATTTCTTCCTGGGAATTTAACCTTTCTTAGGTCTTGGGGTACCCTTTATATTTTTAAAATTGAGTCAAATAGCATGTTTGAAGCTGTACAGCCATGCTTTGATAAATGGCAGGTGGCCAGATCAAAAGTTTAACATCTGTCAAAAATAGCACAGTCTTCTGAGTACAAGTCAGAATGCTGAAGAAGGCTAACAACTCTAATGGGGCAAAAAGAAGATGGGTCTGTGCATGGAATTCTTTTAGGTTCTATTTCAAATTCCTCTTAACATTTATCAAAAGGTATGTGATCACTCAAATAGCACACCTGTTGCCAATACTACCAAGAATGTCACTGGGCTGTAATGAATAAGAAAGACCTTTGTGATGTAAATACAACTGATCCTTGTTTAGTTGGTATGGAGTGCTGTAGGGTTTCCTGAAAAAATAGCAATTATGCAACATTTACCTACTAGGATTTCCAGGTGCACACAGAAATCAGCAATGTAGGGGGATGCATAAAGCAATACGCTGCTATTTGCCTTGGAAAAACTGCAGGGGGAAAGAGGTACCTGCTTCCCAGAAACAAGCTCTCCCCACAGCCAGTAAGTCATGTTCCCAAGGCAACTGGGAGCCACAGGGAAGGCACTTCCCTTAAAGATCCTTGCAAGGAGGGCCCAGCAACTGCCAGCCAATGAGGCTTTTGAGAGTCACTGACTTGGGCTGAGGCAGGAAGTGGTTCCTGTCTTTCCAGCCAGCCACTGGATTTACATTACATGCCCTGGGAAGAAAGGAAGGGGAGTCATGGTGTGTTGGGTTATAGTTGAGGTTTTCTAGCTGTGCTCAGGTGAATGATGAACCTGTTGTTAACTCAGAGTATGACAGCCAACGTGAGGGGCAACACGAGGGAGTGAAGACTGAGTGGGGGTGGGGGTGGGGGGTGGAGCAGTTGACCAGCAGCACAGGCCTGAGCACCTCCATACAATGGGAGGCAGTAGGTGTACCAGGACCTTTCTTTTGCCTTTTAAAGTTGTAGAAGAAACAGACTATGCCTCTACCCTCTAGAAAATCTAGAACTACAGTTTACTTTTCAAATTTCTCTCAAAAAATATGAAAAGATCCAATTACGTCACATTTCACATCAAAACTTTTGGTAAACGCCTGTGTCACTAAGTCCCCGAAGGTGATATCTATAGTATGCTACACAAGCCCACAAGTAACATTAAGTGGTACAAATGCAGAGAGACACATATGAAGACTAGAGCTTCACGTTTACAAAGGAATGCTCAGAGTAACAGAGCAATCTCCAATACAGTGACAGGCTGAGAGCACTGTCTCATCAGAGCGGGCAGGCTGGAAGCTGCATTTTGGGCTGGGTGATAGGTATGCCATGGCTTTCATTTCTCCATCGTATGTGGCAAGTATGCCCTCTATGCAAAATTGCTTAAAAATTCATGACCTACACCTGCATGCGGTAACTAAAACTTCATGGAAACCCTTAATAATTTGTACTCAACAGCTTGCTTCAAGTTTTCAACATTCTTAATGTATGAAAGTGCTCAGCATAGCCCTGAAGTTATGTGGAGAAGGGTGTTAGAATAATAAGATTAATAGCTACCATCTACTGAAAACTTACTATGTGCCAGGCACCACTCTAAGTTTTTACATGTAGTCACTCATTTAATCCTCCCCCAAAACACTGTGATTAGATCTCTTGTTACTGAAGAGGAAACTGAGGCCCATCTCAGTCAAGTAACCTGAGCAAGGCCACAGAGTCAGGGGCAGAGCTGCGATCAGAGTGCAGGCGATTAGCTAGAGCTCTTGGTGGGACTGAACGGGAGGCATTCTGCTCACTGCCACCCAAACCCCTCTTCAGCCAGAGGAACTGCACTACTGGTCTTCACTTTAGTTGTTGTCTGAAAACAGAACACTGCTACTCAATCTTTGAAAACCACCAGCCTGTGGAAAAGAGCACAGGGCCGGTCATCAGGAAGATAGAAATCTGATCTTGCTCTGGCCTCTTGTTACACACGCTGTGTCCTTAGGCAAGTCATTTCTGGGCCCTTGGGTCCTCATTTTTTTTTAAAAGAAAGAGGGTGTGAGAGCTGATGCTCTGGAATATTTCTACCAAGATTTCTACGATTCCCCTTTAGATCTAACAATACTCTTTGCAAGAAATACAGGGAAAAGCAGAACATGTTAACGCCATGAGGAGGCAATCAGCAAACTCTCGATTGGGGGAAATGCTACAAGATAAATCATCTGGTTTCGTTAACAAATAAATTGTCAAGTTAACCTACAGATTAAGAGAGTCTCAAGAAGCATATTAACCAACTGCAGTATATGGGCCTTATATACTGTTTCAAACAAGCATGCTATAAAAAAAAATTGAGTCAACTGGAAAAATTTGAGCATTGACTGGATATTTGATGATATCATGGACTTGTTAAATTTTTAGGTATGATAGTGTACTGTTATAACAGTACATGCAAAAGATACATGCTGAAATAACTATTTTATATAGCTTGATATTTGCTTCAAAATAAGTCCTTGATAGAGAAGACAAGGTTATTAATGAAGCAGGATTGGCCCTGAATTGATAATTGTTGAAGCTGAGTGGTAAGGACAGGGAAGTTTACTATATAAATAGTATTTTTGCTACACTCTTTGCATGTTTTAAATTTTTTATAAAAAATACCTTTACAATGACAACTAATTTTATAAAACTGGTTAAGTTTAACAATTCCTAGATGTGAGTTTCATGAGTCATACTGGTTAAAGACATCCCTTAAATTTGTGCACCTTCACTTCGCACCAATGAATCACACCCAAGTCTCTCTATTGCACTTGCTACCCACTATTTAGCAACACTTACAACCTGCTGTAAATTAATATCTTTATCTTTAGCTGTAAGCTTCACTTATAAAAATCCAATTTAATCAAAGGTTAAGCAACTGGGGCTAGTGCCAAGTCCCCCACCCACAGATAAAAGCATCTATTTCCAACTAACACAAAATGAATATAATGGCTTGATGACTTAATTGTTTTCTTCAACAATGCGATTTTAGAATGCGGCTAACAGAGCACTCGGAGGCTATATTTCAGGGGCAGTTTACAAGAGAAAGCCTAACATAACATCATCAGTTCAATCCATTACAGGGAGAGATCTTTGTGTGGCCCTTCTTGGGGGAGGTGGGGGGTGGCGGGTAGTTAAACTGTTGTGTCTCCATCTAAGACTCTAGAACTCAATGACAATGTAGGCAAAGCTTTAGGAATTACTGATTTTGAACTAAATAATTCATACCCATTCAACTACAGGACATATATCAATACCTAGGAAACACATCATTTTCCAGCTGGATGGTTTGGTTTAAGGAGCTAAAAATTCAGGGGGCTTCCCTGGTGGCGCAGTGGTTGCGCGTCCGCCTGCCGATGCAGGGGAACCGGGTTCGCGCCCCGGTCTGGGAGGATCCCACATGCCGCGGAGCGGCTGGGCCCGTGAGCCATGGCCGCTGGGCCTGCGCGTCCGGAGCCTGTGCTCCGCAACGGGAGAGGCCACGGCAGAGGGAGGCCCGCTTACCACAAAAAAACAAACAAACAAAAAAAAACAGACCCGAAAAAAAAAAAAAAAAAAAAAAAAAATTCAGAACAGAACCATGTAATCAAACCAGGAGGGCAGTTCTGTGTCCTTCCTACCTGTAGATAAAATGAAATCCACAATTTTGAAAGTCTGGGGTGGGGGGTTAACTTAACATATGTTCAACTTACATATATAATCGGGGATCTGAGGTCAGAGTGTCAATGTTGATGTGCTGTTCCAGTAGACTGTAGGCCAGGATGGGCAAGGATGTGAAGCAGATATTGTACATTGTAAGGTAAGCGGCATCATACAGTGGCTGTAATGACAAACCGCAGAAGAGAAAGGTAATGTAACAATCATCTGCAAGAGGATATTTAAGTGTTTACAAAAAAATCACAAGCTAAAACAAGACAATTTCCTTTCACACCTTTTGTGACAGCAAAGGAGGTTTTGTAAATAAGGTCACTCTAACTGACCACTATAGAAAAGAAACTAACATACTGTAAGGCATGTTAAAATACCCCCCCTTTTAAAATACAATCTTATTCAGAATGTTTACAAGCTGTAAGCTCTATTTCTTTTTTTAAATATATATGCTTTTCTTTTTATTAATTAGTCCAAGTAAATTTATATATAAATATGTGTAAAGGAGAAACTCTTTTTTTTAAACATCTTTATTGGAGTATAATTGCTTTACAATGGTGTGTTAGTTTCTGCTTTATAACAAAGTGAATCAGCTACACATATACATATATCCCCATATCTATTCCCTCTTACATCTCCCTCCCTCCTGCCCTCCCTATCCCACCCCTCTAGGTGGTCGCAAAGCACCGAGCTGATCTCCCTGTGCTATGTGGCTGATAAGCTCTACTTCTAATGGATATTAACTAAGAACTTTTCAAAAGATTTTCAGCGAATGAAGACCAATTAAGACAGAAACCCCTTAGGGAAACTAAATAGAAGCAGTGGCCAGCCTGTGTCACAGTTTTTTGGGTTAATATTTTACATGGTTTTAAATATCACTATCACCTTCTCCAGAGTATATTTATGATATTGAATGTGGCCATTTACTAAGGATTAAATAAATATTCACAAAAATAAAAGCTAAATATATTCACATGGTCATGACTCTTTCTGGTCCTGAATTCCCTAGGCTCCAGACCAAAATTTCCAACTTCCTGCTGGTTGTCCCAAAGGACAACCTGCAATTCAAAATGTCTAAAACCAAACTCATTAACTTTCCCTTTAAATCTGCTTCCTCCCATGTCCCCTACCTCAGTGAATGGCCCCACAATGTTTGCAACCCCAGTATCTACCTTGGTGCCTGGTACCCTTTAGGTGCTCAAGAAATCTTTTGAAATGAGTGATTCTCTTCCTACCTCACTAGCCATTCCTTCTCAGGCTCCTCTTCTCCCTGAGCCCTCTGTGTTGGAGTGTTCCAGCACTCGGTGTTTGGAACTTTATTTATGCTCGTTCTCTAGGTGATCTCTTTTAGTCCTGTGGTTTTAATATAACCCATTCACTGAAAATTCCCATATCTAGCCTAAACCTGTCCCATATATCCAACTGCCCATTTGATATCTCCTCTTGGGTGTCTAGCATATTTCAAACTTACGTCCAAGACTGAATTCCTGACCTGCCCTCACCTCAAACCTGCTCCTCCTGAAGTCTTCCTCATCTCAGGAAAGGGCAACAAAATCTTTTTGATCAACCAGAACCGAAATCTTAGATTCATCCTTGACTCTTCTCTTTTTCACAAGCCACATCCAATCCATTAAGCAGTGTTTACTAGCTCCACTTTCAAATAGATTCAGAACCACATCACTTCTTAGCCCCTCCACTGTGACCACTCTGCAAGCCTTTAATTGGTCTCCCGGCTTCTTCTCCCCTTGACCTGCAGTCTATTCTCAACACAATGGCCCAAGTAGCTCTCCTGGAAAATAAGTCAAATCAAATCATTGTTTTGTTCAAACTCTCTACTGGATTCCTTTATCTCTGAAAGTAAAGAAGCTCCTACAATGGTGGGGATGTAAAGTCCTACTCCTCGATCCAGCTTCTTACCTGTCTGTTACCTTCTCAGTGAGACCAACCTTGATTTACCTTGCCACTTCCTCTCTCTTGAACACATTCCCCCCAATCCTGTGCCCCCCCATAGTACTAATCACCTTTTAACTTACATGATAAATTTATTATGTTTACTGTCTCTCTCTTCACACTAGAATTTAAGCTCTATGTGGGCAGGGATTTTTATTTATTTATTGATAGCTGTAGCATGAGAAAAAGCAAAGCAGCCCGACATTCAAGAGCTGGCCCGGCACTCACAGCTAGGCACCGGTGCTCTGTAGAACATGAACAATTTCACAGAACAGCAACATCAAACAAGGCCATTGTGTGACCTCAATGTATCAAGACAAAAACACTCCGCAATCACGTTTGAACACAGACAGAATATAAATATTGTCCAAATCACAATAATGACCAACATCTACGTTCTGGCTGATTTGGATGACTATTGCCTCTTGACCAATGACATGTTGGCTTTCTGGATAAGATTTACTAACATGCTTAGTCATAAAATTACCCCCATCTGCTAACAGCACCCAGCAAGGCCCTACTCCTTAAACCCTTCCACAAATCACCTAACTCAAGCCCAAATCTTATAAAACTTTTCTAACACTCGCTTCCTAAGAGGCCCTACTGTTCCTCATGGTGTACACTCTTTCTTGTTGCATTGAGTAATGAACCTAATGTGATCAACTACAAGTGTTTTACTGGCTTTGACAATCTGGAACTCCTAGAACAGAACTTGGCATGCAGAAAGCATTCAATAAATATTGGATGAACGAATGGCTAGAAACTGGAAGCTAAAACATATTTGTAAAGGACTGATCTGATATTGTAAATATTCCTTTATTGAAAAAAATATTAAGGTTTTTATAATGAACCTTGTTTCGATGCTAATACTTATTGAGTTCAGTATTTTCTACACAGTGCTAGAAGTTGTCATGCAACCATCATCTGTGACCTGAATAAATAATATCCCATATTCACATGTATTTTTCACATATATAAAATGTTTTTTGATTAATAAAATGCATTTAAATGTGATACAAATTGGACTTTCCCTGGTGGCCCAGTGGTTAAGAATCCGTCTGCCAATGCAGGGGACATGGGTTCGAGCCCTGGTCCGGGAAGATCCCACGTGCCGCAGAGCAACTAAGCCTGTGTGCCACAACTACTGAGCCTGCGCTCTAGAGCCTGCAAGCAAGAACTACTGAAGCCCACATGCCTAGAGCCTGTGCTCCACAACAAGAGAAGCCACCGCAATGAGAAGCCCGTGCACCGCAATAAAGAGTAGCCCCCGCTTGCGGCAACTAGAGAAAGCCTGCACGCAGCAATGAAGACCTAACGCAGCCAAAAATAAAATAAATAAAGTAAATAAATTTATAAAAACAAAACAAAACAGGTTTAGTTGATAAGACTGTTTCTTGTTATACCTGTTATAAAGGGTATCTTTTCATGCAGAAGAAAGTCCAGTACTAACCTAGGCTTTGCTAAACAAAGAGTTGCTTTTTGCTTAAATAATCTGCATCCTGGTCCCATTTCTAAATTCTCCATAGCTCACTCTCCAAGTACCAGGGTTGCAGAGAACACCTGAAGTAGACCTGAAGTGAAAAAGGCTGACTACCTGTATGTATCCCACAAATATTTGCAATAAAGGCCTCTACATTCAGCACAAGGCCAAAGTGAAAACTAAAGATATATACAATACAACACTACCTGAGAGAGACCTTCCTTTTACGTGGTACACTTTTTCTAAGATGTCTGCCTAGCTCCTTGCCTCATCTCCTCTAGATCTCTGCCCAAATTTCACCTCATCAGAGAGAACTTTCCAGGTCAGTTTGTCTAAAACAGCAGCTCTCTTCCCCAGTCACATTCTACCCATTTATTATGCATTTTTTTTTCTCCTTCAGAGCATATATCGGTACCCAACATAATATGTTTGTCTGATTGCTGTCTGTCTCTCCCCCTATCACTCACTGTACCCACAAGCTCCATGCGGTAAAGAGTTTTGATCACTGTTATATCCCCGGCACTTAGCCTGGCACACAGTAGGCACTCAAGAAGTATTTGTTAAATGAATGAATGTACCAGTTGAGCAACTGACGAAGGCAAACATCAAGTCCTATGGGAACCTAAGCAGACCCCCCAGACCCCCAACAGCCCAGGGTTTTATAGGGAATAAGTCCTTTATACAACTTGTGCTTGGTAAACATGGTTTAAAAAGCCAACTTCCCTTTATCACTTTGCTACAAAATTTGAAAATATCCCTTTAAACTTGCATTCATCATCCACGGAAGTGAGGAATTACAAACATTTTAATCAACAGTAATCTGAATGTTCAAGAAAAGTAGATTCATCAGAGTTTATAAAACTCTCTGTTACCAATACCGTTAGCTTTGAACACAAGAAGGCTGATGGTACTTTCTACAGCTGGTAGGTGATTAATTCATAAAGTGATTGGCTTAACTGGCATCATGGGGCTGATGACATGGCACTGATGTAAGACACAGCATACCAAACAGCAAAGAGGCAAGTTCAAGAGAAAGAAAGCAGACTTCCCTGGTGGTCCAGTGGCTAAGACTCCAAGCTCCCAATGCAGGGGGCCCGGGTTTGATCCCTGGTCAGGGAACTAGATCCCACATGCCGCAACTAAAGATCCTGCATGCCACAACTAAGACCCGTTGCAGCCAAACAAACAAACAAACAAACAAATAAATAAATAGAGTCGCTTCCCATTGAGAAGAATACATTCTCTTAAAAATACTGCCAAGAAATTAGGAAAAAATCACTTCCTATCATGAGGAATGGAACATGCCTTGAAATTGAGAAAATCAGTCTCTAATAGTTGTGATGATGTTACCAGCAGCTCAGCTTGGTAAAAATCACTGAATTGCTCGCAGATTAACTACAAAATTTCTGAGTCATTGAGCATTATAGCTCCTTACGTAGCTATACTTCCACTAGAAGCAATGCAAAATACAGTTCAGCTGTTAAAACAAACCTACAAACATGCCTGCCCATCTCCCACTTATGTATCAAGTTAACATATAGCATATTCTATATGTGAAAAACGTTCAGAAAACTACAGAGGGCTAAAAGTGTAGAATTGCTTAACTAATCCAAGGCTTTATCCAGGAATCACAGCTTCTTTGCTAGCTTAAACATCAATGTTTTTCTAGAGAATCAACCTGAGAAAATGCAAAGGTATGAGATTTTATTTGATGAAATAATAAGCTATAACATTTTAGGATTATTAGAAAACATTGTGTACACTAACAAAAATAAAAAATACTTTTTAAAGGATCTCAATTCCAACAGGACGTACCAAATAACTTTCAAAAAGAAAATAACAATAAGACCATTACTAAAGCAAAGCTAAAAAATTTTGCTATTGTCACAAACCAGGCCAAGAAGATCAACTGTTGAACCAAGAAAAAAAAAAATCCTTTTACGTTGGGCATACCTCTCTAATCTCTACAATCCAATACATAAAAGGTAATTAATAGCAAATATAAACTGCATTACAGAGATTGGTTCAAGGTGGCAAACTTGAAGGACATGCGTTCACTCCCTCTTGCAAGAGCACCGGAATCACAACTAACTGCTGAACAATCATCAACAGGAAGACACTGGAACTCACCAAAAAAAGATACCCCACATCCAAAGACAAAGGAGAAGCTGCAATGAGACGGCAGGAGGGGTGCAATCACAATAAAATCAAATCCCATAACCGCTGGGTGGCTGACTCACAAACTGGAGAACAATTATACCACAGAAGTCCACCCACTGGAGTGAAGGTTCTGAGCCCCATGTCAGGCTTCCCAACCTGGGGGTCTGGCAACGGGAGGAGGAATACCTAGAGAATCAGACTTTAAAGGCTAGTGGGATTTGACTGCAGGACTTCAATAGGACTGGGGGAAACACAGACTCCACTCTTGGAGGACACACACAAAGGAGTGTATGCATCAGGACCCAGGGGAAGGAGCAGTGACCCCTAGGAGACTGAACCAGACCTACCTGCTAGTGTTGGAGGGTTTCCTGCAGAGGTGGGGTGTGGCTGTGGCTCACCGTGGGACACTGGCAGCAGAAGTTCTGGGAAGCACTCCTTGGCCTGAGCCATCCCAGAGTCCGCCATTAGCCCCACCAAAGAGCAAAGAGCCTGGTAGGCTCCAGTGCTGGGTCACCCCAGGCTAAACAACCAAACAGGGAAGGAACACAGCCCCACCCATCAGCAGACAAGCAGATTAAAACTTTACTGAGCTCTGCCCACCAGAGCAACACCCAGCTCTACCCACCACCAGTCCCTCCCATCAGGAAGTTTGCAGAAGCCTCTTAGATAGCCTCATCCACCAGAGGGCAGACAGCAGAAGCTAGAAGAACTACATTTCTGCAGCCTGTGGAATGAAAACCACATTCACAGAAAGACAGACAAAATGAAAAGGCAGGACTATGTACCAGATGAAGGAACAAGATAAAAACCCAGAAAAACAACTAAATGAAGTGCAGATAGGCAACCTTCCAGAAAAAAAATTCAGAATACTGATAGTGAAGATGATCCAGGACCTTGGAAAAAGAATGGAGGCAAAGATCGAGAAGATGCAAGAAATCCTTAACAAAGACCTAGAAGAATTAGAGAACAAACAAACATGAACAATACAATAACTGAAATGAAACATACACTAGA
>NC_041234.1:109878737-109881695 GCF_002837175.3 Physeter macrocephalus
GCAACAACATTCACATTATAGGGGTCCCAGAAGGAGAAGAGAGAGAGAAAGGACCCAAGAAAATATTTGAAGAGATTATAGTCGAAAACTTCCCTAACATGGGAAAGGAAATCGCCACCCAAGTCGAGGAAATGCAGAGTGTCCCAGGCAGGATAAACCCAAGGAGAAACACACTGAGACACATAGTAATCAAATTGACAAAAATTAAAGACAAAGAAAAATTATTGAAAGCAACAAGGGAAAAACGACAAATAACATACAAGAGAACTCCCATAATGTTAACAGCTGATTTCTCAGCAGAAACTCTACAAGCCAGAAGGGAGTGGCACGATATATTTAAAGTGATGAAAAGGAAGAACCTACAGCCAAGATTACTCTACCTGGCAACGATCTCATTCAGATTTGACAGAGAAATCAACAGCTTTACAGACAAGCAAAAGCTAGGAGAATTCAGCACCACCAAACCAGCTCTACAACAAATGCTAAAGGAACTTCTCTAAGTGGGAAACACAAGAGAAGAAAAGGACCTACAAAAACAAACCCATAACAATTAAGGAAATGGTAGTAGGAACATATATATCGATAATTACCTTAAATGTGAATGGATTAAATCCTCCAACCAAAAGACACAGGCTCGCTGAATGGATACAAAAACAAGACCCATATATATGCTGTCTACAAGAGACCCAGTTAAGACCTAGGGACACATGCAGACTGAAAGTGAGGGGATGGAAAAAGGTATTCCATGCAAATGGAAATCAAAAGAAAGCTGGAGTAGCAATACTCATATCAGAAAAAATAGACTTTTTTATTAACTTTTTTAAAATTAAAATTTATTTATTTATTTATTCAATATTTTTGGCTGTGTTGGGTCTTTGTTGCTGTGCGCAGGCTTTCTTTAGTTGCGGAGAGCAGGGGCTACTCTTTGTTGCTGTGCACGGGTTTCTCATTGCAGTGGCTTCTCTTGTTGCAGAGCATGGGCTCTAGGCGAGTGGGCTCAGTAGTTGTGGCTCATGGGCTCTAGAGCACAGACTCAGTAGTTGTAGTGCACGGGCTTAGTTGCTCCGCGGCATGTGGGATCTTCCCGGACCAGGGCTCGAACCCGTGTCCCCTGCATTGGCAGGTGGATTCTTAACCTCTGTGCCACCAAGGAAGTCCCTAAAATATACTTTAAAATAAAGACTGTTACAAGAGCCAAGGTAGGACACTACATAATGATCAAGGGATCAATCCAAGAAGAAGATATAACAATTATAAATATATATGCATCCAATGCAGGAGCACCTCAGTACAAAAGGCGACTGCTAACAGCTATAAAAGAGGAAATTGACAGTAACACAATAATAGTGGGGGACTTTAACACCTCACTTACACCAATGGACAGATCATCCAGACAGAAAATTAATAAGGAAACACAACCTTTAAATGACACAATAGACCTGATAGATTTCATTGATATTTATAGGACATTCCATCCAAAAACAGCAGATTACACTTTCTTCTCAAGTGCACACAGAACATTCTCCAGGACAGATCACATCTTGGGTCACAAATCAAGTCTTGGTAAATTTAAGAACACTGAAATCATATCAAGCATCTTTTCCGACCACAACGCTATGAGATTAGAAATCAATTATAGGGAAAAAACCGTAAAAAACACAAACACATGGAGGCTAAACAATATGTTACTAAATAAGCAAGAGAGCACTGGAGAAATCAAAGAGGAAATTAAAAAATACCTAGAGACAAATGACAATGAAAACACATCGATCCAAAACCTATGGGATGCAGCAAAAGCAGTTCTAAGAGGGAAGTTTCTAGCAGTAAAATACTACCACAAGAAACAAGAAAAATCTCAAATAAACAATCTAACCTTACACCTAAAGGAACTAGAGAAAGAAGAACAAACAAAACCCAAAGTTAGTAGAAGTAAAGAAATCATAAAGATCACAGCAGAAATAAATGAAATAGAAACAAAGAAAACAATAGCAAAGAGCAATAAAAGTGAAAGCTGGTTCTTTGAGAAGATAAACAAAATTGATAAACCTTTAGCCAGACTCATCAAGAAAAAGAGGGAGAGGACTCAAATCAATAAAATTAGAAATGAAAAAGGAGAAGTTACAATGGACACCGCAGAAATACAAAGCATCACGAGACTACTACAAGCAACTCTATGCCAATAAAATGGACAACCTGGAAGAAATGGACAAATTCTTAGAAAGGCATAACCTTCCAAGAATGAAGCAGTGAGAAATAGAAAATATGAGCAGATCAATCACAAGTAATGAAATTGAAACTGTGATTAAAAATCTTCCAGCAAACAAAAGCCCAGGACCAGATGGCTTCACAGTTGAATTCTATAAAATATTTAGAGAAGAGCTAACAACAATCCTTCTCAAACTCTTCCAAAAAATTGAAGAGGCGGGAACACTCCCAAACTCATTCTATGAGGCCACCATCACCCTGATACCAAAACCAGACAAAGATACTACAAAACAAGAAAATTACAGACCAATATCACTGATGAATATAGATGCAGAATTCCTCAAGAAAATACTAGCAAACAGAATCCAACAACACATTAAAAGGATCATACACCATGATCAAGTGGGATTTATCCCAGGGATGCAAGGATTCTTCAATACATGCAAGTCAATCAATGTGATACACCATACTAACAAATTGAAGAATAAAAACCATATGATCATCTCAACAGATGCAGAAAAAGCTTTTGACAAAATTCAACACCCATTTATGATAAAAACTCTCCAGAAAGTGGGCACAGAGGGAACCTACCTCAACATAATAAAGGCGATATACAACAAACCCACAGCAAACATCATTCTCAATGGTGAAAAACCGAAAGCATTTCCTCTAAGATCAGGAACAAGACAAGGATGTCCACTCTTGCCACTATTATTCAACATAGTTTTGGAAGTCCTAGCCATGGCAATCAGA
>NC_041234.1:109882123-109969177 GCF_002837175.3 Physeter macrocephalus
ATTGGAAAAGAAGAAGTAAAACTGTCACTGTTTGCAGATGACATGATACTGTACATAGAGAATCCTAATGATGCTACCAGAAAACTACTAGAGCTAACCAATGAATTTCATAAAGTTGCAGGATACAAAATTGATGCACAGAAATGTCTTGCATTCCTATACACTAACAATGAAAGATCACAGAGAGAAATTAAGGAAACAATCCCATTCACCACTGCAACAAAAAGAATAAAATATTGAGGAGGAAACCTACCTAAGGAGGTAAAAGACCTGTACTCAGAAAACTATAAGACACTGATGGAAAGAAATCAAAGATGACACAAACAGATGGAGAGACATATCATGTTCTTGGATTGGAAGGATCAACATTGTGAAAATGACTATACTACTCAAAGCAATCTACAGATCCAATGCAATCCCTATCAAATTACCAGTGGCATTTTCTACAGAACTGGAAGAAAAAATCTTAAAATTTGTGTGGAGACACAAAAGACTCCGAACAGCCAAAGCAGTCTTGACAGGAAAAACGGAGCTGGAGGAATCAGACTCCCTGACTTCAAACTATACTACAAAGCTACAGTAATCGGGGCCTTCCCTGGTGGCGCAGTGGTTAGGAATCTGCCTGCCAATGCAGGTGACACGGGTTCGAGCCCTGGTCCAGGAAGATCCCACATGCCTCAGAGCAACTAAGCCCGTCTACCACAACTACTAAGCCTGTGCTCTAGAGCCTGTGAGCCACAACTACTGAAGCCTGTGCGTCTAGAGCCCGTGCTCCACAATAAGAGAAGCCACTGCAACGAGAAGCCTGCGCACAGCAACGAAAAGTAGCCCCCGCTCACCACAACTAGAGAAAGCCCTCATGCAGCAACAAAGACCCAACACAGCCAAAAATAAAATAAAAAATAAAATAAAATAAATTAAATTTATATATTAAAAAAAAGCTACAGTAATCAAGACAATATGGCACTGGTACAAAAACAGAAATATAGATCAATGGAACAGGATAGAAAGCCCAGAGATAAACCCACGCACCTATGGTCAACTAATCTATGAAAAAGGAGGCAAGGATATACAATGGAGAAAAGACAGTCTCTTCAATAAGTGGTGCTGGGAAAACTGGACAGTTACATGTAAAAGAATGAAACTAGAACACTCCCTAACACCACAGACAAAAATAAACTCAAAATGAATTAAAGATCTAAATGTAAGACTGGACATTGTAAAACTCTTAGAGGAAAACACAGCAAGAACACTCTTTGACATAAATCACAGCAAGACCTTTTTTGATCCACCTCCTAGAGTAATGGAAATAAAAACAAAAATAAACAAATGGGACCTAATGAAAGTTAAAACCTTTTGCACAGCAAAGGAAACTACAAACAAGATGAAAAGACAACCCTCAGAATGGGAGAAAATAGTTCCAAACGAACCAACTGACAAAGGATTAATCTCCAAAATACATAAACAGCTCATGCAGCTCAATATCACAAAAACAAACAACCCAACCAAAAAATGGGCAGAAGACCTAAATAGACATTTCTCCAAAGAAGACATACAGATGGCCATGAAGCACTTGAAAAGCTGCTCAACATCACTAATTATTAGAGAAATGCAAATCAAAACTATAATCAGGCACCACCTCATACTGGTTAGAATGGGCATCATCAGAAAACCTACAAACAACAAATGCTGGAGAGGGTGTGGAGAAAAGGGAACCCTCTTGCACTGTTGGTGGGAATGTAAATTGATACAGCCACTATGGAGAACAGTATGAGGGTTCCTTAAAAAACTAAAAATAGAATTACCATATGACCCAGCAATCCCAGTCCTGGGCATATACCCAGAGAAAACCATAATTCAAAAAGACACATGCACCCCAATGTTCATTGCAGCACTATTTACAATAACCAGGTCATGGAAGCAATGTAAATGCCCATCGACAGACAAATGGATAAAGAAGATGTGGTACGTATATACAATGGAATATTACTCAGCCATAAAAAGGAATGAAATGAGTCATTTGTAGAGATGTGGATGGACCTAGAGGCTGTCATACAGAGTGAAGTAAGTCAGAAAGAGAAAAACAAATATCATATATTAATGCATACATGTGGAATCTAGAGAAATGGTACGGATGGACCGGTTTGCAAGGCAGAAATAGAGACACAGATGCAGAGAACTAAGGTATGGACACCAAGGGGGGAAAGTTGCGGGTGGTGGTGGTGGTGGTGGTGGGATGAATTGGGAGAGTGGGATTGACATACATGCACTAATATGTATACAATAGATAACTAATAAGAACCTGCTGTATAAAAAATAATTTTAGAAAAAGCAAACATTTCTGTGGAAACTATTATATGTATGTATTGCTGAATCACCTTGCTCTACACCAGAAACTAACACAACCTTGTAAATCAACTATACTTCAATAAAATAAATTTAAACAAAAAACAACAACAACAAAAAACAAACAAAAAAACTACATTACAAGAAATACCTAGGGAAACAAACCTGTTGTGAGAATCCACAGAAGAACTGGTACAAAAATTGTGGCAAAATGAAACAAAGGTTCTGGAAAAAAAAAATGAAGAAGAGGGTTAATGCTTTTCACTTGATCAACTTTCTAAAGTAAAACAGGAAACTCTACTTCAGATAGTCTACAGGCAGTCCCCTAAGTCCTTCTAATGTCACAATGCAATAAACTTCTACTCCAGAGTTGTAAGGAAACAATTCAAAACAAATGATTACATTCATATTAATAACAACTTTTCCCCTACCAAGGCAGAAGAGGACCTCACTTACTTTATGAGACCCTCTTGCTATTCTTCTAGGGAAGAAATGATCTCATATAATATGAACACCTAATGGTGCTGCACCTTAAATGCCAAGCGGGTTTGTAAAATCATCACAAAGTAGACTGACATAAAGCTGTAAGTCTATATTTAAAAGTCAATTAATGCCAATAAGTAGTCAGGAAATTATTACAGTGTATATTGACACGAACAAGTATCAACTACTGCTTTACTGCCTTTGTTACTGCCTCATCAAACAATTAACTATTATTATTGATCACCTACTATATGTATGTAAAGATGACGCTGTGGGTGATACAAAAAACAAAACTTCTTACTTCTAAGGGATTTATCATTTAACTGGGAGAACAGTAAAAACAAACATATTAAAAAAATACAAGCTGAGAATTCATAAGGCAGTAAAAGCCACTAGGTAAGATGATAAACACTAAAATTAACGTCTTCAGGCAAAACCACCAGAACTAATATTTTCAAATGAGTGCTGTCTTTCAATATAGGCTGTGACTGTATTTCAGCACTGCTGTCACTTGTTCATGGTGTCTCTGGATTTCTCTTAGGGCAGCACCTTCAATAGCTCTATTTTTTTTAAATAGATAAATCTATTTATTTTTGGCTGCGTTGGGTCTTCATTGCTGCGCACGGGCTTTCTCTAGTTACGGCGAGCAGGAGCTACTCTTTGCTGCAGTGCACGGCCTTCTCATTGCAGTGGCTTCTCTTGTTGTGGAGCATGGGCTCTAGGGCGTGCAGGCTTCAGTAGTTGTGGCTCACGGGCTCTAGAGCGCAGGCTCAGTAGTTGTGGTGCACGGGCTTAGCTTAGCTTAGCTCCACAACATGTGGGATCTTCCCGGACCAGGGCTTGAACCCGTGTCCCCTGCATTGGTAGGCAGATTCTTAACCACTGCACCACCAGGGAAGTCCCCAATAGCCCATTTTTGAGCCATGTGAAAAAACCAGTCTCTTTCCTTCTCTCACACATTCTCACTAAGCTAATTTACCAGGCTGGGAGATTTGAGGCCGTTTAAAAAATCCAATGGATCCTTAAAGCATGAACAACTGCTGCAGCTGAGGATATTTAGGTAAACATCTACTGCAGGCTCTGGAGGACATTTCTACAGAAAACTGCTACATGTATTTTGAATAAGTCCTACAGCACCAGAGTGTCGGAGCTCCCAAGGTTATCACCTGGAAGGGCAACACTCATTCGTATGTATCAGTTCTGGCAGAATGCAAAATACTGTCTGTAGCCTTTCTAGAGTCATACTTTATATACTTTGGTATATAAAAGAAGTGTTCTGAGGTTGGAAGAGGCAGTGCTTGGTGTGGATTATGGGGGTGCTTTGTGGGAAGGGGAGGTCTGACTCTCCCATTAGAATAACAGTTCCATAAAAACAGGGACTTTGCCTGTCTTATTCCATTATGAATTCTCAAGCGCCTGAAACAATGCTTGGCACATGGTAACACATTCAAACATATCTGTTGATTGAATGAATAAAGAAGTTAGACTTTGAACTAGGTGTTACAGATGAATAGGATATGGTGATAGCAGGAACCAAGGTAAGGCCATATGTATTTTAAAGATATAAGGTAGGGCAGAGTCAGACTGTGGGGTGCCTTAAAAGCCAGACTAACTCTTAAGACAATGGAGAGTGGAGTTTCTGGAGGACAAGTTGAAAAGTGGTATTTCCTAAACATTAACCTGGATGAATTATGCAAGGAGGAGCAAATGGAGAAATAGAAAGCAGGAAGACCTGTCACTGCAGTACTCCAGGGGTGGGCAACAACTTGAAGATGCAATGGCAAGATAAGAGGAAGGCAGCCAAAGAGGGTCAAAGGTATTAGAAATCATCTTGGGACAAAAGGCAGCACTTAAAAAGGAATATTGCTAAGTCAGTAACTAAGATGATAAGGGGAATAGAGATCCTAATGAAGACAGAGGGCATCTACATAAATAATCCCCTAAATTGAGAACCAGGATATGTAAATTACTGACCATTGGTAAACATTAGCCTTTTTTTTTTTTTTTTTTTTTTGGGTGGTACGCGGGCCTCTCCCTGTTGTGGCCTCTCCCGTTGCGGAGCACAGGCTCCGGACGCGCAGGCTCAGCGGCTATGGCTCACGGGCCCAGCCACTCTGCGGCATGTGGGATCTTCCCGGACCGGGGCACGAACCCGTGTCCCCTGTATAGGCAAGTGGATTCTCAACCACCGCTCCACCAGGGAAGCCCACATTAGCCATTTTAATGCCTGTTTTGTTTTTAACAGAGCGTTCCTCCCACCTGGTGGCAGCTGCTTGAATTGCAGGCCAAAATCTTAAAGAGGGAAACCAATCTTCTGGAATCGGATCAGATTGCTAGGCAGATCTGTATGGCAAATCTTCACAGGCTCTCCCACTAAGGGGAGGTAAGAGAGAATAAGCATCCATCCCCACGTGGGGCTGTTAAGTTACTGAGTCCATGGCCCCACAAACCTTAACTATATAAATAACATAACCACACTGAAATGGTGGAAAAGGGAAAAAAAAAAGTAATTTTGGAAACAGTGTTTTGACTACATTCTCTAAGACTAAAGACAAAAACAAGTGCTCACAAATATATTTCTCAAGTTAGATTTGTTTCTCACAGGAGTACGCGTAGCAATTCTGGAACTACTTTAAGTGTACTTGAGGAGTTAGCAAATAAATAAACACAATGAGGATGAGAACCAGGTTTCTCACCACTGAAGAAAGGAGTTACTAAATGGAAAAGGGAAAGGTTACAATGAACCTTGTGCTGCCGGATTTAATCAAAGGTACCTGTATAAACTGAGTTCAAGTATCGAGTCTATACAGATACCTTTAATTTCAGCCCAACAACTTCAGCTCAGTAGCCATGAGCACAACTAGCGCCCAGATCTTGATTTCGAAATACCAGTTGCGAATAATGGAAAGGAACAGGTGATCCTTGCAGAAAAGTCTGAATCCAGGACTGGAGCCGGAAAAATACAAGAGGCGCCTAGAACATCATGTGGTACCAGAAAATAAACAGGACTTCAGAAAAGGTTAGGGCCGGGGGAGGGGGAAGGGGTGGGGAGGGAGGAACGGGGGAGTTGCTACTCAATGGGTATACAGTTTTAGTTATGCAAGATGAGTAAGTACTAGAGGTCTGTTGTACTTAACAATACTGTACCATATACTTAATAATCTGTTAAGTGCATAGAGCTCATGTTAAGTGTTATCACAATAAAATAAAAATTTAAAAATGATGGAAACATGGTGAAAGGAAACAGGTGCCAAATCTGTGACAATCTGAGTAACAGAATGAACAATGATAGTAATGAATTTCAACATAGAATAAAATATCTAGTTTAGCAGGAGAATGCTCTTATCAAATGAAACTACACAGAGCAAAACTGAGGGGTCTTGAGACCCTCAGAACACCATCTGAACCAGCTTATCAAAGTTGACATTATCATGAGACATACTGACAACATGTGCCTCTGGATATGATGCATTCAGCAGGTTGCAATAGCGCTTCTGTGGTAATTGTGCCCAAATGCAAAACCTGAGTCTAATAATAGGCAAACATTAGACAAAACCCAAATTGAGGGACATTCTACAAACTAACTGGCCAGCACTCTTCAAACATGTTAAGATCATGAGGACAAAAAAGACAGGAACTATCCTAGGTTAAAGAAGACTAAGGAGATCATAATCCTTAAATGCAAGCATGAGCCTGAAATGGACCACAGATAGAAAATCTGAGGGACCATCAGCAAAATTCCAGTACAGTATACAGACTAGTTAATAATGTGCCAATTAATATCAATTTACTGCTCTTGGTAACTAAGTTGTGGTTTAACTAAGGTGTTAACAGTTGGCAAAGCTGGGCAAAGAGTATACGAGATTACACTAATTTTGCAACTTTTAAAAAGTATGAAATTATCTCAAAACAAAAAGTGAAAAAAACTTTAAAAAACTATAGAGAATAGAACATAGGACAGGAGATCAAGTTCTGGTACATGTCTAAAACAGGCAAACCTAATGTGTATGTTGCATAAATTATATCTAAATTTATATGCTATATGCCATATATGTTACTATATATCACAGAGTAATGTAAATCAGATTAGTCGTTGTTTGATGCAGGGGTGGAGAAGACTGGAAAGGAGCACAAGTAAACTTTCTGGGGTGATAGAAATGGTCTATATTTGGTTCGGGTGGTAGCCACATGGATGTATACATTTGTCAAAATTGAACTGTAAACATTTAATGGGTACATTGTACTGTATTTAAACTATACTTTAAGAAAGTTGGCTTAGGGCTTCCCTGGTGGCGCAGTGGTTGAGAGTCCGCCTGCCGATGCAGCGGACGCGGGTTCGTGCCCCGGTCCGGGAGGATCCCACGTGCCGCGGAGCGGCTGGGCCCGTGAGTCATGGCCGCTGAGCCTGCGCGTCCGGAGCCTGGGCTCCGCGACAGGAGAGGCCACAACAGGGAGAGGCCCGCGTACCACAAATAAAAAAAAAAAAAAAAAAAAAGAAAGAAAGTTGGCTTAAAAATTTTCATCTCAAATCTCTTGCATTAAAAGGAATTTCTGGTTTCTGATTCGCTAAATAGACTGCCTCTGCTTTGCTGACCACATATTTCAGTACTAAGACAGTAAAAGAAACATGAAAAAAGAAGAAAAAAACCCTACAACCAAGCTGAGCCAATGCTGGGTTAAATAGTCATAAGTTAAATCAAGTATTTCATCACATACCTTATAGAAGAAATACTGTACAAGGTGTGCTATTCTCACATAATATAGGTGTCCGTGAGCCAACAGCAGTTTCTTTAAATGTTTAAACTTTGGGACAGAATAATCACTATTCCTGGCTGCTTGGCGACCTTCTTTGCCTTTGATACCTAAAAAAAGAAAAATCTCTATAGGGTGAGTATTTTTATAGAATAAGTAACCACCTGACTTGTTACTTTCATATTTTTTACTTGCTTACATGTATAGTTCAGTTGAATAGTTTAGATTTGTTTTCTTAAGCAAAAAGTGCTTTCAACAGTGACAGTGAGACTTACCAATAAAACGTAAAATTATGTTTAACTGACAATTACCTATTTATAACAAAACATAAAATAATTAATAGAATCATTATTTTAATCATTATAAGGCAAAAATTATCCTGAGGAAAAAGTTAAATCTGAAAATTATTTTAAAGGTACTTAGTAAGTGATTAATTATGCATGGCACCAGACTAGGTGCCATATTAAAGCAACTCAGAGACCTGGGGATTATGGTCTAAGAGCTCAAAACTGAAGAGTTATAATGAGATGGTTAAGTCCTTATACTGAATGATACTCTGAGTAGTGGTTGGCAAACACTGAGTCCTGTCCAAAATGTTCATAAGACAGTTGGTTCACACCAAAGATCCCTGAAATTTGGTCCTGTCCAAAACGTCAAGACATTTGGACTATAAGACAGTTGGTCCATGCCAAAAGGTCTTTGAAATCTGGTCCTGTCCAAAATGTCCACGAGCATATTTGGTCCATGCCAAATGGTTTTGGACAGGACCAAATTTCAAGGACCTTTTGCATGGACCAAATGTGCTATGGACGTTTTAGACAAGACCAAATGTCCTGCAAGGCTGAGTAGCAGCCCAAGTATTCCATGAGCTCAAGCAGCTTTAGGCCATTTCCACTGTCAATAACCAATGAGTTGAACTAGAGCTCCACACTAAATAGGGTTACTTGCAAATGGAAAGAATTTGGGAATCCAAACTGTGGTACAATAATCCCCAAGATACTATTTCCATTATTTCTCGCCCACCAAAAAACCACTTGCTGGGGTGTTAGGATTGCCTCCCAGCAGCCTGACAGGGGAGGAAAGGGTGCAGGTTTTAGAGAAGCTGTTGTTGCATGCCGACATGTAAATTCACCACTAAAGCCCAAACCGCCATGCAGAGATATTGCCATGTGGAAAATCAGCCAGCCAATTATCGTTTCTTAGTCCCAAACAGTTAAGGATCTCAAAAGATATAGTGCAGCAACAAAAGCAGGCGATCTGGCCAGGGGCGAAAAATCAATAAAATTTCATGCATGCTGTCAAAAGTGAGAGCTAAATGATCAACTGCATGGCTAGTAGGTTTGGGAAATTCCCTTTACTTGGCTAATATAATAACATCCTCCAACTTTGTATTGCTACATTCCCACCATGGGTAGGACTTTGTCATGGACATATTCCATGATCTGATGAGGACCTTCTTTTGATTAACAATGATCATTCCCAAATTCGGATTCAAGATGAGTAACCAAAACAATCTCTAGAATAATAAGACCACTCTACCTCAAAGCAATACTGATACCTTACAGCTGCCATCTCATTAGATGTTTCTTACCTATGCCCACATGGGATTCCAAGATCATACTAACATCATTGGCACCATCACCTATCGACAGTGTTATTGGGCTGCCTTTTAAATTCTTCACCATTCTCACAATCTAAACATTAAATACAAAAGAGGTATAGAAAAGGTCAAAGCAGAATGTGAGATTGTACTACATTGTGGGTATTTGCCTCATTCACACTTGTAAATGGAGGCCTTCAAACAGAAAGGTAGCTTGTGCATATTAGTACAACCAGTCTTGAATTCTCAGGGGCAGAAGAACACAGCTTTTCAAAATGTAATACCGGCGCCCACTTGTTTCTGGTTTTGTGAATGTATGAACTGTCAAAAACCATGCCTCATACCTATATTAGAGGTCAGCACGCTTCCCTCTTTTGTCATTGCTTCCTGTGTCCTTTCAGATCACGTACTGAATGAGAAAGTGAAGACCAGAGAGCCGATTTGGGGAAACATGCATGGGGCTACCAGGACAAAAGTGGGCAGTGAGAGGACAATGTTTTTGGTTACCTCTCCCTCTCTCCTCCCTGCTGACACTCCTACCTCCCCTCGGTGCATGCCAACCCTTATTTCCATCTAGCTGCCGACTAAACTTTACTAAATCACCCAGTGCCCAATATGATATGATATGATCTCTCATACAGAAAGCTGCATTTCAAAAGGGGGCACCTTAAAGGTGATGAGCTTTGCAGAAAGATGCCCGAGATATGTGTATAAAGCCTGTCATTATTCCCTGAGTGTCTCTTAAAGATGTGTCGATGGCACAGTGCAGCTCAATGCTGTGTTCATGGTAAGTATTGAATAAAAGAAATGTTCTCCTGGCAGAGTTACTTGAGGGAAGAGTATTGGGTAAGCAGCTGTCCTCCCACCGTATGTTTTAGATAATGACTGCTTTATGTGTCAACCCTCAAAACCCCTTGGAATCTAACAGCTTTTAAAAAGCTTATGTAATTCAGTAGTTAAATAATGCCTTGCAAAAATTTTGTACCCACAATGGCTTTCACCAGGTAACATAAATAAAATCCATTTTCACATAACTGATTAAAAATAATTTATACGAGGCAAAACCACCCTGCAGTCTTTTCTTTAAACAAAATTCAGTCAGGTTTTAGTTGTATAAAACAACATACCAAAAAAAACCCACGTCCAATCCATTTGACACAAAAATGATGTTACTATGAAATGCCAGCTTTCTCCCAATCCTTCACCTCAACTTGGTTCTTTTTAAACACTTTATAAGAGTGTCAGAAATAATCTGTAAGTGAGTGATCCACAAAAGTAAACTTGTGTTTAATGGGCTACAATACTGGTTAAACTAATTGCACTTGTTATACTGTATGCAGTAATGATTTAAACCACAAGGAAGAAAAATGCAGCCAGGAAAGGTCTAGGGAAGGCAATAAAATTATCAAGGGTGACAACTTCTGCATGAAAATATAGATTTTAAAAAATGAAAGCTTGTCCTTGTGGAAAGATAAAAGGATATATTGTCATGGACCATAAAACCATGAAAGATCTAGGTAGATAAACATGGGAGTTTTTTTTTTTTTTACTGAGTCCCAGGTCATCTGGATTAAGAACTTCTTTTCAATCTCTAGATAGCTTCACAAAAAAGAAATCAATTTACCAAAAACTATTTATTGATCAACTATAACTACATGCAATACAATGTGCAAAAGCAAAGTGCAAATATCCAGAAAGGATATACCACTTGGTCTCACACCTCAAGAAGCATATAATGGGGAATGGATACAATAATATCAGATAATCAGATTAACAATACAAGATAACAATACACAATATCTATGCAAGGGAATATATAACACTGTCATCTAAGTTGTCCACATAAGAAGGCCCGTGATGTCAGAGAAGGGAGAGGACAATACATGCCAGACTGATCAGAAATGATTTTATAGAAGGAAGGGTGGTTTGATCTAAACCATAAAAGACTGGTAAGATGTACATGGATTGGGAAAAGGGGTTGGAGCAGTATCCCACGGAAAGGGAAGAGCATAGCATGTTCTAAGGCACACAGCCAGTTAAGTACAGTATATGCTTAGAAAACAGATCTGGTTTGACCAGACCAATGAGTTTTTGTACAGGGGACATGGATAGGTATATATGGGGCCACATCAACAGGGAGTGATATTATGAAAGTGGCAACAGGGTGCAGAAGAAATGGGAAGAAAAGGCCAGACTGCAGGCAAAGAGAGAAGTTAGTCCACATGGAGTTCAATGAGCTGTTTAAGTCCTGGACCTGGAAGGTAATGGAAAGAAAGAGATGGAAAAGACAGTGTACTAGAAAATGGACAGAATTTGGTGACTGAGACCACATGGAAGGGTAAAGCATGGGGGACGTCAAGGTTTTGAATCTAAAGACCTAGAAGTATAGTGAGCTCAGTAATAGATGTAAAGGGACTTCCCTGGTGGCGCAGTGGTTAAGAATCCGTCTGCCAATGCAGGGGACACGGGTTCGAGCCCTGGTTCAGGAAGATACCACATGCTGCAGAGCAGCTAAGCCTGTGCTCCACAGCTACTGAGCCTGTGCTCCAGAGCCCGCAAGCCACAACTACTGAGCCTGCGGACCTACAGCCCATGCTCTGCAACAAGAGAAGCCACCACAATGAGAAGCCCACGTGCAGCAATGGAGACCCAACGCAGCCAAAAAAAAAAAAAAAAAAAAAAAGACAAGGAAAATGACAATTTGGGCTCTAGAGAAGGCTGAATTGAGGTGACAATGACACACCCAAGAACATGTGCTTAGTAAGCAACTGGAGAAGTAAAGTAGAACTCCAAAGACTGGGATTGGAGAAGTGACTTGAAAATCACCTATGTGGGGACTTCCCTGGTGGTCCAGTGGTAAAGAATCCGCCTTCCAATGCAGGGGACGTGGGTTCGATCCCTGGTCAGGGAACTAAGATCCCATATGCCCCGGGGCAATTAAGCCTGCATGCCAATTACTGAGCTCGCACGCCTCAACGAGAGAGAGAAAACCTGCACGCCGCAAGGAAAGATCCTGCATGCCTCAACGAAGATCCCGCGTGCGGCAACTAAGACCCAATGCAGCCCCCACCAAAAATCAATCAATCAATCAAATAAATATAAAAAAAAGAAAATCACCTATGTGGCCATGACAGATGAGTAGGTGATATCCTGGAAGAGGTGACGATAGTGAGGGAAATAAAACAGACTAAGGACTGAACCACAGGGGGCTCCATAGTCTGGGTGGGAGAAGCAGCACAGTGTTAGGAATTCAGATACTGTCCTGGGCAGTGGAGAACTTAGAAGGTGAGCAATTTGAGCAGCAGACAGTGAATATAGGAGGTAAAAAAAGGGAAAGAGGTATTTATTGCCTTTGACTAAAGGGACAGATTTCTATGGATACTGTTCTGATAGGATCTGCTTCCCCAGCTGGGGCTAACCAAGGCTCTTAAGGTTGAAGAAAAGAAGAGCACCTGATTGTGGTGGAAACTGAAAGTGAGAAGAAGGTAGACAATGCCCTAAGTTAAGATGGGCTGTGTGCTTGTGCATGCGTGCATGCATGTGTGAGGTAGGGGGCAGGGTGTGTGAAGGAGAAGGCAAAGACACAGCGCCACCTGCTAGGTCTAGAGCAAGCAGCTGAGGGACGGGAAGAAGCAAGACCAACACATAGAAAAGAATACAGTGTACGCAGAAGTGAAAAGGTGCGTACCTGAGATTCTAAGGTTCCTGAGACTCAGTGAGTACAAGGAAGCAAGGTGAAGCAGATCAATGCGAGCCAGAGGAGCTGGAAAAGACAGCACACCCGAGGTTGCCCCTGCATTGGGTTTTATTAGGAGTAAAATTTTTGTTAGGCCAAGAGGAATTCAGAGGGAATTCCAGATGAGGAAATTATATGAGGGAAGCTTTGGAGGTTGGTGTGAGCATGGCACGTGGAAGGGGGGAAAGAGATGGAATGGGGAAGGGTGAAAGCAAGGAGACTAATGAGAAGATTAAATCAAGTAGTCTGTATGTAAAGTCCTAAGGGCTTGCTTGCACTAAGATGGAGATAAAAGGTTGAACAAGGTGGCACCACAATGAGAGCTATGACAAAAGGTAGGATCAGTAGGACTGATGGTGACTATATATGGAGTGAGTGAGAAGAAAAGGATCAAAGGCAGTTTGGAGACTTAGGGAGCCAAAGAAAAATGCCACTGGTAACAGGAAAATAAAGACAAGGGATAAAACAAACTGGCCTGAAGGAGAAAATTATAATATCTGTTTTGGATACTAGAATTTAATGCTACAGTGGGGAATCCATATAGAGCCGTCTAGCAGGCAGCTAGAAATATGAGACTTAACAAAAAGGAAAAGTCAGGACGAGAGATAGATCATCAGTGGAAGTCACAGAAATGGATGTGCTTATCCAGAGAGACAGGGTGTAACTGAAGAGCAGAGGGAAGACAGAGCCCCCCAAAAACCGACAATTAGGGAGAAGACACAGGATGAAACAAAATAAAAAGACACTAGGTTGCCAAGAAGGGGAAAAAAAAAAAGGACCATGGACCATCACAGAAAGTAAGGGAGGAGAGTTTAAAGGAGGACATAATTGGCAGTGTCAACTGCAGTGGAGAAATGAGGAGAAAACGAAAGACAACACAACGGGTTCAGCAAGGAGGTCACTGCTCTCCTCCAGGAGATGCAGCAGAGCAAGGTGAGAAGAAAGAATGCATGGGGCTAATGGAATAGTGGAGCAGGAGCACTGGGATGAAGGCAGCAGGCACCAAGCACTCATTAGAGAAGCTTGCAAGGTGAGGAATTAGACAGCCAGCTTGAGGAGACAAAAAGGTGAAGCACAGGTTTAATTTAAAACGGTGGGAAGACTTCTGAGTTGGACCACACAGAGGAAGAATCCAGGGAAAATATAATAAGGTACTCAGGGCTCTTTGAAGAAAATTAAAAGTGAACATTTGCACATATGCATCCAGAAGTACCCAGAATGGAACATTAACTAACATCCAGTTACCTGGGCTTTCTGTAACGGTGCCATCCGACAGCAGAGCACTGCAGTGCACTTCATACAAATTTGTAGGAAAATGCTTTTGTAATTGTTAGAACCAGAGTCTTGACTAGAATTTAATATGAGAGACAACGTGGAGCCATCAATGATTAATCCATATTCCTGATGTTCTGTCCATGCTCTGAAAAAGAAAAACAATGCTATATTTGAATCTACTATACATCGCTATTTAGGAACTTTAAAAAACCACTCAGAGGAGGGTTATCATCAATCTGGTTCCTGGACCTGTAAATTCTAAAGAAGCAACCGTCTCTATTAATGGCACAACAGAGACTTTCTATCACATCTTTGAGACTCAAGCTGCCCATATAGATGGCACTAAGTTCTAAATATAAAAATAAGGGACTTCTTGCAGCCAGTCTCCATATAAGAAACTCAAGGTGAATTTTGGAAATTACAGTTCCATCAAACTCTGATATGAAGACAAATCATCAGTCAATCTGAAAACTCCTTAACAATGCAGGGAAAAGACAAAATGGCTTTGGGGTATACAAATCACAGAAGATATTCTTAATATCTTTGCCCGAATGACAAAACCTATCAATAGACCTGGCTTCTCAAATATGATGGACTACTAAAAAGACATATAGTGTTCATTAAAGAGCATACAATAATGATATATGTTCCTTAAATAGGTATCATTTTATACTAGACTAGTGGTTTTCAACCACAGACTTCCCATGAGAGTCATCTGGGCAGCTTGAAAAAAAAGCCCATGTCTTAGGTTTATCCACAGACAAATTAAATCAGGGTATCTTGGGCAGGGCTTGGTTACATATAGGCATGTTTTAAAAGGCTCCATAGGTGATTCTCACGTATAGCCAGGATGAAGTAGTATTAGTTGCCAGGAAAGACAAATATAACAGGTGTTGGACTTCTCTGGTGGCACAGTGGTTAGGAATCCACCTGCCAATGCAGGGGACACGGGTTCAAGCCCTGGTCCGGGAAGATCCCTCATGCCATGGAGCAACTAAGCCCGTGCGTCACAACTACTGAGCCCGTGTGCCTTGAGCCCTGCTCCGCAACAAGAGAAGCCACCGCAATGAGAAGCCCGCACACCGCAACCAAGAGTAGCCCCGCTCACCACAACTAGAGAAAACCTGCGTGCAGCAACAAAGACCCAACGCAGCCAAAGATTAAATATAAATAAATTTATTTAAAAAAATATATATAACAGGTGCCAAGTATTTAAGAAAAAACATATGGGGGAAAACTTAGAACTGAGAAAATTCTACCAATTAACGTTTTAATTTTTTTCTTTGCAATTAACAAAAAAAAAACACCGATTAATCAATTTCTGCTCAGGAAATCTTGGGTGCCATTTGAGAACCGCTGCAGTAGACGTATTAAACATAGCAGGATCTCATCGTTATACAATAGATTCATTTGTCTAATTTTATGCTCCTCAAAGCTTAATGTTTAAAGGAATCTTGTTAAAATTCCTGGGAATCTTGTTAAAGTACACATTCTGATTCAGTAGTTTTTGGGTGGGACATGAGATTTTGCATTTCTAACAAGCTTCTGGTGATAATGGAGCTGCTGTTCTATGGACTATGAGTAGTGAGAGCCTAATATGCCTCTTCCTTCCTTCCTTTCATATTCTGCTTCATGATATTATGAGCATGTTTTATTCACTAATTAAAGAGATATCAATCATGCATTCTCCTTTGCTCCCCTATTCACAGAGCTGACAATGAGCAGAAAACAGTGGCTCAATAATCAATCAAGCAATATTTGGTCTGTAACTAGGCCATATAGAAGAATGGAAAGAATTATTAACTAATCTTTCTTTGGAGAAGAGAAAATTTCCTTGGGGTAACAGAGGCACACATGAGAGAATATACCCAACCAAACATGATATTAAATGGTTAATATCTGAAAAGAATGGATACATGTATATGTATAACTGAATCACTTTGTTGTACACCTGAAACTAACACAACGTTGTTAATCAACTATACTCCAATATAAAGTAAAAATTTTTTTAAAAAGGTTAATATACAGTGATTGGGACAATAAATACACACCAGGAAAGAACAATGGTTTCTCTGTGAGGTATGATATCTGAAATGGAACTTAAAAGACAGTACAGAAAGAGGTGAAGAAAAGAGGGAATATATGTGTGGTGCACTAGGAAAATAAGCTGAAAAGGTCACTTGGGGCCTTTGGTACGACCTGATTCTGCGGGTAAGAGATGCACTAAAGGTTTCTGAGCAGGGCTGTGACGTGGGCAGTACTTTATACCTAAGCACCACTCCTCTGGCAGAGGGGCTTATGTGCTTTGAGGCACAGTTACTAGGAATCTGATGTGGAGCACCAGTGCAGAGAGTGGGGACATGGGTAAGGCTTGGTGGCTGATTTGAAGTGGAAGGGACAAAGGAGCAGAAGCTGGCAAAAAGGATTCTGTGTCTGATGCTTGTGTAACTTGGGGAAAGAGTGTACCCAACTCCAGATGAGTCAGAAAGAGGGAATGTTGAGATGGTGAGTTCAGTTTTCCATAAGCCCTGGTTTTACAAAAGTGCCCAAGGGCTCCTGAATGCTGCTATGGACTGAATTGTGTCCCCCCTGAAGTCCCTCCCATGTTGAAGCCCTAACCCTCAATGTGATGATATTTGAAAATGGGGCCTTTGGGAGATAAGTTTAGATGAAGTCATGAGAGTGGGGCCCTTATGATGGGATGATGGGATTAATATCCTTACAAAAAGAGAAAGAGACATCAGAGCTTCCTCTCTCTCTGCCAAGTAAGGACACAGCAAGAGGGCAGCTTTCTGCAAGCCAGGAAGGAGGACCTCACCAGAACTCGGCCATGTTGGCACCCTGATCCCAGACTTCTGGTCTCCAGAAATGTGAGAAATAAGTTTCTATTGTTCAAGCCACCTGGTCTCTTGTATTTCGTTATGGTAGCCTGAGCAGACTAAGATAAATGCAAGTAAAACACATGTAATCTGGACTGCCTTTATAAGTACCATTTGGTTAAAGGAAGGAAACATTTATCATAGGTAATTAATAAAAACCTGTTTACTCTCACTGATGTCCAAGTAACAGAAGAACAACAGCTGTTTTAAAACTGGCCATAGCCTCATGAATGTGGGCTATTCATTTTTAAAGTCTGTTTAAACACTAGTGATGAGGACAGTTGTTAAAAGCATGGGCTCTGGAATTGGGTAGACTTGCTCTACACCTTATTAGCTGTGTTATCTCGAATAAGTCACTTCATCTCTCTGAGCCTTAGTTTCCCTATTTCTAACATGAAGAAAATAAGACTGTTACTGGGTTGCTGTGAAGATTAAATGAGAATAATTTAAAGTGCTTAATGTTGTCCCTGGAACAAAGAGGGCACTTAAGAAATGTGAAATAATATTATCTACAGGTCTTTGGATTTACTGCAGACACATCCTGTGGCATTCCAGAAGAGGAAATTGATTTGCTTACGGCCAAGGTAAATTCCAGTAATTGGTTTAGACAAAGCTAGGCCTTGGTCAATGTCAAGTATAGGAAAATGTAACTCTGGGTATTGAATTATTGTGGATCAGTGGCTTTCCTTGAGAACCTTAGATTCTACAGGTTCTTCCTAAGCAGCTTGTTGAAAGAAGTCGAGTGGCCATGCTATCAAGTATTTGGTCTCCTTTGGAGCACTGGGGCATGAAAATTCACACAGAAAATGGCTCCAGGACCTCGATCTGCATGGAAACTGTTTTAGAGACTGATTTTATTACCTTCAATTTAAAAGACCATGAAAAGGAATATTTTTTCTTAACATGGACCAGGACAGAGTATCAATGATAAGTACCCAGACCCTAAGTATTTAGAAAATGAACCACTTTTCTAAAGCTTGAGAAGGGCTGGGTTTTCTTTTAAATGAAAGAAGAGGTGGAAAGTGCCAAATAATCTCAAATGGGCCATTAGCCAAGTCCTCAGGAAAGGTTCTAACTTACAAGGATAAAGCACCTGCAAACAAAGACTGATAAATTACAGAAAACGGAGCCTTCTGCCTAAGCAGCTGTGATTTACATCTGTACCAATGTCTAAATATAACAAATTGATGTACTTTCTTACTTTCTAAGGCTTCTAGTACTTTTAGGAAATTCATGCAGCAACTTTTTACGATATTCAATCAACAACTCATGTAATCGATCTTCTTTCCGTTCGCTTTCTTGGATGGTTTTGGTGGTCAGTTCCAAGAGCTCGGTGCTGGTTTGGAAAAGGCGGCAGGCATAGCAGGTAGATTTGGCTGTCTCCATCTTGTCCCCAGTAAGCACCCAGACTTTCAGACCTGCTGCGTGCAGGGCTTCAATGGTCTCAGCGGCTTGATCTTGTAGCCTGGAAACACAAAAGAAACCTTGTTATCTTTGAGAATTCCTGACACGGATTCTACAAGAAGGCTTGTTAAAGAGAATATCCTTATAATTCATAGCAATTCTGGAGTCCTGACATGTTTTAACAGTTGTTTTTCTTATATATCCTCTACCACTTCTGAGCATACTCTTTCTGGCATAGTTTTACTTATTAAAGTACATGTCAAACAATGAGGTTTGGAAAGTTTATGCTTTCTGTCTCACTATACAAATACTTAACATGGTTCAAAACAGAAAGGGCCAGACACAGTCTAATGAGATACTGAAGGAAGTTAGCGAATCCCCATCCCTGAGGAGCTGGAGTTTAGGAAAGCCAACCATTCTGAAGGAGATTTTAAGCATTATTCTGAAAAGCAAGGGTAGAAGAAGAGTGATACTTTGCATTACTTTTGGTCAGAGAATAACAATGAAATTAGACTAAATGAATTCTATTAGAACTTTAATACCTTCCAATGAATATATGTTTATAACTTCATGTTTGGGTTAAGCCTCACAATTTGCATTCACAGCTTCTAGAAAACTCCTAAAATAGAATCTAAAACTTATTTTTTCAAGCAGATCAATTCTGGAGCCCTATAATCATGCCTGGCAGAGCTCAGCCTGTATGGTTAGAGCAAATTATTTTAAAGTATGCAAAAATATGCTCTAGTCTGTTAAACCAGGTTAGAATGAGAGCTCATGTTGTTTGCTCAACCTTGAATTTCCCTTCTGCTCATCTGTCTTTCAAAATTGTACCCATTCTACCAAGCACCAACTCAAATGGTGTCTCTAGCACAAAGCCTCCTATGCACAGTAAGACTACTTCATAAATACCTGCATAAATGAAGGGATGGCTTAGTAAGTACTCAAAAGACCTTAGAGATGACAGATTCATTCTTCTAAGACACAAATATTTAACTTAAAAATTATTCCCACAAACAGTTCAAAATCTGATGTACAGACAAAGCTGAATCAAAGATTTCAAAACTTGAGAATGAATTACCAATCTGGACAGATACCACCTTAAATGACTGGTCATTAAAATAACAAGAATATCATTTTCTAGTTACTTGTCTTCCACTGCAGTGGCTCCAATTAAATTCATGTTTGTCTCAATCTCATCAAAAACTTTTTCCATTTTTTCTTCTCTGTCTTGTAAGGCCATTTTTGCCTCTATGAGCTGTCTGTTAATTCTTTCATAATCATCTGGAGCAATTTCTTTGAAGGCTACACAAAGTGTCCGATACCCATCCTAGAAGCAAGGTAGGAGATCTCTAGTTATCCAAATAATGAATAAAAACAAACAAACAAAACATACTCTTTAAATACTCTTGCTTTACCACACAAAAGAGAAATTCTGACTAATTTCCTTTTTAGTTAAAAAAGGGGAAAAAAAGAGAAAGAACAGATTGCATTGGGTTAACATTCAATTAGGTTCGGAATAACAAAATAATAGCTCTTGGGGTTAAAAAAAACAAAAACAAAAAGCAGAACATAAAACAAAGATTCTTGAAAAGTGTCCAAAGGGTGCAAATTCTGAACAGAAACTTGCTCCAGGATGTTTTATATTAAAATAAGGAAAATAATATTACAAAATCCCCAAATATAAAAATAGACCAAAAAAATAAGCTAAAATTCATTTAAAGCGTTCTTTAAATAGCAATCCATAGACGTAGTCATCTCTAGCATTTCTCTATCTACTAGGGGGAGGGGGTGTAGGCTCACCATTGCATTACGTTCCACATGGACTTTAGTTAACTCAATTTCATGATTTTGCACCCTGGGGAAAACTGCTGAGTCGGCTCCTTTACAAAAGAGAAGTATGTCTCCTAAAATAAAGAATCAGAGTACTTGACTTACTTAGAATTGGGATTTTAATAATAGATAACTATTAAGGTGGCCTCTCCCACCCAGCAGCTGTGTATCCTGAGCCTGCCTTGGAATGTTCATCCAAATGGAAGCAGACATCTTGACCCTTACTCTGTCAGGACAACGTTCACCACCTCTTGGGACCAATACGGACATAACTAATATCCCAGAGTTTACAACATGCACCTCTGTTAAAAGAAACTTCCTTCAAGTGAATCACAGAAGACGGTGCTTGCGTCAAGGAGCTGCATCTGAATTCTCTTTGAGGATGTTGTCAACCATGGTCTAAAGTTCACATGTGGCATCTACAGATGTCAAGGACCAAACTCAAGCTCAAACAAGATAAAATCATTTTGAAAGACTATACACATTAGCTTTTAAAACAGTAGCTTGAAGGTTTTCACCGGAAACTGGAGAATAGCGCTGTAGAATGCTAGTACAACTACAGCTTTATACCAGTCCATGCACCCAGGAAAGTAGACAGTACCATTAAGAAGGACACTCTGACCTTATAAGGCAAAGTACTAAGTTCAAAAAGTTAAAAAAGGGTAGCTCTGAGGTCAAGGCCCTTGATAGACCACTTCCTCAGACATCTTCCCATCTGCAGTAGAATGTGGACGTGCATGTGTACAGGTAAGAACACCAAGTATTCCAAACGTTAGGTGTTTTTTAAAAAATTTTCTCTCACATAGCCACAATGTGTTTAAAAGTCATATAACAAATTCCACATTCACATATAATGAAATCAGCATGGTGACTTTGCAGTCACACCACAAAGTATGAATAAGGTAGGATATATTTCCTGAAGGGTCTGTCTAAATCTTCCCCTTCTCATATTAAGACATTTTCAACAGATTTAATACTAAAAAGTAAATTACTAGGAAATAAATCAAGGATATTTTGGAAAACCACCTGCAGACAGACAGACAGACAGACAGACACACACACACACACACACATACACACACACAGAGGAATATGAGAGCCCACAAACGAAGCAGGAATGCTACCCATGGGTCTTGCTGAATCTGAGCAGAAGGCATCTCAGTCACCATGGCTCCTCCCAAGAACATGGGGGAAACCTGAAATGATGGTGCTGTTTCCCCTGCAAAGGGCAAGCTTCTTTACTGTGTTAAACAAACAGCCCAGGGTGCTAGAGTAAAATCACATGCCCTTTCCCAGCAGTCAGGCCCTTAGTCATCTCTAGCTTACCTGCTTCCCGGAAGTGTAAAGCAGTGGGGAATTAGGAAGGTCAGAGAGGGATAACCAGCAACTCTCTACACTCAAAGATTCTACTGCTAGTAATCTCAAACCATCCAGCTGTAGTGGGCTGCTGCAGGTAGACATTGGTGGTAACTGGTTAGTACCCTGAACTGTGAAAAAGTCACCCTTTCAGTTCCTGTTTGGACATCCAAGACTGAGGGGTAGAGTTCACTTTCCAAGAAAATGCATACATTGTCATACCAGAGGTTCTGCCACTGACAATTTGACAAACTGAACATGTGCTTGTATAAATACATTAAGGCGTATACAAAAGCTCTGCACGACTTTCGGTAATCATACACTACTATGTGAAATGCTTTTCTCTCTTGAAGTAGTTGATCAACATACAACTCTACAAATGGAAAAAGAAAAAGTCAAGTTTTAAAAATGCATACCTGATTGAGTCTTCACAACTACACTCATACGACGGCGGACAGAATCGAAGTTTAAGGTGTGAAGAAGTTCATACCTTTAATAGAAAAAAAAAAAAGAGAAAAGTGAAATACCTAGACCAAGATAAAACACAACAGAAACATCTTAAGTTAACAGAGCTCTCCTCTTTGGATAAAGGTTGCTAGTTGTGGGCACAATGGGTGCTTTCCATTGCGTCTTTGGAATTTCTCTGCGCTTAGAACATGCTGTCAGAGGATACCAGTGTTGGTTAAGGGTTATCTATATCTTCTCATTATATAACTTAAAATAGTAAGGAGAGACTGACTGCATAGGAATGAGGAACAAAGAGCTGTCCTGCGAAGCTATATCTGGAGAGGGTCTAGAAATAGTCTCACCCTGCCAAGTATTTTAATCATCTATGGAGTGCCTACTATGTGTCAGGCACAGTGATTGATGCTGGAGAATAGACACACATCTTCCCTTAAGGCGCTTACCAAATGATAAGGGAGACAGAGGGTAATGAGATGACTACCCCCTAGTCTTCCAAATACTGTAACAAAGGAACACACAGGGGAGATGTGGGAGCACAGACGGAAGGCATCTGAAGGAAGGCTTCCTGGAAGAGGTGATGCCTGAGCTGTGTTTTGCAGGAGTGACACGATGAAGAAAGGATATCATGGCACTCTGAGGATAGAGAAGAGCATGTGCAAAGGCACAGCAACATGACAGCACGTAGCCCATGGGGGGACTTACAGTAGTTCACTTAAGGCTTGAGATCTAGCTGATAGGGGAGTAGCAAGAGAGGTAGGCAGGGGCTGGGACCTGAGAACATTGTGGGCCATTTCAGAGATTTGGGATTTCATCCTAAAGGCAATAGGAATCCACTGAAGGGTATAAACAGTGGATTGACATGATCAGATTTGTGTGTAAATGGCTAAGCTATTCACCAGATGAAAGGAGGAAGAAGAAAGTTTCTAAGACTTATTAGAAAAAATGTGAGGAAATAATTTCTTGAAAATAAATAACTTGTATACAAGTGTTTACTACAAAGCTTCTCTTTGATGGGAGTGAGCGGGTCATTGGTTTTGGGATGTGTATGTATCAGACATCTACTTGTAGCACAGTATCTCATTTGTTGTTGGCCAGATGGGGGCACTGTTGTGAACCGGCTAGAATCTGGACTTTGACAATGACCTGGGGCTCCTGGCAGTCAGGCCAAAGAGCCTTCTTCTGGTTCCTCTGGCTCTTGAACACTCCTTCCCAAAGGGGCATATTCCCTAAGCACATCTACATGTGTTACATGTTTCTGAAATGGGTCTCACGAGATGCTAGTGGTCAGAATGGAAGTCAGATAATTACATTTCAAGTTCATATAAAGAATTCAAATTAATCACTGGGGCTAATTAAAATCAGTTATTAAGCCAAGGTGGTTTTGTTTGTTGGGGTCTCTGTAGTGGGAAAAAAAAAAAAGAAATGTGGAGCTACGGCTGCATCAGAGTACTTGCCCTGAGGCTCACACCCAAGCATCTAGAACAAGAGAAAGCTTCTGACTCCAAAGCTGCCATGTCTGGCAGGGCTTGCAATCCCAGAATGATTGGTTGGGTTCTGGACAGCAGAAGGTTTCATGCATGTTCACTGATTTTTCTTGCAGCATGTGTTGGAGACCTGAAATGGCATCTAAAATTCAGAAAAGTCCAGGCAGACGCTCATTCAGGCTACTGGACCCATATGTGAACAAAATTGGAATCATTTACACCTCAAATGCTAGTTTCTGCCATTCTATGAAAAATGTCTTCTCCTACTCCAACTACATTTACATAAAGCTCTGAACTGGGAGAGCAGAGTCCTACATTTATAGATGCAATCAGTTCCCTTTGCTGCCCTTCCTAAATCCATCTAAGGGGGACTGTGGGGTTAAGAAGTGACAATCATCAAACATACAGTGCTACTTACTCTTCTATTTCTTTTCTTTGGTTCTCCACTCTCATATGACCATTCCGCATTCCTACAAACGTGAACCCATACCTGCGAAACACAATTAAAAAGACCTTTGTGTATATTTAAAGAATAATTAATTTCCTCTTGCACTGGCATTATTCATACTTGTTTATTGTTTTCTTCTCTTTCATTAAGATCTCAATCTATAACTGTACTTCCTTTTACTCACTGAGATGTTAACACAGAGCAAGTCAATGCCCAGTCACAAATCGTAACCAAGAAAGAGGCAATTTGTAATTCCAGTTCTGTAGCTAACACATGGGGTGACTTTTATCCACGTAATTAGCTTGGCTTCATGGATAAAACAGGACTTTCAGTTACCAAATGATATCAGAATTGCTGGGAGCACTTCAGCAAGAACATGTGTTGTACAAAAAGTGGCCATTATTATAGGATTTCCAAACTATAATATGAATATTTGGACTTCTGGCTGGAACGCATAAATAGTAATGCAAGTTACATCTATGCATTGCTATTTTCTTTTTGGTCTTAACTGGTTAGGTTTGGGAATTTTTTTCAAACTTTCAAATAAAGTAGCTTGGCTCCTTATTAAAGAATAAGGATACTTATAAGATAAGGTTATTGAAGCAAATAAGAGAAGGAACAAAATAACTCCTGTCCTCCTGTGATTTCGCTTTTCTCAGGAGAAGTACAAGAACTGTTTAATTATTTTTACTCTTCAAAAATGTTAATGTATTTTTCTACAACCTATTCCTGGGTTTTAAAACAGCATTACTGAGGTATAACTGATAGAGAACTGCAAATACCTAATGTGTGCAATTTGATGAGTTTGGACACATGAATACGTCTGTGATACCATCACCACAATCAAGGTAGAGACATATCCCAACATTTCTCAGGTTCTTTGTGTCCCCTTTGCTTTTCTGTTGTTTGTGGTAAGAACATTGAACATATGAGATCTACTCTCTTAACAAATTTTCAAGTAAAAATACCATATTGTTAGCTATAGGCAGAACCGTACCTCTCGAAATCGTTCATCTAGCGTAACGTCCGTGCTTACCTTTTAGCTCCCTTGACCAAAGCGATTTCATCTGGTGAAGAGGACATATAGGTTAATTCAGCTGATTCTGTAACTCCATCAACAGCATCATTTGTTTTAATTTCTACAGTATGACATAAACACAAGGCACGCAGAAAGAGCTCTTCTCGATTCTATTGAACAGTAACAGAAAAATGATTATATTAGTTTCACTGTGAACACTTGGTAACTAGTCAATGAACAGAGAAAAGTTATTAATGTGAGAGAATGTTATAACCTCCAGCAAACTGAGTAGCAAAAATTTATAAATTCATAATACTCAAATGAACTACATATTCTCCTAGTTCCTACCAACATGGCTGGTTCTCAGCTAACACACCCTAGGGGCTATGTTAACTCATTCAGGTTACTGTAGTGCCACCTAATACCAAAGCAGCGACATCTCCATGACCTAAAAGAGTTCATTCAATTCTAATTCACAATCTGGCAATAGCTCAGGTGCAGGGAGACTCTAGTTCATTTCATGCCTAGACACTGCTGGGACTTGAATGATTTCAATAGACATCATTCTTTGGAGCAGCTCATATTTTTAAAGATAAAGCACCAAAAATTATGATCACAAAGTCAAGTGAAAGTTCTACCCAAATGCCATTTTTCATAATGCTCTCTTCTTATAAATTCTACTTGTTTACAAATTCCGGAGTTGTCCATAAAATAAGAAAGGTGAAGTTGAAAGAACAAACAAATGGTTATTCAAAAGTCTATGTCACGTGCCCAAATCTTTAATTTCTACTATGCTAACACATGCCTATATAAATTGATGTCTCAAGGTAAAATGGTAACGCAGAAAATGCCACCTTATCTGCTTTGTCAAAATATGGTAAGGGTCCATCAGTTTGAGAGAGTCCATCAGCCTCCTGGGTTACACCTTTATACTTATGCCCATCTATGCAGCATTCAATGAATTCCATGCTATTTTCAGTGAGTGTTCCAGTCTTATCAGTAAATACATAATCCACCTAAAAAGAAGAACACAAACATATGCATTCTTTCTTCAATGTGATTAATTTTCTGTAAGGCATAACTATAAGGATATTCTCATATCCATAGAAATCACCTTTTCTACAAACTTGTCAAATGTCAGGTAATTACAGAAGCAATAATATCAAATGAATGAGAAATGAGGAAGTATTTTTAAAGATACTGAAATAGTATCACATGTCTAAGGTAGACTTACTCAAATGTAGGAGATTTATAGGCAGGAAAAATGTGGCTATTTTGTCAAACTAAGACCCCTTCAATTTAACACAAACCTGTTTTGATATAAAGGAGTTAACATAAGAAAAGTCAATTTTCCAAGTGGGAAACAATTTACTGACCATTATTTCTCTCTCTCTCTCTGACA
Organism: Physeter macrocephalus; assembly: GCF_002837175.3. Taxonomy (NCBI): domain Eukaryota; kingdom Metazoa; phylum Chordata; class Mammalia; order Artiodactyla; family Physeteridae; genus Physeter; species Physeter macrocephalus. Next base: position 109,908,602 of record NC_041234.1, read on the forward strand.
CACTGACACACGCGTGTGCACGTGCGCGCGCGCGCACACACACACACACACACACACACACAAAGAGAGAAAACATATTGTATAGGAACTTAAACTAATTGGGATGTAACAAAACCTTTCTTTGAAAAGTAAAATTTTCTATAAATATACTGGATTGCAGTAAAATGCATTATGTCATAGAATGTATATAAGAGTTACAGAATATAGACAGACAGGGAAATAATGTTACTTAATTAGACACAGTAAGTCAATGATGATCAAAAATATAAATGAAATTTCTTTCCACATACTATGTATATTTTCAGATACTCCTCCAAAAAATTTCCAAATTAAAAAAAGGAGCAGAGTTTATAATGATAGGTTAAAGTATAATATAAGCATACTTTCATAAATAATGGAAAAAATAGGCTATGAAATAAATTTCCCATGTAAAATAAGCCATTTTGAGCATTTTCATTTTATCTCAGTTTTTATCTCTTCTATTTATAACATCTGGCTTTTGGAAACCCACAATTTTATCCTCCTTTTTGGCAATTTATACTTAAATAGTTAAAATTATGGGCTGACAGGAACAAGCATAAGTACAAGATTAAGGTTTTTATTATGTAAGGGAGAAAGAGATGAACTGCAGCAGTAGTTGCTTTCTAATTATTTTTCAGAGCATTTCACGGTAGCAGCACTGGCACAAATATAGCATTCCAATCTTCTCTTTTTTTTCCTGTTAGCCAGCCAAGTTTGAATTCTCTCTTTAAATTAATCCAAGTGGTATTATTCCTGTATCATTTAGATTTTTCCAGTTAAAATGAAATTCTTTGGGGCTTTTTTTCTGATCAAAATTATTAACCTTCATTATCCCCCAAAGGTTGTCCTGTGTTGTTGCAGCTCCTGCACTTGGATGAGCATTAACCCATTTTGAAATCTTTTATAGATGACAAAGGTAATAGCTTTAAAAAATAAAGTGCAGGGACTTCCCTGGTGGCGCAGTGGTTGAGAATCCGCCTGCCAATGCAGGGAACACGGGTTCGATCCCTGGTCCAAGAAGATCCCACATGCCGCGGAGCAACTAAGCCCGTGCATCTCAACTACTGAGCCTGCGCGCCTAGAGCCCGAGAGCCACAACTACTGAGCCCACGTGCCACAACTACTGAAGCCTGCGCGCCTAGAGCCCATGCTCCGCAACAAGAGAAGTCACCACAATGAGAAGGCCGTGCACCGCAACGAAGAGTAGCCCCTGCTTGCCACAACTAGAGAAAGCCTGCGCGCAGCAACGAAGACCCAACACAGCCATAAATAAATAAATAAATAAATAAATAAATAAATAAATAAATAAATAAATAAATAAATAAATAAATAAAAGTGAAGTGTATTTAAATAAAGTGTTTGCCTATATATGACAGTTTGTGCACTATGGATCTATGTACAATTAATCTCACAGGTATAGGCCAACAAACTATACCCTGATAGAGTAATTATCAAACTATAGTCTGCATCACACTCACTAGGAGGGTGCTTGTTAAAACTCAGATCGCTGGGCTTTATCCCCAGAGTTTCTCATTCAGTAGCTCTGGGGTGGGGCTAGATAATGTGCACTTCTAATAAGTTCCTAGGTGATGCTGGTCCTGAGATCATGCTTTGAGAACCACTGATCTCATATATGCCCTATACTCAGAACAAGGGGAGGAGAGGATTGGCTATTATTAAAAAGTATTCTCATATTTAAAGGAGAGTGCGGGCCGACGAGTCAGAGGCTACTGCTTGCCTCTGACTCTCAACAGCCTCTTCCTCTTTAGTGGTAGGTTTGAGCCAGTTGTAGGAAAGGCCCTTCTCTATCAGCAAGCTCAAAGCCATCTATTTATGGATAGAAAGCCTAAAGTGAGATAGCTGTTCAGAATAGAAAGAGCCCTAAAATAAAGGTTGAACACATGAAATCACCTAGTTTACAGGTCAAAATTGGTGAAAAAATTTCATATTGTTTAACCTAGTGAAGAACTTGGACTGGAGTTGTGGCTCCACCACCTACTAAATTTGTGACCTTGGAAAAATCTCATCTCTCTGAACATTAAATATTAGCCTTAAACAATCAAACCTGCTGCACAGGCTGTAAAGATTACTAAATATGTTTGTAAGTGTTATATAGATGTAGATTGCCATTGCTGTTGACTTGACCAAAATCACACAGTACTAGACTCTTTCCATCATTTCACGTTCCCTGATTTTTCTGATTATCGTCACATTGCTATAGTTAGGGTACCATATGTGTGTTTCCCCAACTAGATGTTGAACAACTCAAGGGTTTTTCGCTTACTTCATAATAGTAACCCCAGTACCAAGAATATATCTTAGATAACACAAGTTTAATACATAACCACTGGATTGAATTACTGGAATCACAGTATATACTCTGACACACCACTGGGCATAGCTGCAAGACTGGGAGGGGAGATGAAGGAGGAGGCTATCCCCACCATTTTTTCAAAGTTGAAACCATTTGGCTGCCTAAAGGACTGATGTCTGATCATAAAAGACCCCATTCTTTTCCAACTGAACTGAGCAGTCTACTTCTTTTTGTTTCTCAAGTCAAAGACCAACACTGTCCTAAACATATCTTCCTATTTTTTTTTTTTAATACCAATGTGGGTCACTTTGGAAGAGGTTAAGCAAGTGTTTGCAATGGTATTGATCGAAACTAACTGACACGGCTTTTAAGTAACATAAAAGCCCTATAGATTTTAAATTATGACTCATCAAGGAGGAAACTGGTTACACTTAATTTCGTGTATACTGGTCCATGAAATGCTAAATGTCCTAAGAAACCATTTCAAGACTTCTTTGCATTTTCATTTAGGTAGTTTCTACACATGTAAGCTGATCATGATGGCAAATTGTTTTTACACTGTACAAACTGAAGTGGTGGTCTGGTTATTACCTTATAACTGACTAAATGACAGTCACATCCAGAAAAGCAGGTTTTGGCGGGGGAAAGAAGTGGTGGCTGAAATGAAAACTGTAGTTTCTTTTCACTGATCAAACTGACCACCATCATTACCCAAAGCTCTACTTTACATTCTGCAGTGTGAATAAGTCTAGATGATAGCAACAAGACTACATTCCCATAGGTAAGATGGAATCTGCTGAGGTGGAGATCTGGCCTGGATATCCTGCCTGTCTCTGGTGAGAATTAAGTGCCACATGTGGAATGATGGCTATTCTATTTGCAGTAGCCTGGGACTAGCCATGTTCACCCTTGGGTAGCTTAATCCATATAGCCAGGCACTGGATTTAGAATAGGCAGATCTAGTCAACTAAATCAGCTGTCAGGGATAAGTTCACCAGAGGTGGCTTATAACTCATTTTTTTTTTTCCCATGCAAAAAAGCTGCAGACTGATACCTTTTGTTGGGACTAGAGTAGTTCTACTCAGCTTTCCCTGGATGAAAACTTCTGGTTTAAAAAGGCTAAGGTCAGCTGTGGCAGCTGAAGTGACCTACAAAAGAAACTTTTGGGAACAATACCTAAGGGAAAAGCATTCATTCATTCATTGCTTATTCTATCCTTAGTGACTCAGTATCTCTGTGGAATGCAGACGCCACAGTCTGGGATCCTGGAGTCCTAGAGTCAGGTTTCAACATAATGATATCTGGAGAGTCCTTTCACCCTTGTGACTGTAGTTGTCAAGAGGGTACTCTGGTTTAGTCAAAGGCTGTGTAAAGAACAGAAATACAGAGTGGGGGTGGAGGGGGACTGAATTCAGGAGGAGAGTTTTCAGGCACAGGCGCAAATCGTCACCATTCAAAACGAGTGTGAGGCCCTATTCCAGCCATACAGTTCCATTAACTGAATTTGCATCTCCCAGTCACAGAAATGATATTTCCACAGTCTTGACATTCTAAATATCAAGAGAATTAAATGCAAGCCAAAAAAATCCCCTCAGCTTGTGAAGATCATTACATGACACACAGTAAATTCAGACAAAGGGAAAAACTTTTCTCAATACTGATAAGAAAAGCACCAAAGAAGTCATCACTTGAAGAATTACAGCTAGACTGCACTGCATTTGAAAACAACCTGGGTTAGCAGTGAGGTCAAAGCCTGGACTACCTTGGTATATGAAGCAAAAAGCATTTAGAGGAGTGCATGCCCTCACGTTTTCCCTTCATTTAAAATCTTGCACTGGAATAAACAACTCTGCTTTCTAGGTCTGTATTCCATCTGATCAGAAATGTACCAAGGAAATGTCCATAGGACAACTCTGGTCAATTTTGTTTATGGAACAAAATGCATTTATAAAATAGCTTTATTTCCACTGCCCCATAGTCTATCCCTAAATGATTACAGATGATGAAGAGACTACAAGTTTCCTGTTCCAAAGCAATAGCCCATAATCTAGCAACACCACCAGGTGAGTTTTAAAGAGAATTTCCATAACATTCAAATTTAATACCTAAATCGATGTTCTTTCAAAACACTGATTTCAAAATGCCAGCAAAATAACTGACGCTATAATTATGAAAACATCGCTTGCCTTCGTTACATGCCTGCATAAAGGAATTTTCGTTGAATCACATTTCCAAATGTGAAATGGTCACATACATTGGTAATCCAGACTACAAGAAATAAGTTCACTATGTTAACTTATTTTAAGTAAAAATAAGTTCTAACCTGACCAAGTTCTTCATTAAGGTCTGATGTGTTAACCAGGGCTCCTTCATTGATTTCTTCATCATAAAAGTCCTTATCCCATGAAATGAAGAAGGAGCCCAAGAATTTTTGCATTTCTACTGTGACATACATGGAGACAGGAATGATAAAGTTGAACAGAACCATAAATGACAGGAAGTCGGTAAACATTTTCAAAACCTAAACAAAAGAAATAGTTCATGCTGATTATATGCACAGTTCCATCAAGCAAGCGTAATATAAACTTTCTATCTTTTAATTTCAACGCTGAAAGCACTGCTCTTCCCAACGACACTATACCATTGGTAAAAATTTTCACAGTACATGAAAACATTTACAACACCCTGAATTTTGTCACTATTCTTCAGTGAATGTACCTTGACTTAACACTTTTCACTTCCTTAAGTTCTCTGCTCCTCCCACCCCCCAATATGAATGTAGGCACCCATTATGTTCCTATCATGATATATCAGAAGCTCATAATGTAGTAACATGCCAGACCGTCTTGCCCAATTGCTTAAAACTCTTAACTAAAGAGTTAAAAACAAGGATAGATGCCTAGGGTTAAAACAAAAAATTCTAACATTTCTTAAACAGTTAATGGCTTGGGGCTACCATACAACCAAGAGAAAACCCAAATACCAAAGGCATCATGATCTGAGCAGCATTTCAATAAAGGGTGTCTCTGTCACAATGCGCTAGGGTTAAAATTTTCAGCATAAAACAAATTACCTTCAAAGTCTCCCGCTCTTTCTGGGTCTTTTGGTTATACCAAGGTTCATCGTTATATGGGGTACTTTGCCAAACATACTTTAGAGTAGTGCATACTGCAGCTTTGGTCAGTAAGATAAATAAATACACAATCAGGAAGGCATTAATGGATCTGAAAAATAAGATATTATGGATTTAAAAACCATTTAATTACTTACGATATCAACCAGGTATAAACTAAACTGTTCAGTTTTCTAAAGCTTCTCCTGTGTACGATGTGTAACCATAGCACAGACCTGTATGGATGAACCTGTTATCACTGCTAACGCATTATTCTTGAGTGGTAAAATGGAAAAGCCAGCCCTAGCCCCAACCCAAAGTGTAATGGCTGACTAGCTCAACACACCTTTATTAAGGATCCTATAAAGTGACAGAACCCACACACCCACACACCACACACACCGCCCCCCCCACACCCACACCCCCCCCCGCCACACACACCCCTATTACCTACTCCATCCTTATAGAAGGAGTAGATTGTTTCCATTTCCCTGAATCCTAAAGGTTTGGAATAGAGGGTAGAGGAGCAAATGTGAAATCTTCAAGCTTAGTGTGGATTCTTTTAGTCTGAAAGTAGAGCTATGGAGAGGGTGTCACTGATATACTGGATATACACGCCAACAGGAGAGTGAGGTCTGTGCCAGCAGCAACTGGCTTGAAGGTGTGTGTCATGTACCACTTCAATATCTGCCAGGAGACTATTATCTGTGTTGTACCACCTCCTTACATATAGCAACAAGAGGACCCCAAACCATTATCTAGCAGCAAAAGAGAAGAAATTTCAACTAAACCCTGCCCTTGAATAGGTAAGTGAGCTTAGGTAAATCACTTATCATCTCTACGACTATTTCTCTATCTATAAAGTGGACAGTCTAACAGGAATTACTCTGAGTTGCTCAGAGGATTAAACCAAATCAGACTTACAAATCACTGAGCAGTTTCTGGAACACAAAAAGTACTCAAAACGGTAGCACTATTACAATTTATGTTGTTTTTGCTTATCAGTGCTATTTAGAATTACTGAGAAGTAACAATTTCAGTTCAATAACAACTAAAGAAATTGTGGTGTACACTAACTTTTCAACAGCAGAACGTTTCTGAGATTTCCCTTGGTAGTTCAATGCCATTTTGGTTTCCATTCCAGTGTAAACAGCAACTCCTAAGGAATAACAATATGATGAAAATTAGGTTTCAAATGAGATTGCCAACCCAACTCCCCACCCAGTTGGATCTACCAATTTTTTCACTCTATAAAAGCAGGAATTCTAAACTCTCTTCTATTCACCAGTTGATATATCATTTATAGTATAATTTAAATTCTACATAGTTTGTCATAGTTTTCAAGTTAGTTTACCATCTTATAAATTCCCAACACTTAAAAATAGGCTTAGATTAAATGGAATTAAATGCCGTGTTCAATTTTTAACTGCACTATTTAGGCACAGGCTTTAAAAGACATATTTCTAGTACGTATATCTTAAAAAACGTTCACCATATATCTTCCTGGTATTTTTTAGTGTAGCTCCTTTCAACAAGAGATTTTCAGGTCCCAAAGACCTAAACAAAAAATGAACACAATTTATCCAAACAGCCAACAAATAGCACCATCAACTTGGGCGACATATTTTGCCGTAACATACATCTGTCTCCAAAAGGTTCAGAATGTATCTGTTTACTTATATCATATGCTTACTAACACACAGGACCAGCTGAAAGATATTTCCCTCTGAAGTTACTTGAGGGTACAGCACAGATGGAAGCACACACAGTGCAGGAGTAGCCAGCAACACACAGAGGTAAAGAGATGCACAGAGGTAAAAGGATTATGAGTCACAGACAGCAAGACAAGAACGCGACAGAACAGCAGACATCAAGAAACAGAAAGAAAAGTGACAGTAAAAGGCTGGGAAAGCAAATGTCAAGGTGGGAAAGACACACTGCCATATTTATAGAGAGTAAACACGCCTTTTGGGGGATCATTGGGCACCCGGTGTTTCTTTAACTTCCTTTTGAGTATTGGCTATAAAGGCCAAGTGGAAAAGTTGAGATAATTAACTGGATGACAGAAGAGGGAAGAAAACACCCCTTCTTCCATGAATTGTGACATTATATATGATTAAACCTTTCATTTTACTTAAGTCCAGCTAATTCTCCCAGCATTTTATCTCCTGCCAAGTCCCTAAATGACTCTCCCTTAACACACTGTTCTCCAGATATACTTCCAATATTGTCAGGCACTGCACAGCCAAGGACAATAAATACAGTGCTTAGAACATATTTGGGATTACTGGTCAGTGTCTGGAGCTCTACAATTTTAGAAACTCCCAGCATCACTTCCAACACCACCCCCCTCCCAGGACACACACACTCTGAGCTGCTACCAATCACAAGGTCAGCTACTTAAGACCCATTAGTGGCTAGTTACTCCAGGGTTATTCACCTTTACATCTCTTTCTATAGAGGAAAGTATTCAACTATTTTAATGGGCTTAAAAGAGAAACATTGCTTCCCCCAAAAGGACAGATTAAAGGAATTATAAACTAACCTGGCAACAGCTTCAAGACTATTACTATAGATACTGATTCGGCCAACAAACCTGCAAAAAGAACATAACAGCACACGTCTTCTATATCTAAATAAAACCTATTTACCCCAAATATGGGAATGACTCAAAATACAAAAAATGCAAGAAGAGATAAGACAATGAACTACGAAAGCCTATTGTCTTTCTTTATAAAAAAAAGTTAAGTTGAACCAATATGGTATGTAACATTTTCAACTAATTTTAAAAATATTATGGATTATAAGAATGTGAACAAAGACTCTAAATTGATTTTCAAGATCTACTTGGCACCGTGCATGCACACATTACCCCTCTCAGCTATACTTCATATAAATAATTGGTTTCTATTTCACATTCATGTGAAGAAAGGTTTCTGGTGCTAAAACAACTTTTAAAACCATTAGTTCAGTAGTTCTTTCACTTGAGCATGCATCAGAATTACTGGTGGGCTTCTTAAACCTCAGATTTCTGGGCCCCATCCCCAAGCTTATAGTTCAGGTAAGAATGTGAATCTGTATTTCCAACAAGTTCCCGCGATGCTGATGCTGCTAGCCTGGGATCACCGTTTGAGAACCACCGGCATTAGGGAACACTTGATCACCATCTTGGAAATTTCCAAACTGTCTTGCAGCTGATCTGAATATTGAGCTTGATCTGACCAAGTGATCAGATATATGGCTATGCATATGGTAATCACATTTCTGAAAAATAGGGTAAAAAGCTCTAAATCCTCCTTAACAAGAATGTTATGAGTATTTTGTAACTTACATTAGAATTTTTTCAGAAAAATTGATTATTACTAAACACACAAAATATGAAGGTCTGCTCATTCATTCACCATGTATTAATTGCACCATTACTATGCTTGCTAATAAGCAAGAAAAATGTGTTCCTTGCCCTAAAACAATCAGGCAATTACAATGTAAGTGATGACCACGAGGGTGGTGGAAGTACAAGGTATTCTGAAGTCACATACCAAGGGTACTCAATCTAGTCTAGAGAAATTAGGAATAACCTTCCCTCACTAAAAATCTCCTTCATATTTAAGGTAACTGAAATTTAGGAGTTACCCTATAAATATGCAAGGATGTATATTACTGTCTAACTCAGGCAAAATCAGTCACTCCCTTTTCTGTGAGTCTATGGGCCTTCTACTCACCTTTATTATCTCACTGTACTGTAAGCCTAGCTTTACTGTTTTATCCCCTTTGCAAACTGTGAGCTCCCTAAAGGCGGGGAACAGCTATTTTGCTTTGTGATTCTAAGTTCCTACTATCAAGGTGGGTACAGAAGAAGGGAAAAAGGAAAGAAGGAATGATGGGAAGGAGGGAGGGTATTATTCATGTAGTACATGCCACTACTGGGCACTGTTGTAAGCCACATCCCGCCATTTGGTCCCCTATTATGACCAACAGCATTCATTAACCAGATGGCTGGCATGGGTGATGGATACCATCTGTAAAGGTGGAATAGAATATAATTAATTGGCCCACTTGGGGATAAAACCTACTATTCTATCCTCATTAACACCATGCTCTAATCAACCAAAGTAACCAGTCTTAAAAATCAAATACCAAATTTTTTGATAACCCACAATGACTGTGAATGAGTAAATCTACTCCAGAAAGCCTAACTATAGCAAAATAGAGGAAATCACACCATTTCACTGCTCCCTCAACTTAACTGTTTACTTTGGACAAGAAACAGCCTATATACAATACTCAGTTCATCATGATCCTCATAAAAAAGGACAAAGTGCCTACTAATTGCATGGCTCCATATCTCCTTCTCTCTTTAATGTTGGATGACACATAAAGTGGTTTATTTTTGTTTTAATTAACTCTGGCTAATGCATGAGTTTGATAGATCAGCCTTACGGGATTACATAATTTTAAAATGTGATGGATGGTCATGTCTACAAATAATAATAAAAGAAAAACCACAAGTAAGATGCCTGGGCCCACAATGATTTATCTTAGGCTGGTAGTGAACAAGGCTGATTTGATTCATTTGCCTGCCAGAAGGAAGGAACAGCTCATAAAAACACAAATGCAAGGAGGCTGGTAAATGGTGGGTGTTTTTGCAATACTGGTGGCAAAGAGAAGCAAATCCATCAGACAGCAGTAAAATGAAACCAGGTAATTCTTACTTGTAGAGGTCAGGTTGAGGCTGTTCACATTCAATTGCTGCTCTGAGGGTATCAATGGATTCGGCTGTACACAGTTCAATGGTGTCACGTACCGCATAATGTGTCTAGATGAAAGCAGAAGAAAAAGCAAAACAGCGCCCCCCCAAAAGTGTAATCGTATACCCACCTGATTTCATGAACACTATGTTTTTAGTAAGAGGCTTTGACAGAATGATACAAATATTGATGTACATTTCCAACTAAATAAACGTGATGGTATTCTTAAAATATATTACAAATAATTAGAAAGATAACTCTGCTGCAAGGGATTTCAAAGATAATGAGAAAACTAAAAGCTCTTCTTGATACTGACAGCAGAGAGAATTCCATTTGCAGCATGCATATAATTAACTGAAAACCCCATGAAAAATTTAATGCATTTTTTTCTCCTATTTATAGAACTGAGACCTATTATTTTGCTCACCATAGTGTATGGTGATGTTAACATACACATAAGAATTGAACATAACCCTTTTGGTCATAAGAATGCTAACATTTTTGCTAACAGAAAGAAAAAATTCATCAATAGTTTCCATTATACAAATAGCAAAATTAATGATCTTGAAAATGCTTCGAGTGGCTACAATTTATGTAAGGAGCTGGGAGATGATGTGTCTTGCCTTAGTCAGTTAGAATATTCTACTAATGTATATTATGTACTTACTTGATTGACCCAGAACTCAAAGCAGGCTCCAATGAACCCATTTATAAATCATCAAAGAAGGGCTGACGCAGATTCAAAGACTGCACCACTTACGCTGAAGGGAAAGCTGTTGCACAGTCTTTGGAGAGTATTATGGATCTGCCTCAGCTACATTTAAAACTATCTCCTGACTTGGAAAACCTATGTACTTTTAGCTGATTTATCAGATCAACTTAATTGGAAAATGAAACCACTTGAAAGTTTTCTGCCTCTAAGCAACTTTTTCCCTATTAGGAAATCTTTAGGTAGATTTCTCGATTTTTATCTTGACATTCCCTCAAATACAACTTTGTTTTTCAATAGTTTAAATGGGACTAGTTCATCACCATGCCCCTGAAGAAAAAAAATTAGTTATCTAACAGGCATTTAAGTTCCTTTCCCACATACTGAGTCCTGGTCCTCAACTCCAGATGGAATAAACAAGCAGAGGAAAGCTCTCAAGGACACACAGAGAGGTGAGCACATCAGTATTCTTCCTTAAAGGCAGCATATAGAGGATACATGTTCATGCCCTGTGAAGCTCTGGATGATAGCCAAGAACTGACAGTGCCGGATAGTACCAGGGACGTATCTTATCCTCCAGTTTGAACAAATTTACTCTAACACATTTATAATTCTTCCTAGTTGAAATAAAGCAAATATTTGCCAAACTACACCCTAAGGTATTTTTAAAAAGTAATCAAGCCATTCCAGGTTAGATTTTCTATATGCCAGGAATAAACATTTTTTTCAAGAAGATAGTCATCACTTTAAAAATAAAAACAGATCAAACTGTAAGGTTAGAGTACCTTAGGGTGAAGTTATTTTCAGAGTTATATAGTTTCAGCCTAAGACTACTTTCATTTTTAAAAGCCTAAATAAAATATTGAATGGGTTAATGTCAATATGAAATGCAAACAGTGCTATCAAAAATGTGGTGGCAGGCTTCCCTGGTGACGCCGTGGTTGAGAGTCCGCCTGCCGATGCAGGGGACACGGGTTCGTGCCCCGGTCCGGGAGGATCCCACATGCCGCGGAGCGGCTGGGCCCGTGAGCCATGGCCGCTGAGCCTGCGCGTCCAGAGCCTGTGCTCCGCAACGGGAGAGGCCACAACAGTGAGAGGCCCACGTACCGCAGACAAAAAAAAAAAAAAAATGTGGTGGCTTTTATTTGGGGTGTGGATTTCCTCACCCAACACCACCCTTTCCCCCAAAGTTGAGTATTTGCTTAGAAGTTCAAAGACAGTTATATAAAAGCTGTCTTCAAATACAAAACCTACACAAACAGGAAAAAATAAGATAAAAGATTGGGGACAGTGGGATGGAGTGCTGTAAGATTAACTGTCCTGAGCTCAAGATGTTCAGGCCAGGTTTAATCTCCACTACCTTGCAATTGGATTCCCCATCAAGACTTGCAGTAGTAACGTAACAGGTCCCATCAATCGTGCAGGATGATAGAAGAATAAGATCACAGGGAAAGGTTTCATCTGCCTGTACTTCTACTACATCACCGACCTAGCATAGAGAGAAAAATAAATATAAATATTCTGAATTCCAAACAAAGCATTCATTATACCTCAAACGAAAGTCGAAACAGCAGCAAAAGACCTCTCCTCCTCTAGGGCTTAGACTGTCTCAGCATCCTATACCATGTGAAAGGTGATGAAAGAATATCACTCAACATTCAGAATCCTCTTTAAGGTTACAATGACTTAGGATGCTTTTAGATTACCTTAGTATTGAACTTTAATCTCTAACAAATGATTTCAGCACCCAGGGACCCTTTTGCTCTCTGTTGTTTCTGGCATTGGTGTTTGATAAGAGAATGGCCATTATCATTTCATGAATGAATCAAGAAAATCTACACACCCTAACTTGAGCACTTCATGAACACTGGTCAGCCACACTCCCACTCTGCATCATAGATAAATATTTCAAAATGCTTTGCCTTCCAAGGATAACAGCTATTATTTTTGGGTCATAGTTCTCTCTTCAGTGCTCAGAAAATCTCACTTAATTAGAGAGGTGTTTATGTTACCCATAACATTTGGAAAAAACTTTTTTCAAATAGGTCATTTTCCAACAATGCACCCGCTATGAGCAAGTACCCAAAGCTCAAGTAGAGGAAAAACATGAGAGAAGAAACCACGAACCATTTCTAGCGCATAATTTAATAATGTAGGAAATAAATCATGATGATTAAAATGCAGATCTTTACTACTTGACTTTATGTCCCAGCTCTGCCACTTAACTATATGACCTTAGGTTAAGTGTCTTTGATGATTGCAACTACCTCATAGGATTGGCTGAAGTATGAACTGAGGATACAGGTAAAGTGTTTCGTAACATGCCTGGCATATAGTCACCCTCTGATAGTTGCTAATTATAATTATTACTAATACCCTACAACTGCTTTACTTCCAACTTATGAATAGTCATAAAATTTTTTTAGAAGGATGTAAGAAATTATCCAGCCCAGTGCATTCCAACATTTTCCATGTCGTGGCACACACAGAAAATGATAAGTAACCCTTTTGTACAGCACTTCCAGATAAAGGGAGGAGGCTGCTGGTGATGGAAGACAACCCACTTTAGGAGAGAGTCACAATATCTGGCTCACCAACTCTGGCACACTGGTTGTGAAATGCTGAACTAACAAATGACACACCTGCCTTCCAATTGCTACACACAATTTGGCAGATGAAGATGAGGATTTCAAGATCTATTCAGGAACAATTTTATTTTCTTTGCCAATCTTAATCAGTAGCCAAGAGCAACAGCATCAATAATGGAACTAATTTGTAAATAATATTTTATTTTCTTGGATCTTTCCTTCCTCACATACACAAACACCTCTGTTGCTTACACAAAGCCACAATCTATGCTTAAATACACAGAAGAAAAATAACAAACAAAATCCTAAAGCATCTTAGAAGAAGGAAACACTCATTAAAGAACAGAACATGATTCTCAGGCACTGATAAATAAAAACCACAAACAGAATTTCTTCTACAACACTGATAATGATTCACTCAGATATGAAAAGATCCCTGAACCTGGAGTGCAAGTTAAGGCTGGTAAGATGGACAGGGGCCAGATCACAAAAGTCCTGACAGGTCAGGGTCAGGGGTTTAGGCCTCACCCTGAAGGCAAGGGGAGACTGGGAAAGGACTTTTAAAGAAAGGGAAAAACATGGTCCAGTTAGACAATCAACTCTAGAGTTGTTTCCACTTAGCATGTACAAAGCCACAAGAGAACATCACTATCCCTGGTCATAAATATTAGAAAAAGCCAGATAATCAACAGAATCATATATTTTTGGAGTTCATCAGAGAGCTGAGGTTGCAGGGCAACCAAATGAACTGAATTTCAAGGGTGAAAAGTCCCTCTGAGGAGAGAGAGGAGAAATAAACTGTTTCACAATTGACAACGCGCAGGAAGAAGAGACGATTGCCATAAAAGTGCCTAGGAAGACAATAACTAGATTTTTAACCAACTGTAAAAGGCTTGGTAAGGGCCAACGTGACAGTTTCAAATCTCTGCAAGCCTGAGAGGAAAGAGGAGACCATAAGCACATATCAGTTCTCCTCTATAGGCATCCACTGAGTGCTCATGAGAAAGCATGAGGACAGGAGGCCTAAAAGAGCCTTCCTCACTGGTACAGGCATACAGGTTGTGAATGACTGCTGTGGAGGAACAGACACAAAATATGCTACAACTGTGGACCCTTCTCTCATATGAGGTAAAAGCCATCTGTGCCTAAGAGAAAGGCAAGAAACCCTCCCGGGCACAGTCTCAGGGTAACGTAACTACTGCTAGTGGGGAGATAGAGCCTAAAACCTGCCTAATACTGAGATGGAGTAGGAGAACCAAGAAACCAGTCTGTTCCCACCAGGAACCCCAAGAAAGAGCAATCTACCACTGGGGGAGGAGAAAGGGCATAGAGAGAGGCATTCACTGTGTCTCAGGAATGTAGGACCTGCTGAAAGCAGAGAATGGAACAGGAACACTGAGAAAACCCCTGTGGCAGCCCAGCACTGCAGGCATTTAAAGTCCAGTGGTGTACTGAAAGCATCAACCGCTACAGCAAAATCCAAAGCCAGCCAACTCCTTACCAGACTGACTCAACCCCCAACACTGATGGGCTGGCTGACAGAATAGGTGTGCCCACTACAGACCACAAATACAGGTTACCTGCCTCGGTCTCCAGCATTCTTTTACATGCACTGCCCAAAATTCAATTTAAAAGAAACGAGATGCACAAAACCAAGACAAAAATGACCTATCATCAAAAGATAAAGGTGTCAATAGGGCCAGCCTCAGAAATACTCAGATTTTGGGGCTTCCCTGGTGGCGCAGTGGTTAAGAATCTGCCTGCCAATGCATGGGACATGGGTTCGAGCCCTGGTCTGAGAAGATCCCACATGCCGTGGAGCAACTAAGCCCGTGTGCCATAACTACTGAGTCTGCGCTCTAGAGCCCGTGAGCCACAATTATTGAGCCCACGTGCCACAACTACTGAAGCCCGTGTGCCTAGAGCCCGTGCTCCACAACAAGAGAAGCCACCGCAATGAGAAGCCCGTGCACCGCAACAAAGAGTAGACCCTGCTAGCCACAACTAGAGAAAGCCTGCGTGCAGCAACAAAGACCCAACGCAGCCAAAAATCAATAAATTAAATAAATTTAAAAAAAAAAAAGAAATACTCAGATTTTGGAATTATGAAACAGGCATAGAAAAATAGCTATGATTAAGATATTAAACTATTTACTGGAAAAGGTAGACAACATACACATGCAGATGAGGAATTTGGGCATAAATATGGAAACTCCCAAAAAAAGGCAATTGGAAAAGTTAGAAATGAAAAATATGGTATCAGAGGTAAGGATTTCCTTCAGTGGGCTTATAAGCATACTGGATACAAAGGAAATAATCAGTAAACCTGAAGAAACTCTTCCAATATTTCTAATGCCAAAACCCATACTCTTTCCCTTACAAATACCTGTGTTTTTCCATTGGAATTCCTCAAGGCCTGTTTCTCTTCTCTATGTTTTATGTGATTCCATCCAAATTTCTATATCCACCTAAAACATCTCTGAGCTCCAGGCTTGACAATTCCATGTGGCTGCCTAATAGGAATCTCAAAATTAACACGGCCTGGGACTTCCCTGGTGGTCCAGTGGTTAAGACTCTGCTCGCAATGCAGGGGGGCCAGGATCGATCCCTGGTCAGGGAACTAGATTCCGCATGCCACAACAAAGATCCCGCAGCACACCTCAATTAAGACCCATTGCGGACAAACAAACAAATAAATACTAAAAAAAAAAAAATTAACATGGTCCAAGCTGAATTCCTGATTTCCCTTTATCCCCATCTTTTCCCCCAAACCTATTCTTCTCCAGCTTATTTAATAGCACCAGCATTTTTAAAAAATTAATTAATTAATTAATTTTGGGCTGTGTTGGGTCTTCGTTGCTGCACGCGGGCTTTCTTTAGTTGCGTCGAGTGCGGGCTGCTTTTTCTTGTGGCGCGCAGGCTTCTCATTGCGGTGGCTTCTCTTGTTGCGGAGCACGGGCTCTAGGCGCACAGGCTTCAGTAGTTGTGGCACGCGGGCTCTAGAGCTCAGGCTCAGTAGCTGTGGCGCACCAGCTTAGTAGCTCTGCGGCATGTGGGATCTTCCCGGACCAGGGCTTGAACCCATGTCCCCTGCATTGGCAGGCGGATTCCTAACCACTGCACCACCAGGGAAGCCCCTAGCACCAGCATTTCGTTTAATAGCACTATTTAATGCACCTAGTTGCTCAGGCCAAAATCAAGGAGGCTATCTTTATTCTATTTTGCTCTTTTTCTCCCTCCCTACATGGAATACATCAGTAAGTCCACAATTTTTCTCCAAAAAACATCCTGAATACATACATTTATTTTGATCACGAGACAGGAGGGACAAAGTTGTGCTTACGAGCATGGATGCCATACCCAGACTTGCTTCAATTCAAATCCCAGCTTTCCCACTTACTAGTTGTGGACAAGTTTCTTAACCACCCTATGCCTCAGTTTCATAATTTGTAAAGAGGGGATAACAAAAGTACCTGTTTCATAGGACTGCTGTAAAGTAAGGATTAAATGAGTTAACAGAACGTAAAAGGGAGTGCCTGGCATATTTATGTAACATATAAATGTTAACAACTATTTTTACTGTTATTATCTCTTCTACTATCATTCTAATATAAGCTCTTATCATCATTTGCTTATACTATGGCAGTAGCCACCTAACGGGTTTCCCTCATTCTACTTGTGCTCATTCCTCTACTGTGCTCACTCTTCAGAGTTGTCTTTTCTTAAAAAGTAAGATCAAGTCACCCCCTAGCTTTGAAAAACCCTTCAAAAAATTCCCAATGCACTGAGGATACAGAATAAGTCACTCTCCTGCTTAACAAGAGTCCCCATACTCCCCAGCCAAGCAATCAAACACTTGGACACTTCTAGTTTATAGGCATCTCTTTCCACACACAAATACTCCAGAAAGGGCTCAATCAAATAGCATTTCACACAACAGCATCAACTGATGTAATTCAGATTATACCTGGTTGAGGTCAGCCTCAAGGAAAAGTAGCCTGGTGAGGAAAGGTGGAAGATGGGGGTCCTTCTAAGGCAGTGGGGGTGACAGCAAAAACAGAAAGAGGAAAGGAGAGAAAAGGAGAGTTGTGGGAGACTTTTATTACTTGTTTTGCAATTTTACTTCGTGCCCTGGGAGCAACAGATTTAATGCTATGAATCATTTATGTTGCCTTTGGTTCTTATGTGAACAAAAAGCTGAGTTTCTACGTCTGGTTTGGAAACTTCAGATCCTAACCACTCTAATTAATCACAAGGTCCTCCCCTCTGGGATGCAGAGAACAGAGAAAAGAAAAAAGAGTGGAAGAAAGACATTTTATGTCAAACTTGGGTAACCCTCCCACTCTGTAGCCTTCCTCCAATCATTACTATGAGAAGATGCAAGACAATTTACTTATTGCTGGGGATATGGACAACTTATGCCTGGAATTCCGGGTATTTAATAAATAATTCAGCAGTGATAATACTTGATAAAGTATAGGGAGGAGAGTATCATTTTGTATGAATTCATACCACAGCCCTGAATCATTCTGGAATGGTATTTTCACCTACCTTCTTCTCTTTCTGTTCCATATATCTTGTTCCCTTGTTCTGGAGGATTTGATTTCCTTTAGGTTCTATAATTTAATCCATATTCATATAGAAACATTCTTTAAAAAATAATACAAAATTGACAAACAATTCTGGAAGACTAACAAAATTAGAAGATTAACAAAATTGACAAACCCTTAGCTAGACTAAGAAAAAAAGAGAGATGCAAACAGCTAATGAAAGAGAAGACATCACAACTGATGGCAGAGAAATAAAAAGGATTAAAAGAGACTACTACAATTATATGCCAATAGACAAATACCTAGAAACATACAACCTACTAAAACTGAATCATGAAGAAATAAAAAATCTGAGTAGATCCAAAACTAATGAGAAGATTGAAGCAGGAATCAAAAACAGAAGAAAAGCCCAGGCAAAAACAGAAGAAAAGCCCAGGATCAGATGACTTCACTGGAGAATTCTACCAAGCGTTTAAAGAAGAAATAACAACGTTTCCCAATTCTTCTAAAGAATCAAAGAGGGGGGAACAACCCCAAACTTATTCTATGAGGCCAGCATTACCCTGATACCATCTCCATAATAAGACACTACAAGAAAACTACAGACCAATTTCCTCAACGAATACTGATACAAAAAATCTTAAAATACTACCAAATCAAAATCAACAGCACATTAAAATGATCGTACACCATGACCAAATGGGATTTATCATTGGGATCCAAGGATATATATATGAAGAACAATCAATGTAATGCAATGCATAAACAACGTGTTGTATGATCATCTCAATCAATGCAGAAAAGGCATTTGGCGTAATTCAACACCCTCTCATGGGCTTTCCTGGTGGCGCAGTGGTTAAGAATCCACCTGCCAATGCAGGGAACATGGGTTCGAGCCCTGGTCCAGGAAGATCCCACATGCCGTGGAGCAACTAAGCCCGTGCGCCACAACTACTGAGCCTGCACTCTAGAGCCCGCGTGCCACGACTACTGAAGCCCGTGCGCCTAGAGCCTGTGCTCCGCAACAAGAGAAGCCCGCGCACTGCAATGAAGAATAGCCCCCGCTCGCCACAACTAGAGAAAGCCCGCGCACGGCAACAAAGACCCAACGCAGCCAAAAATAAAAAAATAAAGTAACAAAACAGAACAAAACACCCTTTCATGATAAAAACACTTAATAAAATAGGAAGAGAAGGAAATGACCTCAACATAATAAAAGTCCACAGCTAACATCATACTCAATGGGGAAAGACTGACAGTTTTACCTCTAAGATCAGAAACAAAGGAAGGATGTCTACTCCAGCACTACTATTGATCACTGTACTGGAAGTTCTAGATGGAACAATTAGACAAGAAACAAAAAAGGTATACAAATTGGAAAAGAAGTAAAATTATCCTGGTTTGCAGATGACATATTATATATAAAAAACCCTAAAGATTCCACCAACAAAAGAAAAGTTAGAACAAACGAATTCAGCAAAGTTGCAGGATATAAAATCAATCCTCAAAAATCAGATGCATGTCTATATACTAACAATGACCAGTCCAAAAAGGAAATTAAGAATATCATTTACAATAGCATCAGAAACGATAAAATACTTAGGAACAAACTCAAACAAAGAAGTTAAAGAGTTGTACACTGAAAGTTACAAAAGCACTGCTAAAAGAAATCAAAGATAATACAAATAAATGGAAAGACATTTCATGTTCATGGACTGAAAGACTTAATACTGTTAAAATGTTTATACTATCCAAGGGGTGCAGTGGTTAAGAATCCACCTGCCAATGCAGGGGTCACAGGTTTGAGTCCTGGTCTGGGAAGATCCCAGATGCTGCGGAGCAACTAAGCCAGTGCACCACAACTACTGAGGCCTGCGCTCTAGAGCCTGCATGTCACAACTACTGAGCCGCACACCACAACTACCGAAGCCCCCGTGCCTAGAGACCGTGCTCCGCAAAAAGAGACGCCTCCGTAATGAGAAGCCCGCGTACCACAACGAAGAGTAGCCGCCACTTGCCATAAAAAGAGAAAGTCGGCGCACACCAACAAAGACCCAATGCAGCCAAAAATTTAAAAAATTAAAAAAAAAAAAGTCTATACTATCCAAAGTGATCTACAACCCAATGGACCTCCTATCAAAATGTAATGGCATTTGTTTCAGAAATAGAAAAAAAAATCCTAAAATTCATATGAAATCTCAAGGGACCCTGAGTAGCCAAAACAATCTTAAAAAGGAAGAACAAACTTGGAGGTCTCACATTCCGATTTCAAAACATACTACAAAGCAACAGAAATTAAGACTGGCATAAAGACAGATACATAAGCCAATGAATAGAGAACCAAGAAATAAACTCTTGCACATAGGGCCAAATGATTTTCAGCAAGGGTGCCAAGACCATTCAATAGGGAAAGGACAGTCTCTTCAACAAATGGTTTTAGAAAAAATGGGTATCTATATGAAAAAGTATTAACAGAGTTGGAAACTTACATCACATACAAAAATTAACTTGAAATGAATGAAAGACCTAAATGTGAGACCTGAACCCATTAGACTCCCAGAAGAACATGGAGAAAAAGCTTCAAGACATTGGACTTGGCAATGACGTCTTGGACATGACACCAAAAGCACAGGACAAAGATCAAAATTAGAAAATGAGAATACATGACCAAAGTAAACAATCAACAGTGAAAAATCAACAATAGGAGAAAATATTTGCCAATCATATATCTGATGAGGGGTTAATATCCAGAATATATAAGGAACTTCTACAACTCAACAACAAACAAATACCCTGATTAAAAAATGGGCAAAGGACTTGAACAGACATTTCTCCAAAGAAGATATATAAATAGCCAATAGGCACATGAAAAGATGCTCAACATCACTAATCATTAGGGAAAGGAAAATCCAAACCAAAACAAGATATCATTTCATACCCATCAGGATGCCCACTACCAAAAGAACAGAAAAAAACAAGTGCTCAAGAGGACAGGGAGAAGTTGAAACCCTTGTGTAGTCTAGACGCTAACGTAAAATGGTGCATCCATTATGGAAAACAGTATGGAGGTTTCTGCACAAATTAAAAATAGAATTACCATACGATCCAGAAATTCTACTTCTGGGTATATATCTAACGTAATTCAAAGCAAGATCTTGGAAAATTATTTGGATATCTGTGTTCACTGCAGTGTTATTCACGTGGCCAAGAGGAAGAAGGAAGCCAAATGTCCATCAACAGATTAACTGATAAAGAAAGTGTGGTATATACATACAATGGAGTATTACATAGCATTAAAAAAAAGGGGAAATCCTGTCATATGCCACAACATAAATGAACCTTGAAGACATTATCCTAAGCGAAATAAACCAGTCACAAAAGGACAGATACTATACGTTCCTTCTCACAGGAAGTATCTCTCTAAAGTAGTCCAAGTAATAGAAACAGAAAATAGAAAAGTGTGTACCAAGGGTTAGAGGTTTGCTGTACAACAATGTGAATATACTTAACACTACTGAACTGTATACTTAAAAATGGTTAAGGGCTTCTCTGCCAGCGCAGTGGTTAAGAATCCGCCTGCCAGTGCAGGAGACACGGTCCGAGCCCTGGTCCAGGAAGATTCCACATGCCAAGGAGCAACTAAGCCCGTGAGCCACAACTACTGAGCCTGCGGCTCTAGAGCCCGCAAGCCACAACTACTTAAGCCAGTGAGCCACAACTACTGAAGCCCATGCGCCTAGAGCCCGTGCTCCACAGCAAGAGAAGCCACCACAATGAGAAGCCTACGCACAGCAACAAAGACCCAATGCAGCCAAAAATAAATAAATAAATAAATAAATATTTTTAAAAAATGGTTAAGATGGTAAATTTAGTATTATGTGTTTTTATCCCAATAACACAATAAAATAAAAATAAATAAATAATACCTTAAGACTAGGATAAAATATTTGTAAAAGACCCATCTGATAAAGGACTGTTACCCAAAATATACCAAAAAACCACAAAAAAACTATTAAAACTCAACAATATGAAAATGAACAATCTGATAAAAAAATGGGCAAAAGACCTAATAGATACCTCATTAAAGAAGATATTCAAATGGCAAGTAAGCATATGAAAATATGTTCAACACCATATGTCATTAGGGAACTGCAAATTAAGACAAAAATGAGATATCACTATACACCCATCAGAATGGCCAAAATCCAGAACACTGACAATGAATGCTGGCCAGGATATGGAGTAACAGAACTCTCATTCACTGTTTATGGGACTGCAAAATGGGTAGTTATGTTGGAGACAGTCTGGAAGCTTCTTATGAACTAAACATACTCTTACCATATGATCCAGTAATCGCACTATTTGGTATTTACCAAAATGAACTGAAATCTTATGTCCACACAAAAACGTGCACATGGATGTTTACAGCAGTTTTATTTGTAATTGCCAAAACATGGAAGCACCCAAGATGTCCTTCAGTAAGTGAATGGATAAATAAACTGGTACATCTAGACAATGAAATATTATTTAGTGCAAAAAGAAATGAGCTATCAAGCCATGAAAAGACGGAGGAAACTTAAATGCATATTACTAAGTGAAAGAAGCCAATTTGAAAAAGCTACATACTGTATGATTTTCACTACATGACACTATGAAAAAAGGCAAAACTATGGAGACAGTAGAAAGAAGAGTGGTGACCCGGGTTGGAGGGAGGGGTGAATAGGCAGAGCACAAAGGATGGTTAGGGCAGTGAAATGATTCTGTATGATACTATAGTGTATAGGTCATTATACATTTGTTCACACTCACTGAATATGTAACACTAAGAGTGAACCCTAATCTAAACTATGGACTTTGGGTTATAAAGATGTGCCACTGGAGGTTCATTGATTATAACAAATATGCCACTCTGGTGGGGGATAATGATTATGAGGAAGGTTGCACCTGTGTGGAGAAAGGCGTGTATGTCAACTCCATAATTTCTGTTCAATTTTGCTGTGAACTTAAAACTGCTCTAAAAAGTAAAGCTTACTATTAATTAAAATAAAATCTGTTGGGAACAAAAAATATTATTTGATGTGGACAAGTCTAAAATTTTATCGACAGGACTATTATTGGGTAATACGAAACAATGATTAATTTGGATAAAAAAATTAAATTGCCTGAGATATTAAAAAATAACAATACTTTAGAACTATCATACGTTGCTGGTGGAATATAAAATGGTATACGGCTGCTGTGGAAAACAGTTTGGTGGTTCATGAAAAAGTTAACCATAGAGTCACCACATGACCTAGCAATTCTCCTCCTACATATATACCCAAAAGAATGGAAAACAAGTGTTCAAACAAAAACTTGTACATGAATATTCATACTACCAATATTCCTAATAGCCAAAAGGTAGAAGAAACCTAAAATGTCCATCAACTGATGAATGGATAAACAAAATATGGTATAGCTATATGATGGAGTATTATTCAATCATCAAAAGGAATGAAGTACGGATACATGCCGCAACATGAATGAACCGTAAGAACATAACAATAAGTGACAGAAGCCAGACATAAAGGCCACATAGTGTATGATTCCATTTATATGAAATATCTAAAATAGGTAAACCCACAGAGACAGAAAGGAGATTAGTGGTTGCCAGGGCCTGGGTGAGGGAGGAATGCAGCATGACTACTTAATGGCTATGGGGGTTTCCCTTTCCGGGTGGTGAAAATGTTCTGGAACTAGACAGTGTTGATGGTTGCACAGCACTGTGAATGTACGAAATGCCACTGAATTGTACATTTTAAAATGATGTGTTCTTACTGTAATTTTGAAAAAGAATGAACTACAAAACTTAATACCTTGATTTTTTCACTCTCTTTTCTCACTCGCCTTGCATTTTCAATAATGTAAACAGTGCTCTTGTTGACTTCATTGTCAGCTCTGTGCCTCAGCCAATCCTCATATCCCTAGAAGGATAAAAATAAGGACATGATCAAGCTCACATAATGAAATAAAATTGTTAATAAATTTCTATAACCCTCTTTGAGTCACCAGCAGGTATTTATACTTACAGTATTAATTTCAACTCAGAATGCTAAAGAGGCAACACTGTAAATTTTTGCAGCAAAAACTAAGATATGCCTTCAAAATATCCCTTATAGCTTTATTGCGTTAAAAGGTTCCTGCATTCTATAGATAAGTATTAATAAAAACAGGCATTCTTCAATTGTGAAGGACTATGATTTATTTTTCTAATTCTGCTCTTATTCAAGTTAATGTTAATTTTTTCTACTCTTTAATTTGAAAAAAGTTTTATTTTCTTATAGACCGAATCACTTAAATATGTTCTTGTATAGTAGACTGTTGGAGTGATCATCTCTGAGGAAATATAATTCCTCCCCAGGGACAGAGAATAGAAAAGGCAAGGAGGATTATTTTGGAACAGTATCTATCTAAAACTGTTGTTTTAGAGAACGACGGTTAAACTTCTCCACTGACTTGGTGACAAAAGAAAATACAAATTGTTGTTCATTTTTTAGAGTTAGAAGTAATCAGAGTTCATTTTCCTTTGGGCTTCCTTTGGTCTAGAGTAAATTTAAGCCAAAAGAACTAAGGATGGAGGACGTTCATTTGTTTTAGCATGATCTCCTTCTTTTTTTACATCACTTTGCTTTCTTTCTTTATAATAATGAGTGTACCTTTTCAAATCTAACTGTGTGAAAAATCTCTTGATCGCCTCCCCTTTTTTTCTCAGCTGCTATATATTCATTCCTCTTCTCTCCTTTATGGCAATGCTAGGCTATCACTTCATATGGTACCTTCTGTGATGTCAGTGAGGAAAGAAAGGCCCCAACATGAACTAGTACTGGGAGTAAACTGAATCAGTACGAGCTTTTGAAAACCATACAGGCTATTCTTGGAACCAGCAATTCTATGATGTTAAAGAAAATAATCCTAACAGCCTAAGGAAATAACATTCCAAAAGTCTTTATTTAGCAACCAGACACTTGATAAAATATTCTTGCAGTACCTGGTAAGCAAGATAGAAGACCAGATAAACCCAAGAGGAAAGATAACCATGTTCCCAATATTGTTAAGCAAACAGTTTGGAAGTTTTGGGGGATACTTTTTAAAGTACTTTTGATAAGTACTGTCTAAAAGTATCCTTGTAATCTGTCAGGTCCTATGGACTCTCCGATTACATGATAAACATTGCTAACCCACCCCTTCACCTCCAGTTTCCTGTTTCCATTTTCTATTTCATCTGGAATTTTTCAAAGGCACTATCATAAACTGTGGCAGGTATGAACTTTGACAAGAAACAAGAATAAAAGTCTCTTCTACCCATGACCCCCTTCAGCAGCATCAGGAAAGACAACAAAATTAAAGTAAGAAATTCAAGTATGCTCTTGAGTTCTTTGCTATAGGCAGCAATTTTAAAAGTCCACAAGAATGGGAATTTTTCAGACAGATATAGCACAATGAAAAATGTAATGCACATTAAAAATTCACCTCACACTTCCCCACTGAGCTGCACCTTCTACTTACTCTCCTTTTAGGGTTATATTCCCCCCCCCCCACACACACACAGATAGGAAGAAAGGAGCAAAGAAATTAAAGATGCACCTTACAATCATTTTCATGTGTTTTCAATAAGAACCAAATAAATATAAACTAAATTCATCAAGGATACCCACTCGATATAAATGTAAAAAAGAACCCTTGACAATGAAATTCAAATCAGACAGGACTGAAATGCAAGTATAATTGTAAATTAGCAATTTACCTGTTTGATGGCTGTAACAGTTATAACAAAGAAAAGTGGAAGTCCACTGGTAACTGGGCTAGTTGGTGTGTCTACTGTGACCTAGGTAAAGAAATTAAATTGAAAGTAAAATGAAAATAAGCCATTAACTCATATGCAGCACTTACATGCTACAAACATTTCGGACAGAAATGCAGACAAAACATACTCCGGTAGCAGGGTGAATGTTAACTTTCATTAAAACAAAAGCAATCCACATAGCTGTAAGTTTAAGAAAATAGTTCTAAATTTAGGCTTAGTTTTCATCCCAGCTTGAACTAACCCCTTGACTGAAATACATCCATTCATTTACCATCTATTTGTTGAGCACCATTCTGTTAGCCTCTGTGCTATTACCAGCCAGGCTCTAGAGATGCTGCTTTATTTTAAACAAGATGGAGAAAAGTCCCTGCCCTCATAGAGCTGGCAGCTTACAGTGAAAACCAGATATTAAAACAAGTGAGACACTGAGAGTTGAAAAGTAAATAGACGTTAACTAGATGGAAGCGAGGGCCTTCCAGGTGCAGTGAAGGGTGTATAGAAAGTCTCTATGGTAGGAGGGCATGTGGCACCTGTAAGAAAATAAAGGAAGCCAGCGGCAAGAGAGCATGTGGTATGAGATGCAGACTAGACTAGATGTTTTACTAGAGTTTTCTAGTAAAAGAGCTACTTTAGAAATATGTAAAATCATATATATCTTAAAATATAATATTAGTACTTTAACAAGTCTTATTATAATAAGCCCGGAAACAACTTTTTAATCACTGGGCATTTTTTTTTTTGGCGTTACGCGGGCCTCTCACTGTTGTGGCCTCTCCCGTCGCGGAGCACAGGCTCCGGACGCGCAGGCTCAGCGGCCATGGCTCACGGGCCCAGCCGCTCCGCGGCATGTGGGATCCTCCCGGACCGGGGCACGAACCCGTGTCCCCTGCATCGGCAGGCGGACTCTCAACTACTGCGCCACCAGGGAAGCCCTAATCACAGGGCATTTTAAGGTTAGAAATGGATTGAAACTTGGTTAAGGAAATTAAGTTTCTAATGGAGCTCCTACCTGTACAAGGAAAATGATGAGAAAATAAAAATTTGCAATTCTTCTAAACTGTTCAAACAGATTCTTTGGGAGGAAATTCCAAAGTGTATACTGTAAGGGGAGAAGAAAAAAAAAAAGATTATTAGAAAGGAAAATTATTAGAAAGGAAACTTGAAAAATACTAATAATAATGACTCATGATTCCAAATTATCACAACACTTTGAAAGCATGTTAAAATCCAAACCTCATATATATGAATAAGCATGTACTTAGAAGTAGAGTATATAAACATTCTTTTCAGGAGTGAAGTTTTCACCTGGAGCATTCCAATTGGGCCATCTAGTCCCACAGCTTTGCTTTCCCCGACCCGATCTAAATTATGTTCCCTGTTATCTGTTCTCATATCATCCTATACTTCCCTGATAACACTCGTTTCAGTGAATAATTATATGTGTGCATAATTTAATTAAAGTTCCTCCCTCAATAGGCAATGAGATCTATAAGGGCAGACCTCATCTGTCTTTTTATTACTTTTTCTCCAACACCTAGCACAATGCCTGACATAAAGTAGACAATAAATTAGTTGGATGAGTGAATGTACTAATTTAATTAATTCCTTTGGCTGAGCTAACCTCTGGAATCTTGATCATCACCACAAGTGTAATTCTGTCCCTACCACCGCTTCCCACCTCTGTGACAGCTGAGGTATACACATAACCTTGGGTCATAGAGGGCTTTCATTTTAATCAACAACACACCACCCTGCGCTTTGGTAACTGGTAATAGGTAAAGGTTTCAATGCTAAATTGTACATGGGCAGGTGGAGAAAACTCTTGGGCCAATTGTCAAATCACAAAGACCTTCTTTCTCACTGATACCTTAAGCTCAAGGACTAGGTAATTTTAAAATCACCAGAAGTTGTATTTTCTACATGTCTTAATAAAGAAGACCAGAAACCAGAAAGAAAGAAATGTTTCTTAACCTAAAGATCTAAATTTATACATGAATGGTCTCCATATGTGAGAAAATGTCCATTATATTAGGTAGGGTGACTGAAAAAGCCAAAGTTGTAGAGCACGATACGACAGATGGGGATTTACTACTAACCTCTCTTTAAAAGGTGTATGGGCTCAACGTTCCGCTAACCTAGAAGGTTCTTCCCCCCCAGGGTTCCTAGAAGTGCCTCAGGGAAACCCATTCAAAATGAAGTGCATAATTGTGTGTGGATGTGTATCACTTGGGAGAAGAGAGTCCACCGCTTTCAGGTTCCCAAGGCAGCTCGTGACCAAAAATAAAAGGGATCAAAACCACAGATCCAGTCACTTTGAAGCTGCCGTAGTTCAGATCAGCACTTAACTGTCCCGATAACTGAAGGTCAATTTTCTAAAACAACAAACTAAACTCCAACAACAGACTAACAGCTGAGCTTCTAGCTTGTTGACCTTCTGTTCCTTAAGTAAAGGGTTTTTAATTAAACAAACAAACATTAGGGACTGTTAGAATCCTCTGTGGGGTGTTAACACATTGAAAGGGAACATTTTTTGTTGCTGTTTCCAGGCCCCCACTGTTTACCTGTGTTTCACTAAATGAACTGCTTCCTTGAGGAACACTGGTTATTCTCTTTATAGGAAACTATTGCAACATGCCCTCTTCTTTCCTATATCAGGTCATGAACTGCTAAGAGGTCAGGGAGCATATCATACATATCATAAGATCGCTTCCCTTCTGTGCCTACAAGTGTTCAGCATGTAGAAGGCATACAAGAAATTTTGATTAAAACCTGTGTTTTGGCTATTTCCTCCACTGCTCTAACTAAAAAGCAAATTCAACTTCTCATCTCTTTATTATAATACAAATGCAATATAGCATACATTATTTCAATGCAGTTTTCTAGTAAAACTAGAACTAGATCATGCTCACAAGAGTCATCCCACTTGGTGTGCAGTGCATTTCAGTTCAATTCAGCAAGCACCTACTGTGTGCCAGGCAGTGGTCCAGATAACAAAGATTTTAGCAGGTACAATAAAGATCAAGATATGGCTTTTCTACCCAGAAGGAATTTATGTTATAGCCAAAAAGACAATCATGTATTCACTCAATTTAATGTGGTAAATGTCATAAAACTAGCATGAGCAAAATGCTGTGGGGATACAGTAGAAGTTATGATTTTTTTCCTACCCAAGAAAAGCTTGAGAAGGCTTCAAAGAGCAGGTGACTTCTGAACTGAGCCTTGAAAGATTAGAGGGAGTTTATGTGGTAAAGAACCCAGTGCAAGAAGGCACAGAGCCATGTAAAAGGAGATTGAACCCATGATCCTCTCTCTGTCCCTCAAATCTAGTTCTCTTTCAGGATGTCCTATCTCAGTGAATGACAAGAACATCTACTCAGCCATGTTATTCAGATACTTGGAAGACACCTTTAACCACCGGTTACAAGAAATTCCTTACCAGTCCTGCCATTTTTGCTTCCTATATATCTCTGGGACATCTTTCCGTATTTGCTAACACCGCTATCCAAGCCATCATCTCTTACCCGGATTACTGCACTGGCCTCCTAAATGGACGCCTTGCCTCCACTTTTGTTCCCTTCCATTCCATTTTCCACAAAGCAATGAGAATGACCTTTTCAAAATATGGTTCTGTTCACATGACCTCTCCCTGCCTAAAAGCTTCATTTATTTCCCACTGTTTGTGAGATAAAGAATGAACTTTAGCCTAGATGCAGACTAAGAAAAGAGTTTTCTAATTAAAACTGAAATTGAATTAAAGCCACATTAATACCAAGTTATTCAAATTGACTTATTTACCTAAAAAGTGGACTCTCAGACTTAGTCAGTTGCTACAAACCAAAAACAATGTTAACTCACAGGAATAAGATGTTTACAGCATTTGTTTCATACACAATGATGAAAATGGAGATTTTTTTTGGTCATAAGTCAGTTCTGGCTCAGAAAAGTCAGTAAGTGGATTTCTATACTATCTTAATGTGCAACCATAAACTTAAAAAGCAACCGTGACATTTAGAACATGTTTTAAAAGTTTCTACAGAAAAATGCCAGCTTTCCAAGTATATGCAATGCATTTTTCATCTTCTCTATAGTGAATTAAATAATTGGTACACAAATGTGGCCTCTGATGTGAAAAAACTGCGGGTCACCCCCTCGCACATCTATCACCTAATTTAATTTGAAATCAAAACCACATAACTTTGATAAATAACTTCCCTAATTTAAAGGAGGGAGTATGAAATGAACCTCAGTTTTGAAAGTCTATTAAATTGAAAAATTTAAACAAAAGGAGGCTTTAGAACATTACTTGTTTGTACCCAAAGTCCAAACATTTTCCAATTTAGCCTTAAAAACGCTGATGGGGAAGCTAAAGCTCCAAATAACTTGCTCTAATATTTCTGTGTATCACAAGAAAACAGGGGAGCAGCTAAAAAACGAAGTAGTAACTATTGAAAATAACAAAGTTAACAACCAGTTGTGAAGGGGCTATAGCAGAAGGAGCACTGACTTTTCTAACTACTGAGATTTGGATGTGATGGAACAAAATCACTAAACTTGAAGATTAGTTGTAAATAAGCACCCGGTTGTAAATAAGCAGAGCTGTAGCTTGAATAACTGTTCACTTTGCTAAATGACTGTATCCACTTTATTATCAACTCTCCTTGATGTAGGCATTAAATCCAGTTTTGAGCATCACAGCAGTCTACTTCCCATTTTCATTACCAATGTCAAGCAGAACTTTCTCATTTTTAAAGTATCACTCTTTCTACTATAAATTTAGAACAGCAAAAGGCGTTACCAAGACAGTACTGCATTAGGATTTTAGCTAAAAAGGCACCTTCAGGGAGTTCGATAAGATGCAAAGACATGTCTAATAAATTCTACTGAAGGTTCTGACTTTTAAAATGAGGGAAAATGCTAGTGTAATTTTAGGCTTGAAACTTTAAGACATTCTTTCACATAGGAGTAAGTTTAATCTTGGGCATAGCTTCAAAGAGTTAGGTGGAGCTCCCTGATTCTTATCCCACTGAAGGGCCTTCAAGATGAGGCTCAGGATTTTTAAAGAAAAAACAATGTAGAACAGAGAAATACGATGGAAGCTAAAGATCTTAAAGATCTAGCTCCTTTTGCTACCGAAGGGGATTTCCAAGTTTTGTACCAGCTATAAAATTCTGATTATTCCCAAAGTCCCTGCAGAGTGTTCTAAAGTAGGAAGGCCAAAGAGAGCAAGTTTTTCTAAAGAAAGTGTTCACTTTCTAAAGAAAGTGTTCCCAAAAGAAGAAAAGGACACTCATTTTATAAGTAAATAAAAACAAATTTTTATCAAAGTGTTTATCTTCAGTGTTCCTTGTATTAACAGGACTTATTCCCAATGATATTACATTACTGATGTCATTTGTAGACAAACAAACAAAAAGCACCCAATTAAGAGAAAGTTATTTTTATTACTGAATGGTTTAGAAAGGAAATCAACACTTACTACATAGTTGGAAGGCAGCTAATATAGTCTATAAATTACACATTTCCTCAATTAAAAGATTCTGGTGCAAATACAATCAGCCAAAGGGCAATGTGAGAAAGAGAAAATCAAATTATGAAACTTTTTCTCTCCAGACTGGACCTGAAGGCCTCTTTTCAAGAGAGATCACTCCACACATTTGAACACAGGAGACTGAGGAAATCAATAGTACTGCTCAGGACTGCAGTAATAATAATAATAATCACAGAAACATAAATAACAATAGCAGCTACCATCTACTGAGTTGTTACTACATGCCAAGCACAGTGCTTAAATGCTTTCTGTGGATTACTTTACTTCAGTCTTATCACAATCCTATGAGCTAAGTAGTTAACACCCCCATTTTACAGATAAGAAAATTGGGACACAGGAAGGTTATATGACTCACTTTAACGTCAAACCCAGGTCTTATGTCTGTAAGAGTGAAGCTCTTTACCACTACACTATACGCTGTTTTCTTATAACTATTCATTGTACTAAAATTTCATTCCTTTTGTGAAGTTAGTATACTGTCAATTCCTCTTTTTCTGCTTTAGAGCTGTTATGAAAAATAGATCAGTTAATAAGCAGTTAACTAGACAAACTGTAAATATAAAATATTTACAGAGAAAAAAGAGGTGTGTTAGTCGATCAATGTAGAAACGTTCACTTCTTTATTCTGGTTTCTAAAACACATACCTATATACTGTATATGCAGATCTGTTTAGAAATAATTTATATTTGCCCATGAATTCCCGACTATTTAAAAATATATCCTTGGGCTTCCCTGGTGGCTCAGTGGTTGAGAGTCCGCCGGCCGATGCAGGGGATACGGGTTCGTGCCCCGGTCCGGGAGGATCCCACGTGCCGCGGAGCGGCTGGGCCTGTGAGCCACGGCCGCTGAGCCTGCGCGTCCGGAGCCTGTGCTCCGCAACGGGAGAGGCCACAACAGTGAGAGGTCCGCGAACCGCAAAAAAAAAAAAAATAATAAAATAAAAAAAATTTAAAAAATAAAAATATGTCCTATTGCATTGTTTTGCGTATTGGCAAAACTGAAGTTAAATAAAATATGAAAAATATTCTATTCTATTAAATATTCTATTAAACAAAGAGTTGAGAATTAACTGAGTCTTATATGTTCTTTTAATATGTAAAAATTCATGGTATATTACAACAAATCAATTATCACTAGGTTCAGTGAAAAGTCACTTTACTCTCGGTGTGTCACTTTACCATCTTCCCCATAAAACACTATAGGAAACAATAATCCCCTAGAAAGTATTTTATATTTCACTTGATACAAAAGGAGAGAGAAAACTGAGGGAGGAGCCCAAATTGCAAAACGATGTGAAAACAGCTCTTTATTCAGAGCCACTAGACCTTATAAAGCAGTTCTGCCCCTGGCTTTATCACTAACTCTGCTTCGTGACCATGTCACTAACTTAATTTCTGTGGGTTTGCTTTCTCCATCTGTAAAATCAGCGAGTTGAACAAGAGGATCTCTTATGATGTTCCAGTTCTATAAGTCTATGATTCTAAGCCAAAGGACTACTATTGATTGTTTTCTTGAATACTACAGGGTGAGTCACAATTTTCAGTGAAAGAACTATTCACTATCTTGGGCACAGGTATGGAAACTTCTAGCTGAGGATAAATTTCTGCCATAAGGTTAAAGATTAACAGGAAACAGACATTTTATCCAAATACACTCAGAGTGTTCTATAGCCTAATAGATCTGCTCATTAGGCAATATAGTTTTCATTCATTCTGTCCGCATTTTACATGTTACTCTCCCAGCTAAGCATAATCTGTCTGTATTTTTTTAACATCTTTATTGGAGTATAATTGCTTTACAATGGTGTGTTAGTTTCTGCTTTATAACAAAGTGAATCAGCTATACATATACATATATCCTGATGTCTCCTCCCACCCTCCCTATCCCACCCCTCTAGGTGGTCACAAAGCACGAGCTGATCTCCCTGTGCTATGCGGCTGCTTCCCACTAGCTATCGATTTTACATTTGGTAGTGTATATATGCCCATGCCACTCTCTCACTTCGTCCCAGTTTACCCTTCCCCTTCCCCGTGTCTGTATTATATCACTACCCAAAGAGAAATCACATGTACGTTTGAAAACCAAAATGTTAAGTTTGCAAAGGAAGGGCATAATTTTGTGTTTCAGGTCCTCGGTGTTTGCCAACATGCAGTGAACCAACTGTCACCAACATGTGAGATCTACCTTACCCAGTTGCATTAGGAAGTGAGGAAAATTATCAAGATCTGTGCCATGCTATAAGAGATAGCAGTGGGCCAGCAATCTAGCACCTAGCACCTAACCTAGTCAGTCAAAGGTAAAGATAAGCAAACTAATACTTGTAGAATGATGACTACTGGATACTAGGATCTATAAAGAACGCTATCACATAAGCTCTGTTTCACTAATGAGGACATTCAGACTGAGAGATTAATTTGGCCAAAGTCGCGCAGCTAGTAAATGATCAGGCCAGGATTTAAACAGGTTTTCAGACTTTCAGGCCACTCCTTTTAGTATTACACAGTGCTAAAGTAAGATGACTATTCAAATGGTAACACAGCTACAGTGACTGAACCCTTAACTGTTTAAGCAGTGTACAGAACAGAATGTACCCGTTAGGACCCAGGAGTGTACTTGAGAAGCTCTGCAATGGAATAGAAGGAGACACAAATGTCATTCTAAGATAACACCCTCCAGAAGAATGTAAATTATTTACAACCCAGTCCGTCCACTTAAGGGCAATTCAGAAAGCTCTGGGCAAGTAAATAATTCCACTTTTAGCACACTTTAAGACTTAAAGTCATACATATAATCAACAGGCAATGTGAATCATAGTGGAGGGCAAGTAAATGATCTTTCAGCTGTACCAAGACAAAGTGATGCTTTTAAAAAAATCTGCCTTTTGGTGGAATACTTACCACAGTTCGTCTATGATTGGTATAAGTGCACATCCAGGTATGCATATATAAATGTACCAGCTTCCAGAAAATATAAAAATAAGTTTTATCTGGCTCACTATATGAACATCTATTGAGTTAAAAAACAACTTACCTTAGATGAGACTATTCTATTATCACAAAATTTCTGTGCAATGTATGCTTCTGTTTCTGAAACTGGATGATTGCCAACAAATACTGTGCGTGTACCAACTCGTTTCTCTTCTCCAGCACACTGACCAAGAGAAAGAGGAAAAGTCAGTTTTCCATCACATTTCTCCATGCTTCTACCAAGCTCAGAATTCTTGTCTTAACATGTTTGGCTATTGTCTAGAGAGAGAGAGTAGTAGGGGGAGAGGAGAAAACCTTGTTAGGAAATTCAAACTCCACTAAGCTCTTAGTTGCTGACTTAGTGAAGATTATTAGTAAAAGTTTTGTTTGAGCCAACTGCTCTGAGGCCAACATTGCAATTCTAAATGTTTAAATTGAAGTAAGTATCCTAGAGAAACAGTATTTTTACTGCCAATCATTTTTCTTTCATCCACAGTCTCAACCATCACTATCACAGCAACATACTAACTTAGGAAAGGTCAGATTGGGAATATTTATTTTATTATACAACAACTATTGAGGACAACCTTTGTCAATTTCCTTACTAGACAGCAGAGTGCTCTAAACACAAAATAATTGCTTATAAATACACAGGAATATACTGAATAGAATGGCTGCCTCTATTAATGGAATGATCAACTATTTCTACAAAGAAAAGTTGTAATTGTTTGGCTTTACAAGGAAAGACATTCTTTTGTGATCTCTCAGAGGCGACTATCAAAAAGTCCCATTTCACACAATACAGCTCTAATGCCCCTTTCATATTTTTAAAAAAGAGGTTCATTGAATCTAGAAGTCGCAAGGTTGAGCTCCATTTTTACCTCACCCTTTTATTTCACTGAGGCTTCACTGTTTTCTTATCTTAAATCAGGATAATATACCTTCTTATATAAATCTGGGATAGTCTCTTTTGATGGTACTATTTTATCATGTTTGAGACAAGCATTTTTTTAAGTAAAAGGAAGTATGATAAAAACCAATATCCACTTATATATTTTCATTATTTTTTTAAAAAAAGATAATTATAATTTCCAACCTAAAATGTTTTAAAGTATGTAGCCACAAAGATTTCCCTTCAATGATCTATTTAAAGGTCAAAGATATAACTCTACTCCCAAAATAATCATTTTAAGCAAGACTACTTAGAGAGGTTGCAAAGTTCTCCAAATGTCTATGTTTGGATGTATTCCAGTCTGAATTTTCGTACCTCACATAGATATAGGGAAAATAATTTTTCAGATTAAAAGAACAAGAATTACCCTAAAATACAGATAAGACCTCTTGCCTCACCATTTTCATTTTAAGCTTATTAAATAATTATTTAGTGGGGTATTGCCTCCAAAATCCACAGGGAATCAATGTTAAATTAACTGAGATAAATTGAAGTAGGAGAGATTTAGCTTGTATATAAAGGATAACTTCTGGAAATCCACCCTGGCATGCGCTAAGGGAGCATTCAATCTATGGCAACCTGGAAAAAGTCAGTAAGTTATCAATGCTGGACAACATAGCTATTTACCTGCCTGCCCCAAGACAGGGCATTAGAACAACTGATTGTACCAGGTCCTTCGCATGCTAAGGGTCAGTGATTAACAGGTAAATTTTCAAACAGTTCCTGGAAACCAGTAAACAGTACCTTTACCAGAATGGTAACTATATACATTTTGATTCAGGGACTGACTTTGTTTGCAACTGTAATATACATGGTCTGACACAGGTTACTGAAAAGAGCACTAAATTTTCCATAATATCCTCTTTGCAAAAAGTAAACTGAAAGTGAATACACCTGCTTAAAAGTATACTTTATTCTGCTTCCCCTACCCTAGCTTTCTGTTGCACGTTACGGTCCCAATGTAGTCTCTACAACAGACCTGAACCTATATTATGTACCAATTTGAAGTACAGAAATTGTCAAGTCCATATACACACTACAATTTAAATCCTTTAATTTAATATTCACATGGTTGTTTAGTTTTCCACACAAGCAAGAAGTGGCTATAGAGTAAATAAGGAAGAGCTACCTTTCATGCCAGTTCTCAGATCATTCAACAAATGAAAACAGGGAAGAGGAAAAGAGGTAGAAGATCAGTGAAGCAGGATGTTTCCTGCACTGCCAATATAGATCGTTCTCAGTTAAGAGTGGCCACTTAAAACCAAACTGAACTAGCACTTCCCCAATTCTGAATTGTCTTCAACTTTCTTCTGTGGCAGATAACAACATTCCAAAGAACAAAAGGAAGGAACAAGCATAAAGCAATTTTTCAGGCACATATTTTTATGAATTCCGTGCATTTGCATAGCATTTAGTTTTACTAAGACCTTCCCCCATATATTACCTCTGATCTTTTTCAAGTAAGGCTTAAAGGACCTCTATCTCCATTAAATTGGAGAAAATGGATTGAAATTGCTGCGCAGGTTTGGGGAGGGGGAGAGGGGGATGGGAGATCTCAGCAGTGATCATTGTTAGATGTGGAAACAGGAACCCAAGAGAAGTTGTAAAATGTCCACTCCTGAGGATTTTTCAAAAAAGGGCAAAGTCTCCTCAGCTCAGGGGGGTTTGGGTTTGGAGCTGCCTGAGGACTGGGGGTGGGGTGGGGTGAAATAGATGACTTTTCAATGCCTGTTTTGGCCTAAAAATCTGATGAACCCGCAATTTCTGGTAGAATTTGCTGCAACCGTATAACGTTGTTTGGTTCACATAAAAATGGCAAAGCTGAACACATGTGTAAATTCACTGTAATTTTCCACCTGCTGCCAATGTAGAGTGTTAAAACAGTGGTTTTAGTTCCTGTGATTTTGAATAATGTAGGTGCCTTAGCCAAGGGAGAGGAACTCCAAGTTTGAATTATTAAAAAAAAAAAATTCCCACGTGGATGGCACACAGTGTAGTCTGGAGTGGGAGTGTACGATTCCTGCCACCTCATAATGAATTTTAATTCATTAGGAGTCCATCCTGTGTTGAAGTGCTTCCCATGCAAATGTTCTTAGGAACAGCATTTATTAAAACTGAAAGGTGCTAGCAACAATTCTATTTTAATGATACAGCATACACTACAATTAAAAGGGTGGAAAAATATTTAAAAGTGTATTTATAGTATATGAATTAACAGAGAAATCAATTTAATTTTCTTCTTCATGATAAAAATCACCCTTTTGTACTCTTGAATTATACCTCCATACTATAAACTGATTTTTTTCCCCCCTCCGGCATGCCGGCCTCTCACTGTTGTGGCCTCTCCCGTTGCGGAGCGCAGGCCCCGGACGCGCAGGCTCAGCAGCCATGGCTCACGGGCCCAGCCGCTCCGCGGCACGTGGGATCTTCCCGGACCGGGGCACGAACCTGTGTCCCCTGCATCGGCAGGCGGACTCTCAACCACTACGCCACCAGGGAAGCCCCTGAATATTGTTTTTTTAAAAAAGTAATTTATACCAAAACATAGTCTCTCAATAAAAACCAGAGTAAAATGGTACTGTTATTCAACTAGTACCATCTTTTTTTCTTAATTTACTTTATTGAAGTATAGTTGATTTACAATGTGTTAA
The DNA here is from genome assembly GCF_002837175.3 of Physeter macrocephalus. Taxonomy (NCBI): domain Eukaryota; kingdom Metazoa; phylum Chordata; class Mammalia; order Artiodactyla; family Physeteridae; genus Physeter; species Physeter macrocephalus. The sequence goes on from NC_041234.1 coordinate 109,946,605, forward strand.
TTTCTGCTGTACAGCAAAATGATTCAGTTATGCACATATATACATTCTTTTTCATATTATTTTTCATTATGGCTTATCAGAGGATATTGAATATAGTTCCCTGTACTATACAGTAGGACCTTGTTGTTTATCCATTCTGTATATAATAGTTTGAATCTGCTAATCTGAGGCAATGTATTTTGAGAAACTTTCTAAGAAGTCGTTTATTTACACAAGAGTCATAGCATAGATTGTTAACTCCTTAAGTTATTTAGGAACCATTTATGGATAGTTTGCTAGGTCCAATGGGAAATAAAATCGTTGATAATGTCAGCTAACATTTACTGAGAACTGATTTTGTGTTCTAAGTGGTTAATACGCAGTATCTCAAGACATCCTTACAGCTACGCTATGAGGTAGATACTCTTATTATACCCATGCCCCAGATAGCAGCAAAGAAAAAAATAAACAGCAGCCAAAGTGGAAGCACAGAGAGTCTTTGCCGCTTGCCCAGCATCACATTTCATAAGTGGTACGGTAGTCAGGACAATAAGGATTTTACAGTATTATAAGGAAAATGTATTACACATAAAAACATTTTAATAGAAAGTAAAAGCTTCTATGCATCATAAGAATTAAACAGAATGGTCAACTAGTACCATCTTAAAATCCTATGCCTTCTCTAGTCATAAACAAAGAAAGCTGCTGGAATTATAATTCATTTCTTGATTGCCTCTAGACCAGTGACTCAAAAAGAACTGAGGGAAAATTGAGACCTTAATACAAGACTGTCATTATGAAAGCTGGCACAGGTTCTGAAACAGAGCTCACCTCCCCATCCATTCCAGGTGTTGGCAGACTTAAATTTATCACTTAGTCATAGATCAGTGGTTCTTAAGTCTGGTCACACGTTGTCTTTAAACATAATACCAATGGCTGGGTCTTTTATTTAATATTTAATTTAATTTTTCTCAAAGCTCCCCAGGTGACAATTCTAATTTGTAGCCAGGGCTGAGAATGACTGCCACAGAACCTCTCTCTTTGAATTAATGATTGACCTTAACTAACATCCTACAAGTTTTTAGTACACCAGCCACAATCCTACACTTTTTAATTAAAATAGTTTAAATAATTGGCTTTTCAAAGTATAAAAAAATACAAATAACCATCAAATAGCAACCCCTCTGACCATTTTAAGCTGCTCACAAAATGAGATTCTCCTTCAATACTCATTTTGCATGTGGCTAATACCCATCAATTATTCAGATCAATGATAATGAAAATTACAGGCCCTGAAAACATGCAAAGCTACTCAGGTTATCAGCAAATAATCATCGATGTCATCTCCAACAATCACAGCATTACTTTTATTAATCATCAGACTGCTCTTTGTGAGTTACTAAGGAAGTAAGAGGACAGCTCTCCTTATCGGTGGAGAGCTCTTCCACATCTGTGGATTCAAGCAACTTCAGATCGAAAATATTTTGGGGGTGGGGGGAGATCCAGAAATTCCAAAAAGCAAAACTTGAATTTGTCGTGCACCTAAAAACTACTTACATAGCATTTACATTATACTAGGTATTATAAGTAATCTAGAGATGATTTAAAGTATATGGAGGATGTGCATAGGTTATATGCAAATACTATGCCATTTTATAGGACTCAAACATCTGCAGAGGGTCCTGAAATCAATCCCCTGCAGATACTGAGGGACGACTATATTTGCTCAAAAATGAACAAAAAATCCTTATTAATAATCTGAACACTTGGCAATGATTTAAAACTGTTCTCCACATCCCAGCCCCAAAGCTATTTTCTTCTCTGAAGCACTAGTATTTTTGAACATTATAATCAGTCTTTAAAAGGCCAAAAGAACTCAAAATTGAAAGAAAGAGCATTTCATCAAAATTTCAGCATTTCTGTACTAAGGTTGGAAGGCGGGGTGCAGAGAGAGCACTACAGTGCCAGGCAACATTTCCGGTGTATTAAGCTTCCTGGTTAAACTTGCCATAATGTATTCAGTGGTCAAACTGCTGAGGTTTCTAAGCCCATCCCATTATAACAAGCCAAGAAGAATAATCTTCATGTGTAATTTACAGTCATAACTCTAAAACGAGCCTTAAAAACTGTACTTTTCTGACTTTGCTTTTCCTGCATCTTCTTTAGTGATTAAGCTGTCTCTCCTTTACTAGAGGTAGTGAAGCAAGACCGAGCCAGGGCATTTTGTCTTCTTGCCTTTAAAGCTTAATTATGGTTATATTAACCGAAACTCTCAAACACCTGATCAAAACACAACTGAAAAAAGAAAACAAAAGGAAAAAAACAAAAAAACCAGAACTGAATATCCAAAGTACATCCCTAGACACGAAGATAGTCTCTAGGCAGGCATAACCCGATGGCAGCACATTTAATTGAATAGAAACTCCTATAGGAAATGGATATTAAGCATCACAAAAAGCACCTAAATCAGCAAGCACAATGCTGAGGAAAAAGCAGTGACCCTGAGGACTTGGATAAGAACAATGCCATGTTTGGAAGCTCAGAGTGAGGCTATCATTATCTAAATGTGATCCACTGAGCAGTTTAATTTCACCAGGAACAATCAATTCTAAGTGTTCCCACTGTGATCCCCTCCCCACTATGCCATCACGCCCAAGGACCTCAGGGCTACAGAAATGTGGCTCTAAAGAAGAAATGCAGCTTTCTCACAGGATGGCTATCAGAGAGTAGACAGATCAAAAATGCTGTAAGCAGTTAGTGATTCAAGAGTCTAACAGGAATTATTTTTTTTAATGATTCAGAGATTCTTCCATTTATAGAAAGTAATCTCAGACTCTCAAGATTCAGGCTGGGGCTCAGGAACTCCACTTTACTTGGTAAAAGTATCTCTCCTAAGGCAAACTTAACTCGAGATGAACTGAACATGTCTACAAGGCCTCAGAAGTTACTTTTCACTTTCACTACCCATATCTACACACCACCTTGCATTCCCAACACTTACCAGACTTAAAAAATCTAACTAGGGAGATACATAACTTCTAAGGATAGGAGCAACAGTGAGGCTGACTGACATGCCAGCCACGCATTCACCACAGCCCTCAGGAAATGGATAAAAATACACATGCAAATAGAAAGCAAGTATAAAGAAGGCCCCAGGACCTCAAAGCCCAACCTGGCTGAAAAAAAGAACAGAATAAAATACAGATCACAAACCTCAGAGGCAGGAGGGAAAGATGGGACCCTCTGCATACTGACACACGAAAATTTGCTCACACAATGGCAGCTAAATCACAGAGAGAACGCTGCAGATTCTCACGCTATTTGTACCAACCCCTGTGATTCTTGTAAAGTTTCCCAGAATTTGGGAAGACAGCCAGTTGGGGCTGGCAAGTTTGTGTACGTCCAAGGGAAGTGCTAGAAGACTTGGTCTGCTCCTTTAAGACTTTGAAGCAGCACTCTGGTGGGCTGGCCTCTATTATTAAGCCATTTGACATCTTTTTTGTTACTCTTCTCCAAAGACCCGATTTGCCTCTGTAACTTTTGATTTTGAAGTATCATCATTTTAAAACATTCGTATCTTATAGCACACAGCATTTTCTCCTCATCTTGTAAATTCTTTTCTGACCCATGCCTATAGTAAATGGACCAATGTAATATGTGAGGCTAAAAATCAAACTTTTAAGAAAAGTTCAATTGAACTTTTACTTCTAAGCAGGTAAACAGTATAACAGGAAGAGGTATAATCTAGGTGTTCACTGTGATACACTAACCCCCTCTCCCCGGTCCCGTAAGAGAGTATCGGTCATAGCATACACTGAAGCTTCAAAAATGTGTTCAGAAATATATATAAGACCTAAGCAGATGGTTTTTGTGGCAAAATCCCTTAGGGCTGGAAGATTTTCCTACTTTTTACAGATGTCATAGGTAGGAAAATTTTATCTCACCAGCAAACAGTAATACCTAACAATGGCAAGGGAAAGAACCACTGGTTATTAGGGTGAAAAATGTCTTTTTCAATATAAGAGACAAATTCTCAGCCAAAAATCTTTCTAGGTCATCAGAGAATTTTTATTACAGTATAAGAAGAGATAAACTGGCTAGAAGAAAAAATATATTGTAAAAGAGGTGTCTGATGTCCTGAACAGAGTTTTATCTCCCATTTTAGTGATAGCACCGTTATTACAAAAGTGACAGTAAGTTTCCTAGAAAGGTCTAGCAGTTCAAATATATGCTGGAGCATGTCCAGTGAAGCCAATGAATCCAATTTTTTTTCCCCTGGAATTGTTAAACACCACACAGAAAGCAAACTAGCTAGAAAAAAATGTCCAGGTTATGATTAGTTTAAATAGCACATCCAGGCTATACCTTTTTTAAAAATATCCCCAACAAAAGAGGTAGGTAAAAAACAAGTTTCCATTGTGGAACATGGCTGAGTTGAATAAGCAAAGAAAACAAGGGGGAGGGGCCTCACAAAAGGTAGCCACTTCTTCAGTGAAACATTTCTACCCTTCCATTCAACCACATCCTGGCCAACTTCTTGGCTCAAATTACTATGTCCTAAAGAAAAGTCTGTTCTTGGAAAAGGAATCCTCCCTATAGGTGAAGGCTTTTAGGGCAAGGTTTGGAGGGAACAGGAGAGGCAATAAAGACATGACCCTTGGAAATACTATTGATACCTATATTTTCTTCAATGTGAGACCCGGGGAACCTCAATTTCCTTAACAGTAAAAAAAAAAAAAAAAAAAAAAAAAAAAGGTCAAGTAACAAAAAAGACTGCTTATAGTAAGATTAAAAAATAAAAAATAAAAAATAAAAAGTTCTCACTGAAAATTCACCCACATTAACAAACAATAAAGACATGACCCTGGGAAATACTATTGATACCTATATTTTCTTCAACGTGAGACCCGGGGAACCCCAATTTCCTTAACAGTAAAAAAGAAAAAAAAGGTCAAGTAAAGACTTAAAAGACTGCTTATAGTAGGATTAACAAAACACCCAGAGATCACTTTAAAGGACTTGAAAGGCTATCCAGGTGAATAAAGGATGGCGCTTGCTGACAGGTAAATATTAAATAAATATTAAAACTCCAGAAACAGAACCAGGCAATGGCCTCACATAATTCAAGTGTACATATTTTATTTAAAGCAAGAAAGTTTCTGGCTCTACAGAAGAGGCATACCCAATCCTGAGGCTACTCTTATCCAAGGGGGCAGGATGAGTTATGGTCCACTGACAGAGAGCACTTGGTGTTCAAAACATTGTTCACGAAGAGGACCAGAGTTGGCCAGCAAGGCTGACGGGTGGTGTGTCTGGAAGCAAGTGAGGGCCACTCAAAGAGTCCCCTGAAGGCTGTTGTCCATAACATATGCCATTAGTCCTTTGGAACTGATGATCTGACACCATGTGAGTAAAATTAGGAATTCATTTCTCCCTTTGTGGCAGAGCACACGGTCATTTGGGAACTGTACTGGAATTATTTACATTGTTTCTAAATCACCCTTCTTTCCCCCCGAAGGCTTTGGATTCGAAGCTGGTGTACACTATCAACACTGGGTGCTGCTATAAACTTAACAGGTGACCTGTTTGTAATTATCCCTAAAACATGCTTAAAAGAAACATTAAAAATTAACAATATGTTTGAAGTATAATGTATAACCTTCAGAACAGTGAGCACAGAAAGAAAAGCACATGAAATAACTATTAAATAATGGCTTGTATGTAAATAAAATTGGTTTGGTTTGCAAAATTTTAATATTTGGCCTTTGAGTACTGCCAACTAGGAATGCCACACAAAGATGGACTAACAAGGACTTCCCTGGTGGTCCAGTGGTTAAGACTCTGTCTGCACTTCCACTGCAGGGGGCACGGGCTCCATCCCTGGTGGGGGAACTAAGATCCCATGTAAAAAGATGGACTAAAAAGAATATCAGAATACTCCATTCACTGTTTCACACAATGCATTACATGGAACAAGTTAACAATGAGGTTCCTTAGAGAAGTGGGGAAGGCTGCTCCTTACCCCTCCTGCTGGCTGTTCACAACAAATATTCATATAACAAATGCTCTAAGAAGTCTTGCAGTAAAGAAACCTCTTTATCTTTATGTAAGTCAGCATCTCCCATAGAACTCTTTTTTTTCAACCCAAGGAAGATCCAGTGACATCAGATTCTGTAAAACATGGTTGAGCAATGCTACTCTGATATATTTCTTACCTCACCACAATCAGCTATAGTGGCAAAGCATTTAAGGGTATAAGGTGAGATAATTGTTAAATTTGTGACAATTTCTCTCCCTGTATGCCAAAAATAGATAAGGAAAATTAAGTGTTTGGCCATGATCCCAGGTGTATGCTTTTGCTTCTAAGGCTTAATTATGAGAAGCAAGAAACTAGGAGATCTTGGTTCTAATTGCCTTCTACTACAGATCGGTCTGTGTGTGTATTAAGTCCCAGAATTGGTTTCTTCAGAGGTAACTTGAGGAGAGCTTGACTAAATTATCTGATCTGAGAGGCTGCAGGGGAATTGGGGGCCAGATTTTCTTCTAGCAATAAAATTTGAAATGTGGTTTTGTTTGCTGTATCATTCACCACCTGTTTCAGCCTGGACCAAAAAACAAACAGAAAAAGAACCCCCCCCCAAAAAAACCCCCCAAAATAAACAAAACCAAACAAACAACAAAAAAACCCAAAAAACCCAAACAACTGTTCAAGGGTCAGGGAGAGACTACCTGTTTGAGGATAAAGAATAATTTATAAATCAATACACATGAGAAGATAATCTATTCAGGATGAAATTTATTTATAAGCTTCAAAGTAGACAAGAAGGGAGAAATAAAAGAAACACTATGAAAAATTACAAAGACCAGGGAAAGGCTTCAGGGTGCTAATTTTGGTACACTAGAAGGTTCGTTCATTGGCTCTTTGGGGCTTTAAGGATGCCCATTTAAAGCACCACAGTGTCAATTTATTTAATGGTAACGTTCAGATGTGAAAAAATGAATGCCTTCTCAAATGTGCCTGTTACCCAAGGGAAACAGTTTATTCCTCTGATAAAATCGAATGAAATTTATGTCCTGGCACCCAAGGTACAAACAACTTCAAGTTAAAACAGGTTAGGATTAACTGCCACAAGTGTAATTAAAAAAAAATAATGAACCACTTAGAATTACAAATTTTAGTTGTACAATAGGTTTTTTTTTGTTTGTTTGTTTGTTTTTTGTGGTACGCGGGCCTCTCACTGCCGTGGCCTCTCCCGTTGGGAGCACAGGCTCCGGACGCGCAGGCTCAGCGGCCATGGCTCACGGACCCAGCCGCTCCGCATGTGGGATCTTCCCGGACCGGGGCACGAACCCGCGTCCCCTGCATCGGCAGGCGGACTCTCAACCACTGTGCCACCAGGGAAGCCCCTACAATAGGTTTTTGATATAAAATGAAACACACGCAGTGATTTAAAACCACTTGAAAGAATTTTTATTAAAGCAAACACATTCAAAATGTATGACTTCTCAAAAACAAACACTACTCACACTAAGGTCATACCACCCCCAAACCAAACAATTTTGTTTTGTTTTGTTTTTTACCAAATAGGACAAACAATAGTTTGAGATTCTATTCAAGTATGATTGAAAATAGCAATGGGATATTTCCAAAACACACATGGGGGTATCTAGAACAATTATAAGAATTTACAGCCAACATTAAAATTACCTGGCAAGCTCTGAACAGGAAAAATGCTTTCAGCTAAATCATGAAACAGCATAGCAGTTGTAGCATTAAGCGACTGAGTCAGTGGAACACAAGCTGATTAGTCATGACCAGTACTGGATAATTAAATGTTCGCAAAGACTCAATTCTCCTGATTGCAATGCATTTCACTCTACTTCATGTTATTATTAAAGGCATGTATGTATGCAAATGTGTTAATGTGTTTCTGAGTCCATTCTTACTCTACTTTGTGAACTCAGATATGATATAAAACTTTCTAAATGTTGACAATCAGAAAATAATCACAGCATTAGTTAAGGGTAGAAAAATGGCAGAAACTGAAAGCATGGAGATGGCCCTCAAAGGCTGGAAATTAAAGTGCACTTGCGTTTTTAAGCATTATTAATGAGGGCCAATTATGGTGGACTGATGACTCTGGATGGGCAGGAATAATCTGAGTATTCCAAGATATTCTGTTTACATCCCTGTTTGGTTCTGAGCCATTTGCTATAGTCTCTGCCCAAGGCCAAATGCAAGCAGGTACATCTACTCCCTGGGAGGAGGCGTTCAACTTTAAAAAAAAAAAAAAAGGAAAAGGAGAAAAGTACAAATGTGTCAAACTGAAAGAACATTAGCTGTGATGAGAACATTCTGCTAAAAGACTGCATGGGGCTTCCTCATCATTCTCAATACAACTCTCAAAAGACACCTCCAAAGAAGAACTTTTAAGCAACACATATATTCTAGAAGGAAGAAATTTCTTTAAATGTCAGATTACTCCTTTAGACCTCATCTTCGATCCTAAAGAATGATGGCAAGAGGAAAAGGTGGGATTCTCCTAATAGCTGCAAGCCTTTCTTAGAAGGCAATGTACCAGAATGATGCTGGACACAGATTTTATGGATTTAGAATCCAGTTCAGTCCAGTGTGCCTTTGAGCTTCACTACAATTTTTCATAATGTTGAGCATCAATGTGATGAGGTATCAAAGAACGAGATGTTCACTGCAAATAAGGGGTGGTTCATTCATGCATTTTATTTCATTTTATTTTATTTTATTTTGTGGTATGCGGGCCTCACACTGCTGTGGCCTCTCCCGTTGCGGAGCACAGGCTCCGGACGTGCAGGCTCAGCGGCCACGGCTCACGGGCCCAGCCGCTCCGCGGCATGTGGGATCCTCCCAAACCGGGGCGCGAACCCGGTTCCCCTGCATCGGCAGGCGGACGCGCAACCGCTGCGCCACCAGGGAAGCCCATTCATGCATTTTAAAGATGAACTCCTTCTCAGATGGCTAGGCTTTAAAACAGCTATGGAAAATAAAAAGTATTGATGAGGATGTAAAGAAAATGAAATCCTCGTACTGGTAGGAATGCAATAACAGCTCAGCCTTGGCGGAAAACATTTTGGTGGTTTACTAGAAAACTAAGCAAATAATTACTATATGAGCCAGCAATTTTATTCCTACTTATACACCCAAAAGAACTGGAAACCAGTGCTGAAACAAAAACTTGTGCATTAATGTTCATAGCAGCATTATCTACATAGCCAAAATGAGGAAACAACCCAAATGTCCAACAACTGATAAATGGGTAAACAAAATGGAGTACTGCAGAATATTACTCAGCCATAAAAAGGAATGAACTACTGATACATGCTACAACATAGGTGAACCTCAAAACATTACGTTACATGAGAAGCTAGACACAAAAGGTCACATATTGTAGGATTTCATTTATATGAAATATTCAGAATAGGTAAATCTATTAAAATAAAAAGGAGATTGGTGGTTGCCAGGAGCTGGGGAGAGGGTGGAGATGGGGGGTAACTACTTAACAGGTATGGAGCTTCCTTTTGGAGTGATGAAAATGTTATGGACCACGATCGAGTTGATGGTTTCACACCATGTGAATGCACTAAATGCCACTGAATCATTCACTTTAACATGGTTAATTCTGTTATGCAAACTTCACCTCAAAAAAAGAAAAGTTGGGGCTTCCCTGGTGGCGCAGTGGTTGAGAGTCCGCCTGCCGATGCAGGAGACACGGGTTCGTGCCCCGGTCCGGGAAGATCCCACATGCCGCGGAGCGGCTGGGCCCGTGAGCCATGGCCGCTGAGCCTGCGCGTCCGGAGCCTGTGCCCCGCAAAGGGAGAGGCCACAACAAGTGAGAGGCCCGCGTATCGCAAAAAAAAAAAAAAAAAAAAAAAAAGAAATGTTAACACGCTTGCTTTGTAGCAGGTCACAAGGCTTAATATGATATTTATTAAGTCCCTACTATGTGCAAGACACTGGAGATAGAGTGATGAATAAATAGAAACATTCCTTGCCTTCATGGAGCGTACAGTGTAGTGAGGGAGACAAGACATTAATCAAGTACTTATACAAATCAGCTAAGTGCCAAGAATGAGAGCTGTGTAGTATTCTGAGAGCTGACCCAGCCATGACCACACAACAACCACATACAGCACAAGCCTGATGATATTGCTCCTCTAGTCCCTGCTTTAATAAGTTTCCCCCTGACATTAAAACTGAAAACTAAAATCCTTCCTCTGACCTGCAAGGTCTTGCACAGTCAGGTCTTTTCCTCCCACTTCTCCAAGCTCTCCTGAAGACTCTCCTCCTTGCTTACTCTGTTACAGCCCATTGGTCCTCTTTCCATCCCAGGTGAGCTCCAGGTGCCTTCCTGCCCCTGGGCTTCTACTCCATTGCTTCCCTCCACTAGAATACTCTTCCCTCTTCTCTTTACCTTCTGGTAACCACCCTTCAGATCTCTCAACTGTCACTTCCTCACTAAAGGCTTCCCGATGGCAACTCAAATCAAGAGAGACCAATAACCCGTTATCCGAAATCTGTGTCTGCTACAGGGAATTTACAATGAGCAAAGCAAAGCAAGAAATCTCAATTCAACTTTTCGAAAAGCCATTAACTCCAAGTCTCCTGAAAATTCTCCTCAAACATTCCTGTCAACATTTAACCAAAGAAATCCTTTATGAGTTCCCTGACTTTGCATAAAGTGAATTTTTTAACCTTCTGATTAGTTGCAGTAAAAACAAGGCAGTTATTTTGACAATAAGAACCTTGTATAGTCTATTGACACTAACTCATTAAACATAATTTAATGCGACTGGTTATTGTGATGCCTTGTTAATTGATTTATATACACTTCAGACCATTTTATCCTGAGCAGTATTCAGGTTAATCATTTCCCGTTGATTAAACGGTTGATTAAAAATGGTGGTTATGGTCATTTTTATTAAATAAAAAAAACAGGCATCAGTCCAGGAATATAATCCTCAACGTAATATTGTTTCTGTGAAGAAAATCAGGTGAGATTTATATTACTTTGACTTCCATGAATATAACCTGCTAGAGCATACAAGGACAAGTTGAAAAGGTTTTCAGGAAGGCCCATCACCCAGCTAGTGTGCACTATGGAAAGAGGCTAGGAACACGGCAAACACAATTCAAATCAGCGAGCCACGCGCTGTTCTCTTCTCAAGTCTATCTCATTTAATAATCATAAAGTGGGGCAAGGCATTTTGTACAGCACTGATTTCTCTGCAAGCAGAGCAGAGGAATATCACCGACCTATAGAAAGTTCCACACAAAAAAGACTCTGCTAGGGAATTCCCTGGCTGTCCAGTGGTTAGAACTTAGTGCTGTCACTGCTGTGGGCCCGGGTTCAATCCCTGGTCGGGGAACTAAGATCCCGCAAGCTGTACAGTGCGGCCAAATAAAAAAGGCTCTGCTAAAGCTGTCAAAGGACATTTAAACAATATAACGTTACCCCTGTGCTTTCTGGAAGTGAAAATAAATGGCATTTTAAAAATAACATCTCGGGGCTTCCCTGGTGGTGCAGTGGTTGGGAGTCCGCCTGCCGATGCAGGGGACACGGGTTCGTGCCCCCGTCCGGGAGGATCCCACGTGCCGCGGAGTGGCTGGGCCTGTGAGCCATGGCCGCTGAGCCTGTGCGTCCAGAGCCTGTGCTCCGCAATGGGAGAGGCCACAGCGGTGAGAGGCCCGCGTACCGCAAAAACAAAAACAAAAACAACTCAATGATTAACAGATACTATTTATTTGTACACACATTTGACATAACAGTAACGACACTTGCACAAAGTGTTTACTAACAAATGAGTAAAACGATATCATGTAATTAGCACCACTATTTCTTGGATCATAGCTTCCAGTCTTAAAGAGCACTATGGGGAAATCAACACAAAATTGAGATACCCCACTCCACGTGGAAAATGAGACTCATTTTTTTCTTCCCTGGTAGTTTTCACCCACACCACTAAATGTTTATAAATTTGAAATGCCAGTTCATGACTTAAGTCTAATCCCTACTAAGATCAAGTCGTTGTTTGGTCACAGCAAACACCTCCTGCTCCGAGAGACCCTCCCAAAGGGTGGGGTGTGTGAGGGGAGGGCTGTAGGTTGAAATGGCTGCGGGTACAATGGGCTGGGGAAGAAAGTGATTTGTTCAAACGCAACTCCAAATTAGAAGAATTAAACTCAACGTTCAAGAGCAGCACAGCTGTAAGGAAAATCTCTCCTTTCATCAATATTCAAAAAACATGCAAGAGAATTTTCTCCCTTCAGTTTTTGTTATTCCTACGCTGAGACTACAGTAAAGCTTTTGTAGAAAAACAACTCAAATACATAACAAGTGGTATATTTCAATCACAAAAATTGCCGCTTACCAAAATTTTTAGCTTCACCGATAGTAGAAAAGGCAAAAAAATTTTTAATGAGGTTTAAAAATATTTTATACACAGACCATTTTGCAATGGAGCTGACAAATAATGGAACCTAGTAAGACGATTTTTTTTTTTAAGTGCTGATTTCCCTAGGGAATATCCTTCTTTCCTCCTAGTTCCCCTAGCTATGTTCCTGGGACTGAGAAATCTCAGGTTATAACTCAAAGAAGAGGAGCCCATGGCTCACCAGGCCCCCACATATCTTGCCTTGTCCAGGGTGCATGAGCAGGTTTTAAGCTCCATACCCTTTACCTGCCCTCCAAGGTTACCAGTCTTGCCCTTGCCACCCTGCCAGCCAACAACTCTCCCCGCCTTCTTTCACTCTTTCACCTTTTGCCATTGTGGGAGACCATCAGTTGGCAAGCAGGGGCAGACTGAAGTAAAGCTCAATCACTTAGCTCCTTTTTCCTGTACTCCACCTCTCACTGACCTCTGAGCTAGGGCTGCACCCCAGTTCCTGAGATACAATCTCATGGACTGACAGAAAGAACAGAAGTAGGACATAAGTGAAGGAAGCACAGAAATACATTTGCAGCACACTGCTAAGTAAACAGAAGGAGAAAGGAAGAATAGGGGTTGCTGAAATGCAGAGGCTGACTAGGGCCAGGTAGAGTTAGTTAGTCTAGGAAGAGTTCCAGATTAACACATGTCCAAGCCTTGGGTAATTCTGGCCTCTTCTAATACAGAATATGATCCAAATCATTAAAAAACCTACTGTGTATGTCACATGTGCCATGCTCCAAAGCTAGAATTTGGATACAGTGACAAAAGAGAATTTTATTTTCAGTTATACACTGTGCTTGGTTTCAGGGCTTCTCTAACGCAGCCTGACCTTGTCTACACATTCTAACTACATTCTCTACTACTAGTCCCCCCCGCAAGAAGGCTCTGCTCTCAGCAAACTGGCATCTCTCCTCATTTTCTCTCTAAGTATCCCAGTTTATCCCCAACTGCTGCTCTCCTGGACTGGAATTATCTGCATCAATCTCCTTGAAAAGTAAACTGAAGGTTCAACTATGCCACATTCAGCAACCTCATCTAAGAGACCCTGTAACATATGAAGGGCTGTAGATACATAAAACTGACAAACCTTTACAAATTGACTTTCCCCTCAAGGCGATTAGCCAGTGATTCTTGGAGCTCCGTGTCTCATTCACTTAGTATACATTTGGGACTTGCTTCCTCAATAAAGATAAGCAACACCTCAGTGTATGTTATAAGCAGATGAAGAATTCTATAGCTGGATAGATGGAAGGAAGGATGGATGGATGGATGGATGGATGGATGGAGTGATGGAAGGATTATGGACAAACAGCTATGGCACACTCATCTGATTCAACCAGCATGGCTCCAAAATCAGAGTATCATTTACAGCCATTTGAGATTACCAAGGATCACTAAGTGATGACCTGAGATGAGAATAAAGTTTGATCAAGGGTAGTGTCTCAAAGTTTAACTGTATTATAAATATCTTCTAATGGGTATATTTTTGATGCTCAAAAATCAGAGGCACTCTGACATTTGCCATTCTAATGGCCTTCTTTCAGAAACCCTGGCAATTACCAGGTTGTTTCAAAGTGGTCATACAAGAGATGGTGAGGAAGAGGAGCATACTGGCTGAGTGCGTGGGTTCTGGAGCCAGATGTCTGGGTTCAAACCCTGGTTCTGCCACTTACTACACCTAAGTGACCTTGGCCAATTTCCTTAACCACATTATGTCTCAGTTTCCCTATCTGTATAAATAAGGATGACGTTGATGATGACTTACAAGGCAGTTGTGAGGCAGTGCCTTCATACAGTAAATACTCAAAAAATGTTAGTTGCTTTCATATAGCACAGTGAAATAGCAAATTCCTTTGCTGCCACTAACTAGTTGCTTCCAACGCAGATTTTAAAAAAATATCTGTGTAAAAAATTGTAATCCTAATACAAATAATTGAAATACATCTGTAGGGTTATTACACTTGAAGCGCAGTGGCACAAATGAAATCAACACATTTTCTTAACTAGAATAAAAACAGAAAGATAACAATCTTCATAAAACTGAAAGAAAAAGGAGGCACACTGCAAAATCCAAATGATCATGAGTATTTCCTTAAATGAACTATGCCACGTTGACCAGATACTATTTACTTAGCACATTATGACAGAACAGTTCTTTGTGACTTTACTCAGGACTTCAATATAGTTCATTAGAAATACTTGCAAAAAAGGATCTAAAGCCAACTTCAGATGGCTTCTCAAAGGTTATGGCACACTCATTTAATTAAACCGGACTGACTCAGCTTGAGGGTTGGAATCTGGGGAGTATCAGCAAGTGGAGGGCTCTGGGTTAGGCACTAGGTCGGAGGCAGAAATAACCAGCATGTGAAATTACATGTACAGAACTATGAGAAGGCACAGGCTCGGCCCTGCAACACCTGCAATGTCGGGGAGGCTGGGCGCCCAGAGGGAGGGGTAAGTGTGCACACAGGCAGGCAGCACCCTGACTAAAGGGGACAAGAAGGTGGTCAGAGCAGCGAGTAGCTCTGGACAAAGAGAGGGTCATAGGTTTAGATCTGGAAACAGTTGGCCTCTACCTTCTACCGTTGTTTCCAAATCAAGTTAAATAGTATGTGCATTGGGGCTTCGGTATTTGTCAAATCTTCTAAACCCAAGGACCATCCCTTCTTTTTATTGAAACAAGTATTTAAAGAGCCTCGAATGAGCCAGGCCCAGTGATAAGCATCATTCCTGAGCTAAACTCAGTGGCTTATTCCCCCAGAAAGCCAACTCTGAGGCTCAGTTCCCCCTCTCCACGTCTCTGTTTTCCCATTCATAAAATGTGGCTCCCAGCTGGTGTCCCAGCAGCAGTGGCCCCTTGTTTGATTTTAGTGACCAGGGGGCAATGTGGGACAGAATGCAATTAGGAACCCCTCTAGAGCCTCTGCTTTTAAGAGGTTTAGAAAAATCGCCATAAATGTTTCTGCTTTTTTCATGAATGTGTTTCTTAATGTTAAATGTTAAAGCAATTTCTTTGTAATATCAGGACAGGTCGGGGATTTCTGAGAGAAAAGTGTGAGTATATGAATGTAGGGGGAGGGGAGCTGTAGAGGGGGTCTGAATATAGTCAGACCCTTGATGGGCCTAAGACTAAGTGCAAACTATATCAGTTAGAGTTTCTAAACAAGGGAGTGCTCAATCAAGTTGACAGATAAAATACTCTAAAAGACATTTCAATACTGTAGCCACCTTTCAGGAACTACTGCCTCTATCCATAATTCCCTCTATTTAAGGCCCAAGGCAATCTTTTCCAACTAACTGTTCTTAGCAAGAGAACACTGATTAATTCTCCGCTTTTCTAAGTTTTCATCATTATTACAACTAAAATCTTTAAAAACCTTTGGAATCACTGTTAAAACATGCTTATGCTTGCCAAATACTGTCCCATTCGTTTTTGATATGTTTGAATGGATTTGCTTTGGGAATAATTAAAGCTTAAGAAAGAAACTCCCTCGGCAAAAGGAAAGTTGTAGACCACTCTAGAGATTGCTCAGACTCTTGTGTGAGAATCTCCATCATGTAAACTTCATTATAAATCTTCTGATTTTAATGTGATCCTCCAAAAGAAAGTTTGCTTATACATTTAAAGTTTGCTTATACATTTATATTTACATTTCTTGACCCTAAGAAACAGTGACTCTTGCAAGAACACAGATAACCTCTAGCTGTTAACTGGTATATAACAAACTGGAGTAAGATTTGTTAAGGGTTTTGATTTTACTAATGTCTATTTGTTTCCAACATAGTGAACACTTGATTTACTTCTTAAATAATCCACACACACACACCCCAAATTCCAAACAGCTAAATTGTAAGATTTTGTGGTGTCAGTGGCTATAAATCTCAGTAATAATCACCTCTGGACTTGGTTTAGTAGATTGGAGTCTATCTGATAATCAGGATTAAACAGCTAATCAAAACTGGCTTTGTAAATGTTTAAGTAAGGTTGGGTTGAGCAATTGTCTGCAGCATAATGCAATCCACCATGTCATTCCTACTGTTTACTTTTGCCATCTTTTTTCTTTTCGTTACAAATAAATAAGTAGATATATTTATTTAGATGAATAAACACCCAGCCACCCAGTTACTATAGTGAAAGCAGGATTTGGGCTCTGATGGTGACCATAAAATACGAGGAAGAAATTCCTTTATTCACTCCTGGGAATAAACATTAAAAATTTTTAAAACAGTAACTATGTGAGGTGATGGATGTGTTAACTAACTTTAATGTGACAATCATTTCTCAATGTATACATATGTCAAATCATTATGTTGTACACCTTAAACTTACACAATGTTGTATGGTAATTATATCTTAATATAGCTGAAAAAAACACAAAGTAGAAAAAATCAAATAAGTATATTATAACTAAGGATTTTGGCTACACTTCTAATACAGCACATTCATTGTTACAGTTTCTATTTTGCAGGAAGTAGACTCACATTAGTTAAAATAAACTTTGGGGTTTGGGGTAGGAAGCACGTAACCTAGAACTCTAGTCAGGCTCAGACCCAGACAGCATCTGCAGAGGGAAAGAATTGGTGGGAGCAATTTCCAGGTATACCTGTGACACACTGAACCATTCACATGGCATTTCCGGCAGATTTTTACAAAAAGAAAAGGGGGGGGTGGGACCCCAAATCTAATCACTTCAACCCATGACTCTCATCCAACTTGCCACCCTCATCCTTATTCTCATGCTGCTCTGTGCTTCTTTCCTCCACCCCAAATTCATGATGCCACCGTTCCCCTTCCCCCGCTCACTCTTAACTCAGTGATTAAACTGTGCCCTGCACAACCTGCCATCCTTGTTAACCAAACTCTCTACCTCCTTAACATCAGAAAGCCTTCCCTACAAACACCTGCCTTCCCTAAGACTTAGCTCTCTTCTGAAGACTCTTCCCCAGACAGTTAGGGGTCAGTCTCCTCTTGCCCCACATTGCTTGTGCACTCCATTAATCCAACTTCACGAAAAGCCCCTCCTCCTTTTAGGCTCATATGATCTGGAGACAGACGCTTTTACCCCTCCTCATCATGGACATCATGTCTCCTGGACGTTTCCCCTTATTTATTTGGGTCACTGGAGGCCTTTCCGTCCCATCCCGCCATCATCCTGTGAAATTTTAATGTCTATGTGGACAACCAACTCCATACTCCGGTTTCCTAGTTCTTGGACGTTGTTATCTCAAGTGACCTTTACCAGCCTTCATCATCTCTACCAAACAGCTCTCTGGTCACTTAATGACATCAACAGAAGACTTCGAAGTTCAGCTTTCAGTTCTGTTCCCTATGTTACCTCTGGCCATTGCAATTGGAAATACCATCATCCACACGGACAACTGATACAGAAACCTAGATTGTCAAGTCCCAGAACTCTTTTGCTCTAAGGATCTTCACCTTTGCTCTACTTTAGCCAACTACTCTATGGTGACAGACTAGGATTTATCAACTACTGCTTCATCTCTGACAGCTCAAAGAACAAAAGCACTCTCTCTCTTAGTCTTTCAGCTCTTTCACTCCCACTACAATAGCTCTTTAAAACCTCTAGTCTTTTGATCCCACCCTCCGTTTCTCAAATGCCTTACCTTCACTTTTCTTATAAAGTGTTCACTCGTGGAAACTATTCTCTCACCAGCTCCCTCAATTTCTTCCCAGCCAGGCTTTCTGCCACAATTGACCTACAAAGCCGTAATTCCAGGACCAGTCTCAGAAATCGCTGTCTTCATTCCTGCTTGAACAAAGCTAAGAACGGTTTTGCTAAAATCACACTAATGTGAAGTTCACGCCATTACAAATTCCTCAGTGCCGCTCCACAAACCTCCCACTTGTCCTCGTCTGCTGCACTCTCCACTTACCCTAAGTGCCTATTTCAAAGCCTCATGACTCTCCTTCCTCAAGCTCCCTACCACACTTATTTCTCTATGTGGGTGACCTTGCTCCACATCCCTTAGAAAATCAGTGTCCTCTGCTGGACCTGTTGCGTGTGAGCATCGGGTCTTGCCCTCCAGTTTCAGAAGAGTGGGTTTCTTCTCCTGTTTCAGACTGATAAAGAGCCTCCGCCTATGTTCCTGAGCTCTATCTTCCCATCTTTTTGCACCAATATTATTCCATCTCCCTTATACTATGAACCGCTTCATCTCCACTCTCTCCACTCCCCATCTCCCCATGGTTTCTTAGCTTTAATCTTTAGTTTGAGTCCTTATTTTCTTAAACACACTTTTCTTGACAATGGATCCTCTTCCAGCCTTATCTCTCTCCTTCCCTAGATAGGCCCTGTATAAAGCAAAGCTCTTTTAGGGCAGGGATTTGGGTGTTTTTTGTTTGTTTTGTTTTGTTCCCTGGTATACCACTAACCTAGAGCAGGGACTGGCACATAGTAAGAGTCAATAATCAGCGGCTGAAAAATGAGTAGCCTCCTCTCAAAAGAATACACTCACTATGCCTACTTCTTCACCTCCCTCTTTACTCTTCCAGCCCTTTCTCTGTAAGCTGGTTCCTGCCCTACTCCCAACAGCTCTAACCTGCCACATCAAATGGACAGTTTCTTACTTAACCTCTCACTAGTACTAACACTAGTAACCGTCTTCTCCCCCTTGAAGACTGTTTGCTCCTCTGCTTCCATGACATCACACCTCCTCTCACCTCTCTGGATACTCTTTTTCAGTTTCCTTTGCCAAATTTGCTTGTCCTGGCCCCATATTATATTACTAGATGCTGGTATCTCTAGATTCAGCCCTCAGCTCTCTGTCCTTCACCACTCGGCATGCTCTTCCTGGGTAACCTAATCCATATGTATGGCTTTAATTACCATCTATATGATGACTCCAAAAAGGAGTTATCTTCTTTTATCTCTAGCCCCAGACTTTTCTTCTGAGCTCTATTCCCACCATGTACAGATGAGGAAGCCGAGGCACAGAAAGGAGAACAACTCACTCAAGGCCACACAGCCAGCTAGTAAGTGGCAGAGCTTCTTAATAGTGATATGAGTACCTTTCTTTTTTTCAAATAACAGCTTTATTTCTATACAATCCACATACTATAGATTTCACTCATTTAACAATACGATAATTTTTATTATGTTCACAGTGTTGTGCAAACACCACCACAATCTAGTTTTAGAACATTTTCATCACCCCAAAAAGACATGTGGTACCCACTAGCAGTCATTGATATGAGCATTTTTTTTTTTTTGCGGTACGCAGGCCACTGCTGTGGCCTCTCCCGTTGCGGAGCACACGCTCCGAACGCGCAGGCTCAGCGGCCATGGCTCACGGGCCCAGCCGCTCCGCGGCATGTGGGATCCTCCCGGACCGGGGCACGAACCCGCGTCCCCTGCATCGGCAGGCGGACTCTCAACCACTGCGCCACCAGGGAAGCCCGATATGAGCACTTTTAAACTTTGATTTTAGGAACTGAAACTTTAAGATAATTACACTTTTAAAAGAAGCAATTATAATGTGTGAAGCCTGTTAAGACAAAATGGTTTCTTTTTTTAAGTGTACGTATATTATTTTTTACAATACAAAAGATTCCTTTTTATGTGTTTAAAAAAGGAGTTTTCTACCAGGATTGGATTTACCCATATGCTACAAGAAATTCAAACATGAAAGAGCTAAATATTCCTATAACCAGACAAATATTGTAGCCTTACTGTGTTACCAGAAGACACAGTAAATCCTCACAGGAAGAACAGTAAAAAGAAGAATATCTTTAAGAGACTGAATAAAGAATGACCTCTTTTTACCACACAACTTTACATATAATACCTATGTGTCTAATAACATGAAAAATGAAACCAATTGTATAAAGCCAGAAGAATATATAAATGGCAATTATCAACAGCATATATGGCACAACTGAAAAGAAATTGCTTAACAGAAGAACATGTAAAAGGCTTTTTTAAAACAGAAGAGTTCATTAGACTTTTAATGACTATAATTAGAGAAGGTATTTCCATGCTGCTCCAGGTGGAGTGACGCAGCGAGAGTAAAATTGCACCACTGATGCCAGCTTTCCTTGTCCAATAACTGCAAAGCTCTAATGAGTTATTTCTAATCTAATTTACTGTTTGAGGACTTGGGACAGACCAGGAAAGAAAAAGAAATATAATAGATTTATAGATTTAAAGTGATAGGAGAAAAGAACCACCACTGAAGAAAAGCATCAGTATCCAATTTTACGAAACAGAAGTCTTTCAAATGTCTTGTTTCAAGCTCTTCTCTTTCATATATACTGTGCCTAATTTGAGGTTCGAAATGTGTTACTTCAAAATATATCAAATGCAGATCCCACAGCTCCTAATAACCTTGAAACTGTCACTGGTGTGAAAGGACAGCTCTTTATTTCCATCTGGGATAAAGGTATGAAGTGAGTGAACTCATCTCTTGGAGCCACGCAGGCTCTTTGTTCAATTCATACATCATTTATCGAGCACCTGCTATACCCCAGACTCTATTTTGGGTGCTGGCGAGCGGAGAGGAAAAAAGATGTAATCCCTTGCTTCACAGTTAAGTAGTGGGGGAGGCATCATCTAATGAGGCAGAATATGAGACTATGATAAGTAGTACAGCCTGGATCTAACAAGATTGTTCTGTTTTTAGACCAAGTATTTCCAAACTTTTATTCTAGAAAACGTGGTGAGTTCAGCTGCAAAAACCATGTGATTCATGGGAGGGAGAAAGAGAATAGTTCCAAAGGGAGTGGAGAGGGGGGAAAGGGTAGATCTGAGAAGCATGAAGGTATTCTTTCACTCACTAATTCATTCATTCCACAAATATTTTAAATTTAGTACCTACTATGTCAGGCTCAGAAGATATAAAGAGGAATAAGATTCTGCCCAATCTCCCAAAGAGGTCTCAGTTTAGTGAGCACAGTAAAGGAACATTGATACTGCATGCTGACAAATGGAGATGAGAATAATTATAATGGTTAATATCCATTCAAGATTTACCATGTGCCTGGTATCTTTCAAAGCATTTCAGATGGATTAACTCATTTACTCCTGATAACAACCCAATGAAGTAAGTAGCTACTAGTTTTCCCATTTTATAGATGAGGAAACTGAACCACAAAGAGATTATATGACTTATTCTAGGTCAGGTGGCTAGAAAGGAACAGAGCCAAGATTTGCATGTTGACAGACTGACTTTCAAGCCTGCATCCTTAACCCCAATACTACACTATCTTAAATAAATGTATAAATCAAGATTATGTAATCCCGGATAACAATCCTCACAGCAAAGCTATGAGGTAGGTTTTTATCATCCCCACTTTAGAGACGAGGAACTTGAAGGACAGAGAGAATAACTAAATCACTCAGTCTTCCAGCTAAGTAGCAGAGCCAGAATACAAATGCACATCGGCCATAAATCTCTTAATATATTAGAAATGTTAGCTCTAACTCCATGGTAAAAGTAAACCACTATGTATATAGTTCTTCCAGAGTAGCAGTATCACACTGAAAAATACTCAAGTTTTTAAAATGCCTTAGGCACATGGTACCTTGGGGAGTAACTTCTGTAGCATCTGTGTCTGAATTAAACAGTTACCACAGAAAATAAGAATTCTTGAGGACTAGCAATATACACAGCACTCTGATTTGTTTTGATAAGAACAGAAACCCTCCGGAGGAGAAGACAAACAGGACATAGGACTGACATTACAGTGCTGTTGGTAGTAGAGTTGGGTCTGCTGTAATTACACTGTGAGCTGCACAAAGAATCGTTCAGGGAGAAAAATTCTATGTTACTTGTGACTTTAACTTCAAAATGATTTTATCTATGAAGTCTACCACTTAGGAAAACACATTTGTTAGCATCATTCCTGAGAAGCATATAAAATAGCACTCATCAGGGCCACACAGCAGCCTGAGTCATATGCTTCTGAGTCAGAGGAGAAATTAGAAAAATTTTATTAGCGGAAAATGCAACATTTCCAAAAATTCTGAAGCCTTAAGAAAAAAAAAATTCCCCTAACTGTTTTCTAAGAAAAAATATTAGAAAAAAAGTATTTTAGGGCTTCCCTGGTGGCGCAGTGGTTGAGAGTCCGCCTGCCGATGCAGGGGACACGGGTTCGTGCCCCGGTCCGGGA